>NW_006299715.1:4174604-4221060 GCF_000327345.1 Myotis davidii
GTACATTTCTTTTAAAAAATATTTTATTGATTTTTTTACAGAGAAGAAGGGAGAGGAATAGAGAGTTAGAAACATCGATGAGAGAGACACATCGATCAGCTGCCTCCTGCACGCCCCCCACTGGAGATGTGCCCGCAACCCAGGTTCATGCCCTTGACCAGAATTGAACCCGGGACCCTTGAGTCCGCAGGCCAATGCTCTATCCACTCAGCCAATTCTCTGGAGAACCCTAACTAATACAGTGGTAAACGCCTAAGCGCTAGGATGTTGCCATTCTCTGTATTAAGTAAAAATAGAATTCCTTGCCGAAACCGGTTTGGCTCAGTGGATAGAGCGTTGGCCTGTGGACTGAAAGGTCCCAGGTTCGATTCCGGTCAAGGGCATGTACCTGGGTTGCGCGCACTTCCCCAGTGGGGGATGTGCAGGAGGCAGCTGATTGATGTTTCTCTCTCATCGATGTTTCTAACTCTCTATCTCTATCTCTCTCCTTTCCTCTCTGTAAAAATCAATAAAATATATTTAAAAAAAAATAGAATTCCTTTTACTCCGGGTGGAGCAGAAGCATTAATTATCAATAGTATGTAGCAAGGGACTCGCTAGAACATTTCACTAGGGATCATCTGTTTTGTCCTAGTATCTCAGAAGTAGCTTGACCCTTGCTCACTTATAGTTTAGAAGATCACACTATAGAGGGCTATAGAGATAGCTTTGGATTCCCAGGAGCTTGGCTGGCATTGCAGCTCTGGAACACTATGTATGGGTGACCTTGGACAAGTCATATTACCTTTTTAAGGAGTTAAAATATGGACTCCTTACACCTTTATGCCCCATGGTGCCATGAGGCTTAAACAAGATCAGATATTGATTATTTCTAATTTCATTTTTCCCAAACCACAAGAAAGTTAGCAAGCAAGGGCAACCTCTGGCTTCGTGAGCAATGCACCATGCGAAATAGACACTAATTCTATTTAATCTGATTCTTGTCCAGTCATCTTAACTGAAGGCTAAAAATGATTCTGCAGTAATAAAGGAAATTATAACACATGATTGTAGAAGCTTAGAGAGCAATTTCAGCACAGAAGCAAGTGATTATACATTGCAACAAATTAAAATCTAAAAAAAAAAAGTGTGTGGTGGGGGCTAAGAAAACCAAAGACCACTCAAATCCCTCAAGAAATGCTATTTAATAAAGCAAACTCCATTTTCCATAGAATTCCAATCAAGGAGCATTTTGGCCACATGGAAGCAATTAGAGACATCTATGATTTAATGAAAATGCAGAAACCAAGGACAAACAACAACTGTGTAGCAAGAGGCCACTTCTCATATCTCTGCCACCAAAGGGCAGCACGCAGAGTGGCAGAAAGCTTGTACCAGTGTTACTCTGCTAAACCCAGCCAGACATGGTCCCCAAAAGTCAGATCCACCTTGCCTTTTGCTAGAACACAAAGAAAACGAAGCTTTAAAAAATCAAAGGCCAGGCATGAACTGCACCAAGGAAGGCTGCCTCCTTGCTGGCCATTCAGACTCATGATCTCATGAGGAGAAAATGTGAGGTCTGGCTTCTCCTCTCTTTGGCTTTGGCAGAAACCTAGCTCCATTCCTTAAACAGGATTTGGTCATCCTTGGGCCTCCCCCATCAAATATAATTTTTATTTTAAACAACTTTCCTCACCCAGAAACACCTAAGTCCCTTTCCTATGAATTGGAACTCTGCCAGGTTCAGACCATGAAGAATGGGACAAATTTGTCTCCTGGCACCATCCCCTACCTCTTGGCCCCTGGGCCTTGCTCACCAGCTCCCTCTCTGTTCTGCAGATACCTCATGTTAATTTCTGTTTCCAAGTCTTGGTAGCTGTTGTTCCTTCTTCCTGAAGGTCTTGTCCTTCAAATCTTCCAAGACTGAATCCTCCTTATTATTTAGGTCTCAGCTTGAATGGCAACTCCTGGAGAGGATGGCCTTTCCCAGATAACTGAGGAAACTCCAGTGAATCTACCCATTATTCTCGTTGGTTTTCTTCTGAGCATTTATTATTGTTCAAATCCACCTACACTATTAATGCACTAATGAGTGGGTTTGGTGGTTTTTCCTGTCGTCTCCTTCTCCAACCTTTCCTCTAGATAATAAGTCCTAAGAAAGCAAACACATTGATCTTATATTTGTTTACCCCTGTGTTCCCAACCCGTAGCATAATTCCTGGCACAGAATAGGCAGTTAATAACATCAAAAGAATACAAACACAAAATGGAGGGTGGCTTGGGGTTTCTGAGTCTTTGGAAGAATTGTTTCAGCCAAGAAGTATCTATTTTTATTTGTTCATTCTTTCAACATTTATTGTATGTCCCAGGAGCTGAGGACACAGTGATTAATTAAATCTGAGTCCCTGCCCAAGAGGAATTCAGAGTGGAGATGGAGAGACAGAGAAAGAAGTAGCCTACCACAGTGGGATGAAAGGTAAAGATCGCAGTAGGTACAAAAGGAGTGACTGGCACTCAACAGCTGGTAATGCTACATAGCGTAAGGTATGGAAATAGAGAAGTCCTCATTGTTAAATAGGTGAGTGTGTTAGTTTCCTGTAGCTGCTGTAACAAGTGGTCACTCAATGCGCCTTAACAAAACAGACACTTATTCTCTCACAGTCTGGAGCCTGATGTCTGGAATCAAGGTGTCAGTAGAGTTGGTTCCTCCTGAATGCTGTGAGGGAGAATCTGCTCCATGCTTCTTTTCTAGTTCCTGGTGATTGATGACAATCCTTGACACCCCTTGGCTTGCAATTGCATCTTCTGATCTCATAGCATTCTCTCCATCTGTGTCTGTCTGTGTCTCCATTTTCTCTTTTCATAAGGACACCAAACAATGGAGTTGAGCCCACCCTAATCCAGTATGACCTCAACTAATTACATCTGCAAAGACCCTATTTTCAAGTAAGATCATATTCTGAGATTCTAGGATTTTGAGGGGGGCAGTGAGGTCAGGTGAGGAGGAACATACTACTCAAGCCCATACAGTTGGTTACACCTTGGTTTTTGATTCTATATTGTCTACTTTCAGGAGCACCAGCTGTGTGATAGATTTAGTATGATGCAATCTTACTCTCTACTGAACACATGGGTATGCCACAGTGTGAGAAGTGCCCCGCGTACTTCCTTTCCCCAGCTCTAGTCCATGGAAGGAAGAGGAGCAAAGTAAGTCAGTGTCTGGCAGCTGACTGTACTCATGGCCCATGCCTTCTCCCAATTGGCCTCTCCAAACTGAGGGCTCCACCTCCCCCACTTGAGCTTTATCCTCTAACTCACAGACTAGTCTATGTTCCACCTAGGAGGCAGCACAGCCCGGGAGACATGCTCCCTCTCAAAGACACTCCATAGGAAGACTCCTTCTGAAGCACCCAGGGAAGCTGGTGGAACTGCCACAAGTTAGAGCTCCTCTGTGTGGTCCACAAAGTCCTGGCCTTGCCCCTCTGCTGCCCACTCCTGTTCTTCAGCCGGACTTCTGATCCATTGCTGCCTATTCCCATTCTATGCTCCTTGGGAATTTTTACAAGTCATAGTCTTAGATCTTCAAAGATTATGGGAACCAAGGTTCCTGAAGCCCAAACACAGGGCCATCGCCATGGAGACAGCTGACTGGATCCCTTAATGGAGAGGATCTCAGCCAAGTCCAGGCAACCCTGACTGAAGCCCAGAAATATCCAGAAGGCTCCACAAATTGGGGCTCAGTGGAGAGTTGACAGACCTGGGAATCAAACAGCCCAGAGTCCAAATCCAAGCTCTAATCCTTACTAGACATCTCACTGTAGATCAATGGCTTAACCTTCTTGGTTAAGTGAAGTCAACCACTTGCCTCAGTGAAGTCAATCCCTATCAAAAAGGGTTAAAATATAGATTAAATTTTAAAAAATAATGCATTTAACACAGTTCAAGACACATGGAATGTACTCAAGAAATGAGTTTTGAATTGTACTAAGAAAATTGAAATTCCCAATATAGAGCTAATAAAGTTATGAGAGGGAGAAAAAAAATATACTAAAGTCCAGAATATTTTCATTGATATTCAAATACAGATTTTCCTCCATGGCTTTTGGTTCCTCAGGTAACTTAAATGGCATCTCCTGAGGGAAGCCTTATTGAGCCAGCTTTATATAAAACAGGACATCTCTCCTCTATTTAGTCTGGTCCATTTCCCTTATGCCACTTATTAGAAGTAATGATTGGGGGTGGGCATGGGGGTGGAGATGGGTAATTTGCTCATGTATTGTTCTGTCTCCTGCTCTAGGCCCTTTGCTGAATGAGAGGACTGGCCAAGTTCATCTTACTCTAAGCTCAGTGCCTGGCATAGGGCAGAGCACACAATAAAATCTGTCAAGAGAATAAATGAGTAGTAAATATCCTGTTACAACAAATGGAGACAGTGCCATATTTTCATTGTTTCAAATGTTATAAATAAAGGAAGAGAATTGTGCATTTTGGAGAAGAAAATAAAAGAAGCCAAAATAATTTCAAATTTAAATTCTATTAGTAGGATTATCATGGCTGGTTGAAAATGGCAGGAACTGCCTAAATAATCTAGAATAACCATACAACTGGTGCCTGAAATTCTTGGACATTCCTGGCCATTATGTTCAGTCACCTCAACTGAAAAGACAATTAGGAGGGTGATGGGGAAATTAGCTTGTGCTATGCACCCAATTCTTTTGACCACTCAGCACTAGGGCTGGTTCACCATCCGAGTTTCCCCAAATATTAGTCTATTTCTTTTTTTTTAAAAAAAAAAAAGGTATTTGAAGACATAGCCATGGTCCCATGGCCCTTCCTGTTCTCCAAACTAATCATCCCCATGTCTTTCAACTCTTTCTCAAAGGACAGGGTTTCATAAGATCGCATCATCCAAGATGGTGGCAGGAAAGTCAGACATTCAGCTTGCCACCCAGTCTTCTTTCTGTGTGGATAACAGTGCGAGTGAAAATAAGACAGGCAGATAAACCGGGCCATCCGTGCTTAGAAAGTGCACTTAGATTTCCATAACGCCATTAAAGGTTTTAGATGACACATTTGCTTCAAAAAAGACAGATTCTTAAATGAGAGAGAGTTCAAGATCAGCCATCCTGTGGTGAGCTCAGGGCGGGGAAGCGCATTGCATAACCATTGCTCATCTGAGCAGTGGTGAGAACTCCTGTCAGCAGAGGCACCAGTTCAAATCCCCAGGCCACCTAAGCCAAGTTCTGCAAAGAGACTCCCCCTCTAGCTCAGCACCCCCCACAGCTGGAAGCCAGGCTAACTCATCTGTTCCATCCCACTTCCCTGAAAAAGGAAACACAAAAAAGAAAAGAGTGGGTTTTGTGAAAACCATGCATTTGTCCCAAAATTTCCCTCTTTGAGTTACAAGGAGACAATGAGATTGGGATGAAAAAGCATTGGCCCAAAAATCAGGTTTGGTGGGTCTCATTTTATAACTGGAAGGTCACTTAGACATGAGCTAGTTCAAGCACTTTACTTTTACATCCAAGGACATTGAAATTTAGGCCATCTTCACTATGTATTGATCTGTGTGAAATTGAGCAAGTTGCTAAGACTCCCTGGCCTCAATTTTCTAATCTGTAAAATGGAGATGATGATAACATCACCCACTCTTAAACAGGTGTGATGACTAAAGTAAATGTGATAATTCATGTAATGTGCTTGGAAGAGAGAAAACATTTCATAATGGCTAGCTATGACTACTTTTCATTCAACAAACAGTAATTGGGCTTCTGCTCTGTCAAACACTGCTCCAAGTAATGAGGGTACAGCAAGAAATGAGATAAACACTGGCTTGGTCCTCCTGAAGGCTTCTGGGAAGATAGACATTAAAATTCGGTAGGCACATGTGAGCTAGCTAGAAAACCCCCTCCAATCCCACACCACAGAGGCCAAGTGGGCAGACCCCACCCAGAGGGCAAGAGAGCCCCATCACCTTGCTGCCATCTCATAAGCAAGTGGGTGGAGGCCTGAAAGACTTCAGTGACTTAAGTCCCCCAAACTTTATGGAACACCCAACCTCAATGAGCAAGTATCTGTAAAGGGCACAGCATGTCTCCAACAGTGTTGTTCTTATTTGTCTTTCCTTCCCTGGCCAAATGTCCATCCCCTCTGATCCAGGCAGAAGGTGAGGGAGAGCTGTGCCCAGGTGCGCATGTGTGTAAACCTCAGGCCCAGAAAGTGCTCCTCTGGAAGGGCCAGGTGGCTGGGCGTGGGCTTGTGGGTAATCTCTGCATGGGAAGTGTATTAGTACCCACGCTGGTGACCAGGTGGAAGAATAAGGAAAAGTACAAATATGCTCAGAGGCGGAGCGGGATATGCAGCCTCTAAACATACTATGTCCTAATAATACTTGAAACATGGCCACCTACAAACAGAGTCCTATTTCTCTACCTGGGATGAAAGGAATCAATAGGAAAAATCCACTCCACTATCAAAAAGGCCAGAGGAAGAACAGATACTTCTTCCCTATAACCCAATCACGAAGTGCCCATGGCTCTCACTATGATGCGTGCAAAACTGAATTTTTTTTTATGTCCTCGCCTTCTAGGGCCTTGTGATGGAAAATGTTAAATTAGGAGGATTACTAGGAGGCAGGGGAGTAGTCTTAAGGCCTTGTTTTTGGGTCAATGCTCATGACAGTGATGATTTAAGATCTGCCTTTTACTAGCCACTTGACATTAGATTTTATCAACACCACTTATGCTACCTTACCTCCACTACAGGAATAAGAATTCAGCTTGAGAATTAAATAAGATAACTGATGGCGATGTTGCTGAAAAATAGAGATAATAGTTACTGCTACCTGAACACATTTTACATGTGGCAAACACCAATGCTAAATACTTTACAAGTTTTGTGCCATTTAAACCCATCAACAATATTTTGAGACAAGCACTCTATTGTCCCGTTTTACAGATGAAGACACTGAGGCTTGGAGAGACAGGCATCTCACCCACGAAGACATGCTCTTATAACTCATTGCTGTTTTGCTCATTTGTTTTACTCATTGGACCCGTGTTTGGACTTGAAATGTGGCTGTGCAGCAGATAGAGAAGGAGCACATGATGGTAACTTCTAGACTTCCAGATCACCAGCCAGTACTTAGGGGAAGATAGGAGGCATCAGCTCTTTTCAGGGTCTCAGAGGCTGGTCCCACACCTGAGGGTATGGCAGCAACCTGAGAGTGTCCCCTTTTCCCTTCAGTCCTGAGGAATGGCTCAGAACTCTACAACCACCCAAGGCTGTGTGAACCAAGGACACTATGCATTTCCTTAAGCCCACACTTCGTCCTTCTCTGTATTGGTCAACATCTTGAACAAAATTTCCTACCCAGAAAATAATGTTCAAATTCCTCAGTACTCCACTCAAGACTGTCTGGGGTCTAATTTAAATCTGCTGTTCTATCCCCAACCTATTATATGCCCATGTGCCTGTTTTTATTCTTCATAAAGTAGTGACAGAAAGCAGTTAAAGTTGTTAAAGTTGGAGTTCTGCCTGTGTGTGGGGGCCCCCAAAATTCATGTGTTGAATCCTAATACCCAATGTGATGGCATCAGGAGATGGGGGTCTTTGGAGGTGATTAGGTTAAGAGGGTGGAGCCCCCATAAATGGGATTAGTGCCCCTATAATAGAGAGCTCGCTGCTCCCTAGCCCCTTTCTTCTTTCTGCCATGTGGGATTATAGTGAGAAGATGGCATTCTGCAGCTGGGAGAGGGCCCTCACCAGAGCCTGGCCATTCTTAGCCCTGATCTTGAACTTCCAGCCTCTGGAACTGTGAGAAATACATTTCAGTTGTTTATAAGCCACCCAATTTATGGTATTTTGTTCGCAGCCCAAATGGACTAAGAAAATGGGTATTGCTTTACAATTGAGAGAGTTATTTTTCAGTTGTTATACAACTAATGGCAGGGAAAAAAGGCTTATGATATATAGTGAATGAAAGAAACACAATATAAAGTTACACATATAGATGTTTATGTAAATTATGATCCAACATTGTAAAATCACATTTATTTCTACAAAACTTGGAAGAAATTTTCTGAGAGGTTAAATTAAAAGTGAGGCAAATAAAATGTGTGTTGGTTTGTTTGAGTCCCAAAAACCCCAGGCCACAATTACCCCAATGCTCAGAAACAGTGGGGACCGAAGAAAGTACCTACCCATTCCATCCTTCTCCCAACCACTTCCTGGGTCCCAGTTCCACCATAGGCCAGTCCAGAACAGAAGAAGTCAAGATCAACTCAGGGGCAAATCCCCCATGTTCTGCTAAGACACTTATAGGCTTTGTGGTGAGAACAGACACATCATCATAATGCACAGTTGAAACTGCCCATTCTGGACAAAATTCAATGTGCCAGCATCACCTACAGTGGCTTCAATGGCAGGGCAGCCGCTGCATCAGGCGAAAGCAGAGAAAACAATGTTCTAGAATGTTCCTGCGGCAATGAGCACTAGTCAAGCATGGGAAGTGGTTGTTGAGAAATGCATGATAGGTAAATAGGGCAGCGTGGAGAACACACTTGCTGGCTGGTTTGCAGGCTCACACTCACTTACAGGTTGTTCCCTCCCCCATACCCTACACACCCACACCAGATGAGGGAATGACCTAGCTCCTCTGTAATTTCTCAAAAAGCCCACATTTCAGGGTCTGTTCCTGGCATCTCATTAGGTATCTTTGCTTATCCAAAAGGTTAAAAACTCTTATGACCCCAAGCCAGCTTCATTTTTCTCCTCAAGTTTCGAAAGCAAAACCCAAGGGACTCTCCCCAAAATGAATTATGCAGAAGATATGATAAGATGAGATTCCACCTGCTGCTAAGGGACTTGCCTTGGAAAAATGTAATCAGATATTCATTTCCTGATATTAACAACCACTAAAAGGGAGCTCTGATTTCTGGAACAAATACCTTAAGAAGAAAGTTTGAACATACACATTTTAATTGAATTTCTTCCCAGCCAGAATATAATTGACAGAATCCCGCATCCATCACTATCCACAGCCTTCAGGAACTCATAAGTCCAGGGATCTACTGGTAGGACTTATCTAAGTTCTTAATCCTCTTATCAACCACTCAAGTTTCCAGGGAGACTCATTAGCAGAGCTGGCAAATGTTGTCATCTAGCATTTATCAACCACAAAGTTTTGAGCATCTGCTCTTCTACATGTTTATTTGTTTAATGTCTGTCTTGTCCCAACTAGAATAAAAGAAAAACAAGGCAGATATCTGATGTACTCACTGCTGTAGCCCTGCACTGCCTGGCACTGACAGGTCCCCAATACATATTCGCCTTCTATTGTAGGTGACCAGAATGTGCCACCCCAAAATATGTCACTGTACATGAGGATTATTTTGAGCTGAAGACAACGGAGAAGAAGCAGGTTAGAAAGATCTCTGCTCACCCTGTTTTGCCTAAAAGCAGGAATAATTTTGTAAAAGCCAGAAACAAGTCTGGACCCTTATTGGGGCGGGGGCGGGGGGGGGAGGAATCTACACAACAGAGAGATCTACACAACAACTTTGCTGACTAGCCCTTATCTTCCATTAGTTCCCTATTTCTGTGCCTTTCCACAAGTTGCCACTCCTAGAAATTCAAGGTCCTTTCCTTTGTCTCTTCACCACTCTACCACTGTATGTTCTTTTGTTAAAATGCTATATAAGCCCAAGTTCTAACCACTCCTTTGAGTTACTCATCACTGAATGCATGCTAATAAACTTTGTTTTTCCCTTGTAAATCTGTCCTTTGTCAGTCTAATTTGTAAGTACCAGCCAGAAAACCTAAGATGGATAGAGGAAAAAGATTTGTCTCCTCCCCTATACTATGAATCTTTTATGTAGATAGAAACTGAAGGCTGGGGTTGCAAACACGCCCCACTATAAATGAACTTTTAGTCTCCCTAACTGGGTGGCGACATAAACACACTTTCAAACAAGAGAAATCATGGCAGCATATTCTAAGGGATAAACAGACACTAGGGCTCAGAGAGAGGAACCATGCTATTAGGATGTAGGAAGTTCTCCTACTATACTCTCACCTACCCCTGTGTTCAGCTGAGACTGAGAACTGGGAACTACTCAAATGGCTGAGTCTTCCTGTCCTTGGGGGATACACAGGTCTCACCAGAGGCCAGAGGTCGCCTCTCCCCACACCAAATTGGACCCCAAGTCCTATGGACTCCACTCCCAAACTGTTCACGCATGTATCCTGCCACTGCAGAATGGTGACAGCACACCTTTCTCCCTCAGCCATCTTACCTCAGAAACTGAGTTGTCTTGAGGGCCCTGGAAGGGAGGGTACCCATGGTAGATATTTAAAAAAACAAATGGAAATGAAAATCTTCCCTGCAAAAAAGGTTGAAATCTTTTTTTAAGGCTGATATAGGGACAGAGGAAATACCAGGTGAGGAAGAGGCCTTCATTCATTTGTTCCCTCTTTTACTCAGTGAATGTGCAATAACAGTTATCCTAAGTCAGGGACGGTGCTAAGGGTTGAAGGACACACAGGAAACCATAAAGACACAGCCCTGCCTCAAAAACTGTATAGCCAACAGAGAGAACACACAATATCAAATAGGTAATAATATCAATAGGTAATAAGGGTGCAACAAGATTTATTACAAACCAAGCATGGGGTGCTCTAGAAGCAAAATAACACAAACCTCCGTCCAAACCCCAGCTCTGCCACTTGGAAGGCATATGGCACTGCCAAGTCACTTCCTGTTGTTGAACCTTGATCTGTTACTCAAAAAGTTGGGAATCCTTTTACTGCTTTGCAGGATTGCTGTAAAGCAGGGGTTCTCAACCTGTGGGTCGTGACTCCTTTGGCGGTTGAATGACCTTTTCACAGGGGTCGCCTAAGACCATCCTGCATATCAGATATTTACATGACGATTCATAACAGTAGCAACATTACAGCTATGAAGTAGCAACGAAAATAATCTTATGGTTGGGTCACAACATGAGGAACTGTATTTAAAGGTTGAGAACCACTGCGCTACACTTTAAGTTCAACATGTTATGTAGCCTTTATCTACAAACAGTAGGAACCCCCAAATAAACAAGTTTCTTCTCCAGAATACTTATTAATGAAGATATCATGATAGCTGTCAGGATATAGGATGACCTTTATTTACAATTATTTGAGAATACTCTTATATTACCATTTGGCGGTTGAATGACCTTTTCACAGGGGTCGCCTAAGACCATCCTGCATATCAGATATTTACATGACGATTCATAACAGTAGCAACATTACAGCTATGAAGTAGCAACGAAAATAATCTTATGGTTGGGTCACAACATGAGGAACTGTATTTAAAGGTTGAGAACCACTGCATAAAGATCTGACACACTTCCACTTATAAAGATAACAAAGTGCATGGCCCCCTGCAGGCACCCAGTACACTGTCAATACTGTCATTAGAAGGTGATGTCAGGCTCCGGGTGCAGATTTGCTTTCTACCACTTAGGTTTGAATGACACTTGCTCGGGATGTGTGTCTGTCATCATTTCCCGTCTTCCCAGCTGCGGAGATGCATACTTCCCTGTGTCCCAGAGGTGCTCCCTGCACAGTGTTGAAGTGTGGGCATCAAGACCCAGGCACATTGTGTGCTCTCTGGCTTCACCTAAGTTCCAAGCGTGTCCTCAATAGCCTTGCACCTATGGCAAGAGTGGCCAAGCAGCTGCGTATCACTTGACTAAGCTGCGACTTCAGGATGCCTAGGGATGGCTGAAGAGGGACTTCAAGGGTGGTGATGAGAAGGAGAAGGTGTTCAGTGTAATCTACATTAGGTTCCCACAGGTCAGGCAACACAAATAAGCAAAATAAATGTTAAAAAAGAGATTATTATGCTAATTCTTCAAATGCTGAACCTTCTTGTCCCCGGGAGAACTATAAGGTGAGGTCTATTATGGTGTCCAACAAGAAACCAGGAGAAGCCAAGAGGAACCTTAGATCCTAGAGTAGTCTTCCCAAAACTGTAGGTCCCAAGCCACTCACCCCTTAATGGAGACCCCCTATACATGCTTCTGCTCTCTGCTATAATTCTAACATTCAGCATAGTGCCTGGCACCATAGCAGAAGTTAGATCAGCATTGGTAGATGAACAAAAGAATGAATGAATGAATAAATGAATGAATGAATAAATGAATGACAAAGGAAAGAAACAGCTTGGGATTCAGAACTGCCTTTGGGTCAAATGACACCAACAGTGAATCCTGTGTAGGGTGGATGTTATCTTGACATTTCTGGCAGCAAAGGGGTGCCACTGGGTAACTAACTCTTTCAGGGCCAAGCTGGTGAGGAAGGGAGCAGCTATTGGAAGCAGAGCCATTACACTAACAGTAGGAGGTCCCCAAAGCCACCAGGCCGGATTTCACTTTGGAATGCACTATATGATTTTTTTCTGCTGCACCAGCAGCAGCAACAGCGGCAGTAGCAGATTTACTCTCCTAATTATGTTTGGCTTTGGTTAAATTAGTTTGCATTCCCTGTGCACACACTGGTTGGAGGAGGGGAACAAGCAAGGGAAGGAAATGGCCTGAGAAGATACAGAGAGGTGGAGAGAATCTCCTCCGAAGATGATGCACACAGCAGGACAGTCCATCAAGTATCCAGCAGAGCCACAGCCCATGGTCCAGGCATCCCAAAGGGATGGAGAAAGTAGTGCTCTGTCCTAATTCTCTCTTCACTCTTTCATGTGTTCATGCATTCATGCCACAAGTATTTATTGAGTGTTCAAGATGAGGAAGACATTGAACTAGGAGGTGGAGGAAACTGCAGGGAATTAGACAAGTAAATGCTCCCTGGCCTCATGAACTAACATTCTAGAATAAAGAGTGAGTTGAGAGACAAGCAAAGAGACCAGTAAAACTTTCAGATGCTATGAAATCCATGTAACAGTCAAGTGAAAGGGACTATCTATGGGAAGTTGGTTACTTCATTTTTATGGGTCATGGTAGCCTCACGCAGCAATAACAAAAACACAACAACGGTTAAATTCATTTACTCAGTGCTTACTACATTCCAGGCACTCGGCAAACATTTCATTTATTCATCAGCAAAACCCAGTGAAATGGGCACAGTTATCCCCACTTCACAGATGAGAAACTGAGGGTTTTCGTTATCTACTCAAGGACACATGGCAGGTGACCTCAAATGCAATGCAGCCCTTTATGCTTTTTTTTCAAAGTCCTACCATCAGTAGCAGTTACCAGTGATGAAAGCACCCACTAGATACACACACAGAGTCCTTAAAGCACGTTTTCAATGTCAACACATATAGTCTCCTTTTACAAAGGGAGAATAGGAAAGCCTGGCTGGTTCCCCCAACATAATAAAACCCGTGAGGGGAGAAGGCAGGATTCACACTCAGGTCTGTGTGACTCCTCAGTCAAGTGCCTCCACAGACATAATACAAAGCCTCTCATGGAACGGATACCATTTATCCTTAATTACCAGGTAGAAAGTTCCAGATGTAAGAATGTAAGAATGCCCTAGAGTCATAGTCTGTAGGCGCTCTGGATGATGGCCCAGGAAATGCTGGCCCTCTGAGCTGTCTAGTTCCCAGTAACTCAGAGCGAAGCTTAACACTCTTGCGAAGTTACTTTGGCGAAGGAACCAGAAAAAGAAAAATGCCTAGAAGCCCAAGCAATGAGGTAACTACAAAAGGGCCTTTTGTTAAATTCCGTGTCCCCAGCAGGAACATCAAAAGGCAACACAGGGCTTGGGACTGTTGGTGGGTGAGAGCTGTGTGTACCTCTGCACCAGCCGGTTCTTGGCATCCTTCCTGCTGGAGGACTTCTATTTGCCATGAAAGCCCAACTGTCTGGCTCCAGGAATGTATTTACATAACTACCTGTCATTATCATCTGCTGGGCTGGCTTTCTCGGGGACAGGCAAGCCAACATCGCACCCCACCGCCACAATGAAGGGCATTTTAGAATGTCCATGATGGAACCTGTGCTTTGTGCTTTAATGTCTTGCCTGGTTTTCACAGTTGCAGTGAACTCAATTCTGAAAGGAGGATTGTCAAATCAGGATTTAAAAAAAAAAAAGGTGCCATTACAAATAGAGGCAGCTGCTTTTGATTTATAAACACTGTAATCTTCCCCAGGCTTTAGATATTTTTTTTGACAACATCCAGATCAGAACCAATTTAATTTGAAAGATAGCTAATCAAGTAATTTGTTGTAGCACCTCTCTCTTGCTTGCTGTCACAAGGGGGGTTGGGCGCTGCATAGGCACACAGCAGCACTTTATTGAGGATTCCGAATGGACCCTTCACTCTCAGGAAGTGTTTGCCTTTACTCTCCAGAGACGAAATAACTTCTATACACTCATTTCACCAACCAGCGGAGCATTTCAGCGAGTCACATGGAAGGGCATACACTTACGTGTTTAAAACTTGAAAAGCGAAACATTTTTTATATGCGATAATTCTCTCTTAGTAAATGTTTGAGAGACTTGTACAGATGAATTCCGAATTTGGAGAAGAGTTGAACAGTCTCAATCTTGATTCTGCAGCGTTCTATATTCCCAACACCTTAACATATACGCACTTATTGAGAAGTAAAATGGGCATGGATTTGAGAATTTTACATATTTACATATAATGAGATCAATGGAGTTACTCTGAAATTTTTCACCCACTAAACTTTTATTGAGCAATTACTATATGCCAGGAATACATGCTGCCCTTGGAACACATGTTCCAGTAAGAACAACAGGACAAACCATTGACTTGTACTTAGCAAATATTTATATTCCTACTATGAAATTCCAACTGCCTGCCTCCAGGTCTGTCCTACATTTTTTTATAAATGTGTCATAACTCCTAACAGCCCTATGACACAGGTACTGACCTACCCTGGTCATTTTTTTTATTCTTTAAATGTGATCTGATTTGAGTCCTAGCCATGAAATTCTATTTCTCTCTGTCGTGTGGGAAAGAAACGTTCATTGCATCACACAGGAACATTCTTTAAGATCCAGTTCATATTCTGAGGCAGATGCAAAGTGTCATGGAGTTAAAAACTGCTTCTGGTCTAGTCAGTCTCTTCCCCAGAACCAATTATCTAATTACTTTTTCTAAGCAATTTCCTCATTTCATTTCAAAAGATGTATTATGATTATGGGGCAAGTACTGAGCCGGCAGACATTGCCCTGCCAACCTGCGCAGATAAATGTGAACACCTGGCATTCCTCCCAGGAGTCCATGTCCCTGTCCCCTTCCCTCTACTCCAGCCATCTCTGCAATTAAAACAGCCCTCTTGGCTTGGTGATTTTCAGACAAAAAATTATGAAAATTATTGCAAGAAACCCTAACAGAAGGAAGAGAAGAAAGAACATTATGATACATGAAATGAATGCTCTTTGAAAATATTTTCCACTGACTGTGGAAGAAATAAGCATGAGTTTGGGGGTTCAAATCCCAGCTCTGCTCATACTTGCTGTGCAACTTTGAGCAAGCTACTTAACTTTTCTGAGCTCTTGCCTTGTCCATAGAAAGCCTACTTGATAGTTCTTTATGAAAATTATATACAGTTAAATTATGTGAAACAATCTACACTAATAAAAGATAAAGATGCAAATTGACTGTACCTTCACAATGCCCACCAGCTAATCAGGAGTGAGCATGCAAATTAACCCAACAAAGATGGCGGGTTAATTTACATACACAGGTGCCAAGCAGCCGGAGGCAGAGCAGGATGCTTGTGTCATCACCATGGTAACGACCAGGCATTCCACACCACCCCAGCCACTCAGGGCCTCTGCGCAGCGTGAGAAGGCAGAAAGGTGGCTCTGGCCAGAGCGAAAGTGGTGCTGGCAGCCAGGGGAAGGAAGGCCCATTCTTGCATGAATCTTCGTGCTTCGGGCCTCTAGTAGGAATAGAATGGCCCATCACTGTCCCTTCATAAATGATGGGCCCCCACACTTCCTCCCCCTCCCATGTATATGAACCTATTGTCTTTCCAGGGCAACCTGCTACTGTAAGTGTTACATAACAAATAAAAGGAAAAAAGCCTTTCCATCCTGAGGCCCAGGGAGGGCTAATATTGTTCCTATTTTACAAATTTGTGGGGCCGGGCTGATTCCCACCTCAGGCGCCCATTCTGTCTAAGTCTGCAGCCTCTAAAAGAAGCTACCACCGACTTTCTCATGTATTTGCAAGAGACAAAAATAGTTCCCTTGGTGCAGTCAGGGAAGGTCCTGATTTTCACATTCCAGATGACAAGCCTTCCTCACACCCCATCAGAAGGAGCTGAGCCCCAAAGACACAGTCCCCCTTGACCAAAGAACATTGTAACAGGATTTCAGGTTATTTGAGTAGATTGGAGGTGGCCATTTTCGTCATAAAGCTTGTTTACTTTCCAAGTCAGGACACTTAATTTCTAAATGTGCTCAATAGAATCTGTAGGTTTCCTTCAGCTGACAACAAAGGAAAACAGCTGAAATTGACATACTTGTTGTTTTTGTCCCAGTTTTCTCTGATTGGATTAGATTACATGCAGCTCCTGCCCCAGGGGCCAGAGCAGTATCAAAGCATCTCCAACAAGGGCAGGGTGATCCTGATGACTTCAGAGCCTCAACTCTGAGTTTTCTGGCTTCTGTGGGTTTACATCAAATGCTCAGTGGGCCTTCAGGTAGGGGTTGCACTTAATTATACTTAGTAGGTGTGATTGCATTTGAAGCCCAAGCCATCAAGCCATCAGCTCCTGGGGTTATCATTTCAAGCTTCTTATTTTTAATTACTTGGGTCTTTACCCAAGATGTGTTTTCACTCGAGTTAAAGGGATTTTGTTTTATAAACAGTCATTTATACTCACATAAAGAAGAGTGTTGTGTGTTTTTTTCATGGAAATAAAAACACCTGACTAGATCTAAATCCTTCATGTAAATAATTTGTAAATTATTACAAAGGGACTTGTAATGATTCCTAGTTGCAAGCTCTCTTTGCAGTCCAAGTCACTGTTGGGCAAAATACACATGTTTTTATAGCAAGACTGTGTGGAGCACCAAGCTGAACCATGGTATGGTGAGAATCTGAACATGGTATGGTGAGAACCACCATGATGTGGTAAGAATCACCATGATGTAATGAGAATAGGGACATGGTATGGTGAGAACCGAAACATGGTGTGGTTAGAATCTGAACATGATGTGGTGAGAATCACCACATTCTCTGGAGACGGACTCCTGCGGGCCAGAACAAAGTAGAGCAGGCAGGCCATAGAGCCATTTACAGATGTCGAAGCTAACTGAGGCCTCTGAAAGCTACCTAGGATCATTAGAGCAATGAAAGCACTTGTCTGGGATCTGAGTCTCCTTTCCCAGCTCACTCAGTAAAATCTTAGATTTAACAGCTAACGGCCATAAAGCTGCACTGCCTTCCAGGAAGTATTACCACATTCGAAATCCATTTGCATACTCCCAGAAGAAGGGCCTTGGCAAAGGGGAGAAGCGGTCCCCTCTCTTGCCAGAAAAGGGCCTTTTTGGAACTTACTAAAGACCTTAAAGCCCATAGCAAACAGCCCAAATATATATACTCTGGTGGGTTAGGCGGTGTGGGGCTATCAGCCTGGAGAAGAGTTGGGATGGTTTGACTTTAAACTCACTGAAATGGCATGTTGCCATCTGTATGTCCTGTAGGCACCATGGTTGGCAGAAGGTGGGGACCAGGAGGTGCTCTAAAGAAAGAGGCATGATTATCTCACCTGCAGCTCCTCCAAAGCTATTGCTTTATATTCCATTTGCCCATCAGATATCTCTGAAAAAAATACACATCTCCTGTTCCTACAACCTCTTTAATGCCCCTCCATGTGCCCCACCCTCCTTGCTTTCAAGGTATTGGCTAGGGTTTCAGAGTTCTGAAGCAGACATCCTGGGCTGGAGCCCTGGCTTTGCTGCTGGGCTGGGTGTCAGTGGGTCTCTTACCTAACTTCTCTGTGCCTTAACTAAATAATTGCAGCATCTACCTAATTAGGTTGATAACATCAATAGTTATTGAATGCATGTAAATAGCTGAAACACATACTAAGCCTTCAATAATGTTAGCTATAATCAGGGTGATTTTGATGATTATTCAACCATTTTTTTACTTAAGAAAAATGACAATTCCATGATTCCACCTGTTATTAAAGTTCTCAGGCTTACTGAAACCTAGTCTCTTCTTTTGATTTAATTTGACTCAAGCATCACCTGCTCCTAGAAGCCTTCATGATGTGATGCCCAGTCTGAGTTCATCCCCTCATGCATTCATGTGCTCACTTACTCAATAGCATAGTATTGAGCATGAGCACCAAGTGTCAAGCACTGGGAATTCACAGTGAGTAAGGTTGCTATGGTCCTGCCCTCAAAGAGATGAAATTCAGACAGAAGACAGTGAAACATGTACTGACGATCAATGGCCTAAAAGCCTCTCTGGGCAAGTGGAAGGCACTATGAAAAGACATACTTGAAAATAGGAGTTGAGGGCAGGAAAATCTTGGAACAAGAGACCTTTACTAAAAACCTTCAGAATGAGTAGAGATTGATCAGATGAAGAGGAGAAGAGAGCTCGTTCTAGAAACATCTAGACCACTGGTTCTCAACCTTCCTAATGCCGTGGCCCTTTAATACAGTTCCTCATGTTGTGGTGACCCCCAACCATAAAATTATTTTCGTTGCTACTTCATAACTGTAATTTTACTACTGTTATGAATCATCATGTAAATATCTGATATGCAGGATGTATTTTCATTGTTATAAACTGAACATAATTAAAGCATAGTGATTAATCACAAAAACAATATGTAATTATATATGTGTTTTCCGATGGTCTTAGGCGACCCCTGTGAAAGGGTCGTTCGATCCCCCAAAGGGGTCGGGACCCACAGGTTGAGAACCACTAATCTAGACATTTCTGTGAAGGTGCAGAAGTGAGAGAGTCCCTGGGGAAGAGAAGGATGTTGGGTGTGGCTACAGAGAGAGAGGTTATTGGTGAGGGGGCAGTTAACGAGGCCACAGGTAGCAGAGATTCAATCATAAAAGGTCTGTAAGTCACCCAGAGAAGTTTGGGCAAAATTGAAGGAGGCACTCACTCTCGGGGTCATAGGAGCACAAGATTGCAAATGCCTCCTTAATATCTGCCCCTGGGCACCTTGCTCATCTCACTGTCCTATCCCTATTGGGCTTTATCCTGAGGCCAACAGGAAGCCCTTGAAGGAATGTCAAAAACAGAGAGCTACCTCCCTAGCAGCATTTTAGAAGCTCATTATGGCTCAGCTTGGCTGACAGCTGGAGGGAAGCAAGGGGAGAGTAGAAAGCTGGGGTAGTTATTCAGGCAGTGGGGGGAGAGGAAGGGGGGGCCCCTCACATGGGTCCCCAGAACATGCTGGCTCTCTCTCTAGCATATCACTATGATACCGATGTCTACTCATTCCTTTGTTTATTTTCCACTGGATGCTGCATCTCTTAAAAATTAGAGACCTAGAAGATTATCCTCCCACCCTACCCTCCAGATCAGTCCTGTGCCTAGTACAGAGCAGATAGTCAGCAAGTGGTGTGAGGTTATTGCTCTGTGGACAGACCAGCTTCTGCCTCTATTTATAACCTTATTTCAGCATTTCTCTAGTGCATATTGTAAGCTTCATTATTTTACCTTTTATAAAAATTATCCTTTGGCAGTTTATCATCCTTCTCTGGACAGTGAGCGTAAAAGGAAGGTTAAGTGGAGGTTGTGCCTAAGTCATTGCAGACAGTCATGCAGTGGAATGGGCAGGATGGAGAGGACTAGAAGGGGACACATTTCTAAAACGAAAACCTGACCTTGGTGCTCTCTGGAAAACTCTCCTTAGACTGTGCATGCGGGACCCTGAGGACAAATTAAAATTCCCCATCCTGGGGACAGTGCTCCTTGTCTGCCCAAGAGTTTGCACATTCCAGGAACCTTCTTCCACCCCCGCCAAGGGGTGCACTTCAGCTCCACCTTCCACTCTTAGTCTGGTTTAGATGGATGCCCGTCCTATGGGCCCCCATGAGCCCTTTGGGCTTCACAGACCACAGCACTTTTCTCATTGCATTGCAATTACTGCTTAATTGTCTGTAGCCTGCATTAGACTGCACTTCGTGAGGGCAGGGTCCAAAACTGGCTTTCGTTTGTTTACTTGTACATTCCCAACTCCAAGCAGAGGGTGTTGGCTCTCAGTGAGGCCCCCCAAAACGTGCTGAGTGAATAAATGGAACTGGGAGCATAAAAAGGTCGCTTATATACACATAGGAGAGGGAAGCTAAGGGCCTAAGGAACACAGAAGGAAGGCAAGCAGATTCATACCAGCTGCATTTTCTTACAAAACCCCTTTGGGGGACAAATCTCTAAGCCACCTCCCTCCCCCAGGTCCCGATTCATTCTCCCCCAGTGATTTCCTTCCATCTACCTACACAGATCTAATTATATTATCTGAGGGCACCGTGTAGTAATTGTCATCACTCTTCATATGAAATTGAATTCTAAAATTGGACAGATCCCCCTAAAATCTCACAATGTTTTATCACCCTTCTAGAAAAACAGAAGTTCCCTATTTTAAAAGAATAGAGAAAGAATATGTTTTGAACTCCACCTACCTACAATGTGTGTGTGTGTGGGGGGGGGGGGGGGGGGGGGAGATAATCCATTTAGAAAAGGTGCTTCCGGAAAGAGGCAGATCCCAAATCCTCTCTAATGTGTTGCCCCATCACTACCTTCAATTACCAATTAAAAGCTCCCAGAGAAGTCCAGGATCCTGTAATGCCTCATTCCCCTAAGGCAGCCCGACTTCCAGCCCTCTCCTCAAAGTGTGCTCACTCCGAGGCTGTGGTTTCCATTTGTGGAAGCGGCCCCTTTATAGAGCACACAGGTAAATTAGCTAGATGGTGTTTACTGCAAAGCTGGGTCTCAGCTGGCATTAAGGGTGGTGCTTACCTACCCGCCGCCCCCTCTCACTGCCCACACTGCCCTGAGCATCTCCACCATGGTCAGGCCCATTCCTCCCTGTGGACAAAGGGAGCTGAGACCAAGAGCTGCAGGCTCCATCCTACCTATGCTTCCAACCAGCCAGAGGCACAGCAGCCAAGACTGAAAGCTTTGTCTTCAACAGCTATTGTTTCTCGTCCCAGATATAAATGTACAAAGCCATCTGGCAAAAGACATTCCAGAGAAAGAGGTACAGGCCAGGCTGGGGTGTGGCCCTTCCTGAGGGAGAGCTCAGGGTAGTCACCTGTGTGGGTGGTCCAGGGCTGCTGGGTGGGTGTCAAGGACAGAGCTGGGTACATGCCTATGGCTCATCTTGCTGGACCACTGCATCCCACTCTCACTCTGATGTCCATCTTTCAGGAAACAAGTCAGATCTGTTTGAAGCGACACACTCAGGTATGAAAAGAATTCTAGAAAAGAACAGAGCCAAAATATACCCACCTCTTAGCCCTGTGCCAAGCACTGTGCTAAATGCTTTACAGGAATCTCTTATCTGCTCCTCACCAGACTTACGCAGTGGTAACTGTTTCCATTCTCATTTGAGAAATGAAGATGAATCTAGAAGGTGTCGTGAAAACTCCCTGAGGTCTTATAACAACATGGTGGCAGCAGTAGAATCCAAACAAATCAGACATCAGGGCCCAAACTCGGAACAATTAGGATGGATTTGTTTGAAAATTAGGTGCTAGGGTTTTTGTTCCTGCCATCTCATCTATCTCTTGACAATGAGAAGTACTATTTGATTCCCTCACAAAAAAATAAGGAGTGTAAGGAACTTGTCCCAGGCCAAGTTCCTTACAGCTTGGAAATGATGGGTGGCTTTGATGATGTGTTTGTGTGGGCAGCTGCCAATGGAACGGAAGTGGGCATGGGGGGTGTGCAGGGGGAAGCAGGGTGGGGTCCCAACTCCAGGACTGATGGAAGAGGCTCTGAGTGGCAGTGTTAGCTCCTGACCACCAGGGCACTGATCTCAGGCCACAGTTTTTAAGAGAAAATGCCTCCAGGCTGAAACGTGAAATAGGAACCCTTTGTTGTCTGAGTTCACTGAGTCTTAGGATGGTCATCAGACCCAGAAGTCTCCTTCTCACTGGCTCTGAGAATAAATAGGTTTTGCGTTTCATTCTTACAGGAAAGACTTTATAGGGCTGCTGTCCTAGGGAGGTTATTTGAAGCAGCTATGACGCACTCTATAGGCCTCCCTATTGATGTGATATACAGGAGTTGCATTGGGCAAATGTCATTTCATTTTGATTTGATTTAGAAATCACTGACCCCATTTTGTTGGTCCCTTCCATTGTTTACAAGTCTCCTATCCCCTTTTCAGTTTAAAAGTCCCCAAGCTTACATCAAGTCATTGACTCAAATGACTGAATTCATCAATTTCTTGGGAACCAGGAAACTATTACTGTTCTTAGTAACTTAGGGGGATGCTGACTTCCGATGAAAGCTGCAATATTAGAAACACTTTGTAAGAGTATTTGGGAGAGGAGAGCAAGTGTAAATCATTTTGAAAAAACAGTTCAGAGTTCAAATTATAAAGGAGGGTTTGAACTCGGGACAAAGTTTGCTCTTATTTTAAAATTAAATCAAATCAAAGCAGCACCCATGTCGTTAGGTGTGTGACCCCACCAAATGGTTAATAACTGAGGAGAAAGAAAATGAATATATATCAGTTTCACATATAACGAACAATTTTCAACCCCACAATCACGAGAAATAGAACAAAAGGAGTAAGAATTGGGTTGAAGTAAGAAAATCTGGGTTACAACTCTATGCTTATTTCTTCTTGTTGCCTAACCTCCCTGCATCTTGATTTCCTGTAAAGTGGAAATAATCATACCTTTTTTATGTTCGTTCATGTACTAAATGAGATAAAGGGAGCAATTAATTTAGCACAGTTTCGGCACATTGTTGATGTAGACTGATTGATATTGATTATACATATGCATATGATACTCTATTGTTTCATTTATGCAATACAAGCAGTGGCTGGTCTCTAATGAAGTATGTTCCTGACAAAGAAGGGTGATCTCACTTGTCTTGCAGGTGATGTACAGACACGGCCTGCCAAGCAGAACAGAGGGAGGCAATGGGAATTACCGAGGACCGGGGGCTACTGGAGGTTAGTGGAAGCTGGGCAGCCTCTACTCAGCCCCAGGCAATTGATGCTGTGTGAGAGGAAGCCAGGTATTGGTCAGCTTTCTGTCTTGTTTTTGTTTTATTTTATTTGTTGTTTACTTTATTTTCTTTATTGTTTTTCTCTTTGTTTAGGAACTATAAAACTGGATTATTAGTTCGCTTGGGCTACCCTAACTAAATACCATAAACTGGGTGGGTAAACATAAGTTCATTTTCTCATAGTTCTGAAAGCTGCAAGTCCAAGATCAGGGTGCCCACTTGATCTCATTCTGGTGAGAGCCTCCTTCCTGGCTTGCAGATACTGCTTCTCCTGTGTCCTGGCCAGTGGATAGGGTGGAGGTGAGGGGGACTCTCTCGAATTTCTTCTATAAGAACACTAATCCTATCATGAGGGCCTCACCCTCATGACCTCATCTTACCCTAATTATCTCCCAAAGGCCCATCTCTCAATACCATCCCATTTGGCGTTAGGGCTTCAACATATGAATTTCGGGGGAGGACAGGGACAAACAGTTTTTACACCACTGCATTCAAATATTTTAAATGCTGGGTAGGTCAACAAAACTCACTCCGTATCACCAAGCTTCATCAGACTTTATCACTTTAAAATCACAACACATACTTTATAAATTCTGTCAAATGCTTATTCAGGAGTCCACCCTCTGTTGGGGGCCGGGGTGTTGGGGGGATAATGTACAGAGTCATGAGCAGCTTGCTGGATTGGAGTGGAGGGGAAATCCAGGGCATGGAGAGGGGTGAGATGAGGCTGTTGGGTACAGGGTAAGGTTGCAGTCTGTGACCAATTTGATTCAAACCAATGCAAGAGGCAATTGGGAACCACTGCCTAGCTCTCAGGAGGGAAAATGCTATGATAGTAATTACAGCAACGAACAATGATTCCTCTGACTGTATGTAGAACCGAGGAGAGCAGGGAAAGCCTGCGGAGAGAAAAGGCAAGTGGAGCCCAGTGCCACGCAGTCTCCTTAGGACTGTGCCAGGGGGAGACATTATTCCGTGGCTTTGCTTATGCTGATTTCTGGGGTGGGAATTGTCCTCCTCCTGCTCACACTCTCTCTCTTCCCTGCCTGACAACCTGCGTCAACCGCAGTGCCATTATGAAGAGTCACAATCTCTGTGAAGCTTTCAAGGTGGTTATTATTGATATCATCCCACTTCTCCAACCCTGACTCTGTGATCGGTTTTATGGAGTAACCCTCATTGTAACCCTACACAGGAGGAGGGTTTATCACCCACCTTTGCCAGGATAAGAAAATGAGTCTTAGTGAAGAAAAGCAGTTCTCCCAACATTCCCCAGCTACACACTGACCTGGCCACAACTTGGACCCAATCTATCTGATTCAGTTCCTCAGCAGCCATGCTACTTGCCTTGACTCCTCTATTTTTAGCCCAAATTAGTCCATCCCCTCTCTAGCTTACAGAGCACTTGCTCCTGCCTCTGTTGGAGCACTTACTGCAGACAATAATGACCCGATTCCACATCTCTCTCCCTCCTTGAGGCTGAGATCTCCTTGAGGACAAAGACCAGGGTGTCTTCACCTTTGTGTCTTCCATAGCTCAGTGCCCACGATAGGCACACCATGCGTGGCAGATGAATGTATGAATGACTGCCCATCGGGTTGGTCTGAATTCAGTGTGGGGGCAACTGGACACTGGCCATCTGGGAAGCTGCCCTGCCTTTAAAGAAGATGACTGTGACTGAAGAACTGCTTTATGGATGATTTTGTTCCCACATATCTGAAAACTCCTTTTGTAGATTTCATTAGGACTCAGATAAGTCTTGAATCTGAATTCTGGATCCTCAAGGCCAATGGAACACCTTCAAGAATCTTGCACAAATTTTGGGACTGATAGCTGTTTGGTGTTGAGAGGAAGTGTTCCCAGCTCCTTCCTTTACCTGTTATGTCTCTAAAGATAAGCTACTTAACCTCTCATTGTCCCCACTTTCTCCTGTACATATTAGTGCTAACAACAGGATCTGTCTCATAGCACTGCTTGGAAGATTAAATGAGTTCATAAATGAAAAGTAAACTTAACAAAATTCTATATACGTGTTAGCTATTAGTAGTAGTATTCTATTTCAAATCTCCCTGGTAAAAAGAGCCATGGATTGGGAGTTAAGAAAACTGCTTTTTGGCCTAGATCAGTCCCAAACTGGTGGTACATTGATAAGTCTCTCCTACATGTGGCTGTGGCCTTGTTTTAAATCATCACCCCTAAAATATAAGCCTAAACATGTGTCATTTCATCATCCCATCTGTAGAATGGGTTGTATATTCCCATCTTGTGTACTTCACAAGGTTAAAACAATATGTGATTGTGCCTTAAAATATGTTAACAGGTATGGTCTTATCACTAGTAGTATATTCCCAAAGTGGAATATTTGAAGAGCCATGTGGCCTTAATTAATCATTAATAACCAAAGCAACCTTCTAACCAGGAATAAATCTGGGTGTTAAAAGCGGTCTCTATACAAGGAAGAGTGAGTGTGTCAGAAAGAGACTGTGCCTTCTGCAAGGATGTGAAGCATGCTGTCACTCATCCTTTCCTCCCTTCATACATGGTCCCCTTTCTTCTTCCTTTCTTACTATTCCAGCCTCACCTGGATTAAACTTCCCAGAGGAATAGGAGCTATTGGTGAATCACAAAAGATTATTGGCTCTCACAGCTAATGAGCTATTTCATTTGCTACACTGCAGACAAGCCATCAGATCTTTCATCCGCATTCTCATGGCCAAGTGAGCTGTGGAGAAACACACACCCTCCCCCACTGGTGTTCTCTTCCAATGCTGTATTTGTAGAAACCACGATGGCCAAAAACCAAGACAAAGGTCAGTTTCCTCTTTCCCCACAGCCTTGGTTCACCTGTTTCCTTCCAAGTAATCATTTATCGGTCAGCCCGCACGTGAGAAATTGAAAAAGACTTTAAATATGGTGAATATCTAATGATTGCTTAGGAAGCAGAACAATGGGGAACTTTCCTCCTGATTTTAACTATTCACCTACACAAGGTGAAGGTATGCTTTTTCTAAAGCATTTTACCTTCTCCCAATTCCATATGGCAAGGGAGTTCCTATGCTTATAAAAAAAAAAGTGTTAGAAGCCTTTAAACAGTAAATATAGTTTGTATAATCATTAAAGAAATTAATGAAGGAAAAGATTAAGAGGGAGAAGGAAAGAGAAGAAAAGTGAAGAGAGGGTGGGAGGGAGGGGAGAAAAGAAAACAAACAAAAAAACCCTCAACAATTCTAAAGTTAGCAGATATCTCTTTCTCATCGAAAGATGTGCCCCTCTGGAAAACTCTGGGATCTTTAATTACAGCAAAATGCCGGCAGAAACTTCTCTTTGTCTTTGGATCTCAAATGCGACTCTGGGTAGAGCTCCCCAAGAGAGCGATAGATATAATTTTATTAGTTTCAGCAAGACACAGACATGGCTGTTCAGCAAAGATTTTTATAAGAGGCAGGGAGAAGGCGGCTAGCAAGAAAGCCCTGGGACAAATAGAACTGCAGGCGGGTTTTACTAATGAGCAGTGGAACCTGGAGGCCTGAAAGTTTAGTGCAGTCACCTCTTTTGAGGTTGTATATTTTTTAAAAAGAGAGGAAAACGTGAGATGATTATGAACTCTTTGCTATTCAGCATCCCCTAAAACTGCTTAATTGCTGCTGATAGAACTTTCAAAGGAGAGACTTAAGAAACAGTTTTGATGTAGCGACTTTTCTGTCAAAAGCAGAAGTCCATGGAAGCCCTTGGAAATAAAAATTATTTAGGGGGTCTTACCAGTGAGATTAACAATGAAAGGAAAACCTGCATAAATTCTGCTAGTTTAGGGCCGGTGGACTGTCTCCCCCATTTGCTAGCAAACATTGTGATGTATCAAAACAGCATATTTTTCAAATCTGTATCCCACACATTGAATACCACAGCAAATTTGGGCTCCCCTTGAGCAGAATAGGCTGTCACTAGGAGGTAGCCTGCCTCAGACTACATTGACAAAGCTCTTTTTGAATCTCATGGCCCTGTTTTAAGGTCTTAGACTATAAGCTTAAGAAATGTGTCACTTACAGATCAAGGTCTTAAGAAATGCGTACATTTCTCTTTCTCTCTTATTTTTTCCTACTTTTTCAGGCTGAACCAAGATCACTCCGACACTAAAGGATGTAGGAGACACAAATGGAAGGAGCCTGGGTCCCTGAGGACAGTCACTCACTCACTGCCTGGAAACAGCTACACTGAACCGCATATTACATGGCAGATATCAACATTTTGAGGTTGTTACAGCAGCTACCTTAACTAATTCACTGTCGTTGTATGTAGGCTTAAATTGTGGATATTTTTGCTTCGCATGAAGGTTTAATTCAGCTTAAATAATAAAAAATGTAAAACAAACCTGTTCAACAAACAGATATTACATGCCTTTGCTAAAAGCTGTGGAAGAATAAGGGGAGGAATTCTGGGAGGGTCTCAAGCTCTCTTTGAGATAGACAGGAGTTGAATATCGGGCAGGCACAGGCAGAAATGGCTACGGAGTGAGATCTTTAACTCCCCACTGTACTTTTGAAGGTTGTTGCATCATCAGGACTATCAGTGAGTGAGTCTCTCTTTCTCAGAAGGGATTTACAAAGATTCTTTGAGCAAAGGACTTTAATCAAGATCAGTACCTCCAGGTACAGTGGCTATAAGCCTAGCACCTAATCCATGGCAGTTCTCCTGCTTTGGGAAATGATTTTAAACCTCTGCTGGCCCATAAAAAAAATTTTAAAAAAGACTACATGGGAATTACTGATAAACTGGTATTGATTTTCCCAGATCACCCTTGTCAAAAAGATTTATTGATGTGTCAATGTGTGTTGTCGAGAGGATCAGAGCACGACAGCTTTGAAGGATTTATAAGAAATCTATGGGCTTTAATACACTCGCAGGTAAATAACTAACAAGTACTGAACGTATTGATTCTTGTCATGTGGTCAATGCAATCTTTAGCCCACTAATTGTCAGTATTGACAAACAGTTCATGAACTAAATGAGCAGCTGGACATCTGCTCAGAGTGGAATGTTTCCAAATGGTATTTGCCTGTCTGTTCTCAGCCTAATGCTCATGGAGCAGCCTTGCAGGTAAATGGGCTCTAGGGAGAGAAAAAACACGTGGTAATTAACTCTCCCTCACTGTCAAATGTCGCTTTAAGAAGGGAGAGGAGAGCAGAGGAGAGGAGGAGGGAGTCTGTTCACAGTGCACAAAGCTGGAACCCAGGTCCATGACCCAAGTGCAGTGATATCCCTCAAGGCATTTCTCAAATGCCTCTTCCTAGAAAAACATTCCAAAATCACACCCCACATAGGGTTTCTACCACTTCAAACCCTATACCATTCCCAGGCAATTAATCACGTAATACTTTGATTGAACTTTATGAATTTACCTATGTATATTGTGTACATATTGTGTTATGACTAAATCTTAGCTTTTCAATTGTATATGAGCTTTTTAAATTTGGGAGAAAGATGCAGGCTCTTTATGAATTTTATTGAGAAGGTAATAAAGTTATTCACAGTCTTCCTGGGAAGGTTTACAATCAAATTTGAAAAAGGGTTTTGGGGGGTCACTGAAGATCTAGGGAGTCCCATAACAGATGCAATCACACCCAGGTTCAATTTCAGATGTCTGACCTCAAATAAGTTTCTCAATCTGTCAGTCTACCCATTCTTAACACAAGAATAATCAGTTATAGAAGAGGTGTGTTCTAAAGATTAAGTGAACTGATTCATGCACATAGTACCTATTCTAAAAACTCTTCAATATCATTCAAGATTTCTGAGTTAATTTCTTTCTTTTGTGTTGCAAATACTTGTTGAGCACTAGTGAGAAGTCATGTATAGAGCCATTGTTATGTCCCACAGTCAATCTATCCAAATCAAGAGCCCTTCCCATAGTTGCTCAATTAATGCTTTTTAATAGACTGATTAGAATACATACCACTGAACAGAACAGTCTTTAAATCACTCTGCTATATTATTTTAATCAAGCATTCAAATATTGCTACTGACTAAACTTTTTAATACTATATTACAAGCTTCCATTTTACACTCATTAAACTGGAAATTAATCTTTTCAAAAAAAGGGTATCATACCATATTTTCTATAATGATCATCCAATCTATTTGTACTGTGGAAATTATATCATATTTTAAATACAATTTAAATAGTTTACCCATCTCAAAATATACACTTGCTCCATCTTAAATATATAAATTTAATTTAACAGAATAAGCATCTATCTATATAAAAGCCTAAGCTACCATTGCAACTGAACTGACAGCCATAAAGGCTGCATGGGATGACCAGGCTGTCAGGGGGGTTAGTGAGGGGCGACCAAATGACTGAGCAGCAGGCTGTGGGGGGCCACCAGGCCAGCAGAGAGGGGCAGTGAGGGGCGAACAAACGACCGAACAGCAAGCTGCATGGGGTGATCAGGCTAGCAGGAGTGGTAGTTGGGGGTGATCAGGCCGGCAGTCAGAGGCAGTTAGGGGTGATCAGGCTGGCAGGGGGGTCAGTTAGGAGCAATTAGGCAGGCAAGCAGGTGGTTAGGAGCCAGCAGTCCAGGATTGTGAGAAGGATGTCCGACTGCTGGTTTAGGCCCGATGCCTAGGATCCGGGCTCAACCAGTAGTCGGACATCCTCCAAGGGGTGCCGGATTGGAGAGGGTACAGGCTGGGCTGAGAGTACCCTCTCCTCCCACCCGCCATGTACGAATTTCAAGCCCCAGGCCTCTAGTTTCATTTATATTATAATATAAACACATCAACTTGGACTTAGATCTGCTACAAAACATTTTGCTCTCCATTGGGGAAGAGTGTTATGGAAATGCAATTAGTAAATATAGGGGAAAAGAGGGAAACCAGTATATGCACAGGTATAGTTGTTCTTTGAAGGTGCTTTTGTAAACTTGGCAGACTGACACAAAGAATATCATATTATTCTAGTCAACAAGCTTATTAAAGCTCATTCATAGGCTTACTAATTCTTTTCATCAATTTTTTTTTGGGCTCCCAATCCTGCCTTTGTCTTTATTTTACTAATGGGGAAGTTTGGGATTAGCACAAACACTCAAACTTTACCACCTGGATGAAGTCTCCTGTCCCATCTTTTCTAATTTCTCACCGTACTTTCTGATAATTGAGGTGTAGCACGTTGCATTAGCCAAGCCAGAGAGCCCCTGGGTCTGGAGATAATGACCAACCCTTCATTGTCAGAGATGTCGCTTCTTAAGGAAGTGATATCCTGTCTGATCTCACAAATGTCTCCAGTGTCCAATTATCACCAGCCATTTGGGTGAGTGACAAGAAATCAAGGGGAAATTCTTTACAGATCACTTTCTCTCCCTCTCTCCTTTCCCTTTTCTCTTCACACAGGAAGGGCTCCTTATTATGGGCTAAGAAGCATGGGCATTAACTCTGTGGTTGCAGTTTCACTTTTAACATAGGACAGCTTGTTTTGTTCCCCCAAATCCAAACGTGATCATCTGCCCACCGAGAGAATTATAGCTATTTTTTGATCCAAGGTTTAATCTCTTGAATCTCTAGGGCTCTGAAAAATGATAAATACTTAAGACTAGAATAAATAAACATATGTTTATAAAATTGGGAGAAAAAAACTTAAAGAGTAACTATTCTGAAATCTTTGGTTTTGAAAATAAGTTGATGGTGTATGAGGATTAGAAAGATGAATTAAAGAGGAGAGCATAAAATACTATGATATTTCATATTTCATTATTATGAAAATGCATGACAATAATTGCGTTCACCAGACGCTTTCTTCCAGGGAACACTAAATATTATGCCAACATTTCCTCATTAATCTTCTTCATACTCTTGCAAGATGGTTAAGAAACAAAATTAACATTCAAACTTTACCAATGGGATACAGAGTATAAAATGAGATGTTGGTGACAGATACTTCTGATTCTTTGGTATGCCTCAGTTTATTCATTTGTATAGTAAGAATATTCATGGTACTTAACACACAGGGTTACCGTGAGGAGTAAATGAGTAAGGGATTCAGAAAGAGGCTTCAATGAGATCCCAACACAAACTGAACACAGGAAATGTGTGAGGACATCATTGTGACTATCAGAATGCACGAAGCAAGACAAAGAAAGTCACCTTCACATGTCCTCCGGAGCCCCAGCTCCCCAGAGAAAAATAAACCTCTCCATTGCATTCAGCAAACACCTACCCATCTCCCATGGTGTTCACTGGTCCCCAACTCTCCCCAGCCTGATTCTCATCCTCTGAGCAGCCCCTGTAATCCTCCAATAAATTATCTTCTTCAGTTAACAAGAGTCACATTCTGTTTCTTACGACTTAAGAGCCCAAATTGGTGCCACGCTCCTACCCCTTTGTTTCTTGTCCATTCCATCAGCAGACACATTGAGAAGTTATCGAGTGCCAGCTGCCATGCTACCAACTGAGGTTTAAAATGTAATCAGGATGAAAAAAAAAAATGTAAGCACTTAAGAGAGTTAAATGGGGAGTGGGGAGGATATATATACATATATACAGTGGGGCCTTGACTTACAAATTTAATTCGTTCTGAGACCGAGCTCGTTAAGGAGCTCTTTAACTCAAATTACTCTATCAACTCAATGCAAAAAATCTGCCAAGAGACAGCTGGTATCTCAAAAAACTCGTTAGTTGGGACACTCGTAAGTCAAGGCCCCACTGTAGTTGGGAAGATCACACTGATCACACACCCAGACACTAAGGGCTTATCTTCAGGCCTGGATGAAAAAGGGCCACAAGGGAGGAGGATGAAAACACAGTTTGCTGTCTTCATTAGCATGGCTTTACTATTCCATTGTCCTCATTAGCATAATTTGGCTACCCCAGGAGACTAAGAATCGCCACAGTATTGAAGGCAAAAGGTGGCCCAACGAAGTACTGATGGGGTGGTCATAATAATCTGGCGCGTGTGTGTGTGTGTGTGTGTGTGTGTGTGTGTGTACCAAATGATGGGCATGAGAAAACTGGCAGGTCAAAGCCAACTAGAGAGAGGACAAAAGCTTCCTGCAGAAGGTGGGCCTTCATCTGGGTCTTGGTGAGATTTGCAGCCCATTCAAGCATGCAGAATCTAATAATGGGGAGAAAAAACGTGCTCTATTCAAAAGCAAATTTATTTTCCTTCTAAGAAGCAGTGACTGATTTATGAAAAAGAAGAGCATTTGGGGAAATACAATTCTATATATGCTGATCATGCAAATGTACTACTTAGCATTTGTTCACATCAAGCCTAAACATTATCACAGAGTAGAAGAACATGAACTTTAATGAACATTTTTAATTGCAAGTCCAAAGCAAGGTATTGTGGTTTTCATTGCATTCATCAGATTTATCGCTGGGATGACAGTGTAAAAGCCTACTGCATTTAGAACCAGGTTTTCTGACTGAAAGCTATAATGATGCTATATCACTCAGTACCCTGACTAGACCAAACATTTCAGTTTCCATAAGGCCCTCTACACTATCCTTGACACTAGTGACATCACAAGGGTGTGTGTGTGTTGAGGAAGCATAGAAGAGCCTCCTTTCATTGTTTCTCCTGGATTCAAAAGGGTTTACACTATCCAGAATATTCTACTGGGGTCTTAAGTACCCCTGAATTTTTGTTGGCACTCAAAAAAATAAATGTAAAGCATTTCTATCTGAGGTTATATGGAATTATTGAAATCCATGCCCCTTCCAAAAAAAATCCTCTCTTTTCCCCAAAGCCTGTTTTGTAAAATCTCTTACCACAAGGCCTTGTGCAGGCTATAGCTTCTGTCTAAACTGCTCTCGCCTGTCTTCTCTTCCTACCTATGTAACCCATTCCTCAACCTTCAAGTCAAGCATCATTTTTTTTAGAGCAGAACCTCTTAAGGCAGCTCCTCAATACTAGATCCCCTGTTGCCCCTCTCACAGTTCACTTTGCTTTTTCCTTGTAAGGTAGTGGTTCTCAACCTTGGCTGCACATTAGAATCACCTGGGAATCTTTTTAAAATCCAGGATTTTAAAAAGATTCCCAGGTGATTCTAATGTGCAGCCAAGGTTGAGAACCACTGTTGTAAGGTGACAAAGTTATGACAGTATATTGGCACAAGTATCTGATTAAATATTCCCCCCACCTATCTGACTGTAAGCTTTGGAAGAGCAGTGACTTCAGGTTATTTTCATTGAATCAGCTTCCCTGAGTGACCAGATAAATAAACACATAGAGAGTTCTAATATATTTGGCTTAAAATCCTGTTACTTCCAGAGACAATGCAAATGCCCTATATGTGATGTCAATGAAATTTGTTTTCCTTTACTCCAATGTTATTTTTCCCAGGTTCAAAACTGTTGTTTTTTCATGGATCACTTTTCTTTCATTATATCTTGATTTTTAATTCTCATTCTCTCTGATGACAGCTTTTAATTCATCCTGTTTTTCGTTTGTTTGTTTGTCCTTCACAAAAAGAAAGGAAGAGCCAAATCTGGTTTTCAAATATACAAACTCTTGTGGGTTTCTATTTTCTTTCCCTTTATATTCATAGTCTACATAGTCTCAATTTTTAATGTATGCCCCTAGTTTCTACATCTTTTGTTTACATGCCCATATGACACACATCAGCCCACATGGAAGCTTTCACTCCCCCGTCTGTATGGCATCTGCAACCTGTACATACAATATTCTTGCACCCATCACCCTGTGTTATTTTTATTGGTTTCAGTCTGCATTGCCTGTAGACTGTGAGGTCTTTATGGGAGGAGCAGGCATATTTGCTTAGGAGTTCTCATTTTTTAGTACAGTGCCTTGCCTGTCATGTTACAAACCTTCTTCGGTAAATACTTGTTCAACTGAAATGCTTCAAGTGATTTTTTGCAAAGGATTGGTACAGCGACAGATCCAATTCCAAGTCTTGAACTTGCCTGCATTTCATCTTCCTGTTTCATTTTCCTCCCAGCTCGCCTTCCGACTGTCTCCTGATATAGAGATGTAATCCCTGTTTCTCTTGTCTTCTACATGATTTGATGTCACAAATATGATTAATGTGCTGCTGAACATGACTAAATGCCTCTCCAGCAAATGTCAGGTCTCTCTACGCTTTCTTTATGATCCCTTATCTCTTTTAGGGACCATGGGGAGATCCTTTCTAAGGACAATTTAAATTATTTTGCAAGTCAGATTTCCAGAGACTTACAGACCCAGAACAAAGGCCTGTTGGCAACCCAAAAGCAGGAAAACCTGATCCCCTGAATAGTAGGGCCCCCTCTCTGCACCTTTGTCTTCCCATCTGGGCCAGGTTAGTATTTTCCAAATAATGTGTCTTTAAATCAATGTATAAAGGCAAAAGTAACCTCATTTAAATGAAGTGGCATAAAATAAAAAGTAGAATATATCTTATACAAGGAGGGGGCGCACTGTGAACCTTTAGTGTTAGTTGCGCCTGCCTATTTTCCCATGTGTGGTTGCATGTGTGCGTATGTGTGTGTGTGTGTGTATTAGATCATACAAAAAAAGTATTTCTTACTGTAGATAGAACAGTCTTCACCTTTTATGATTCCTCTCAGACCAAAAAGATATGATTCTGGGAATGTCATAATTTCAACCATAATTTTGTATAAAACAGAGGCTATATCTAACTTGCTTTGAACAAGACCCTGAATAAAATTACTATTTGCCATACTATTCTTGACATATTTATCAGCTCATATATTATTATTCAAACTCAGAAAAAAACAACTTTCTCCACTTTAGGTCCAATTTTGATTTTTTTAAAAATCTCTTCCCAGCACCCAACCTTCAACCCTCAGAGCAAAAATCTCTGCACAGCAAATGTTCCCAAGCATCAGCTCAGACATTCTGTGTTCATTTCAAGCATTATTTTTAAAGGACATTTTACTGCCTCCAAAGCATTAGGACCATCCTTCTAATTTGGGATATAACATGCACAATTTGCTTTTTATAAAATATAAAGTCTAGAAATTAAACTTCAAGACAATATTTCAAAACACATGTGTGAGCAATATCATATCGATGCTAAATTAATTCAGAGGATACAATCTGCAAAATTAAAGAAGTGATTTAGGGATACAAATGTCGGATTTGGGGGCTGTGTGAAGTGAATGAACCACACGTTTTCTTTTATGATGAAACTCCATGATTCAGCAGTTCTACAAATGTTGACAGGCACCCATTCTGAAGTGTTAAACGTCAACGTGAATTGTGGATGACCTTGTTTCTCTGATCCACAGGATTCTCTTGGCCAGGATATGGGACCTAGTAATTTTTCTTCTCTCAAATAGAAAACAATGCAGACTCTTCCCTGTATATTCTGCCAACAGCAAAATATATATTTTACTTTAAATGCAAGGGCACTTAATTTTGGCACATACTGATTTCCTAAATTTCTAGCAATGGTGTGTGATACTAAACTTCAAGTAAATAGTACATGAGGAGTAAAGTTAAAATGCACTTTGGGGGAAATATATGATACTATTTGCTAAAAAAAATAAACAAATAGATTTTTTTAATTTCCCAATTTCAAAAAAGCTTACATAATAATGTATTTTGGGAGCTCTTTACTATTTTTAAAGCATTTTTTTTCATTCACTTATTCAAAAATATTTATTGGATGCCTACTTTGTACCAGGCACTGCTCTTGGCAGTAGTGACCAGACAAGGTCCCCTGGAGATTACAGCTTAGCAGAGGCGGGGTGACAAGGAACAAGAACATAAATAAAGGAACCAGGCCATTGCAGACTGTGGTAAGTGCTATGAAATGGGAGGAGGAGGGAGGACCAGCTCCCGATAATCAGTGATGACTTCAGATACACACTTCAACCTCAAAGGAAGTGACATTTGAGCTGAGATCTGAATGGCAGGAAGGAGTCAGCCCCTTGCAAACCTGAGGGCAGAGTTTTCCTGGCAGTGAACTTGCTGGGACAAAGATTCTCCAGAGGAAATACGCATGAACTGGGGAAGGTGCAGAATAACGAATCTCACCTACCCAGATTCCTTCCCATCTTCCCATGTGAATAGGATGTATTTAAAGAGTCTGTTCTCAATCTTCCAAACCCCTATTCCTATTGGTTTTATATTTTGAAGCGGGGAGAGACGGAGAGAGAATTGAGAAAAAACAGAATTTTTTTTCTGCACAGTACATACTCAAAATAGCCTGACAATTTATGTGTCCTATTTTAATGTTGCTTTAGGACAAAGACCCAATGGGTCATGTTTGACTGTATGGAAATATTTTTCTTTCCCTTGGGCCTGATTTCTCTAAATGCCAAGTTTCCATTAGCAGTGGTGTTCCTGTCATGTTCTAAATATTTATAGGGTTTTTTTTAACTTCTTAATCATTATTTGATAATTTAAAAATGGGTAGACTAATCACCAAATACTTCACAGCTGCAGAAGGAAAAAAACATTTTTGTTAATGTGCAAAGCTGGAGTCAATTTTCTCCAAATTATTTCACCCATTTGGCACTTTCTCCTCATTCACCACCCCTCCTCCTTCCCAGCAAGATTTGGAGCCCTCAGAGAGGTAGCTTGACAAGGCACTGATGTGGCAATTCTGGGGGTTCCCGTGCACTGTTTTTATATCGAAGATGCTGCTTTTTGTTTTTCAAAAAGGCTGAAAACAGACCACAGCCTTTCAAACCCTTGGCCTTTTGCATGGATATTTAAAAACATTTACCCTTGGTACCTGCGAATGAAAACCATCTCAATCTTAAAAAACAAAGACAAAGCCATGATAAGGAATTTATAATTAAAAATAACCGGGCAAATTGCCCACATTCATGAGCCTCATTTTCTACAGTGAAGCCCGTGGGCTCTATTATTAAATAATGAAATATAAGGCTGGAAGGAAGGAATCCTAGAACATGTCTCTGTCTGGAGGCTTCAGACAAGCCATCCTCTCTTTCTAGAATGTTCTACTCACTTTTTTTTTCCACCCGAGAAACTGCTAAAGAGCTTTCGGATGAGATGGCTTTGGCCCAACAAGACCTAGGCTCAAATCTCAGCTCTGGGACTTTCACTTTGGACCTCATTTGTAAAATGGGCATAAAAGAGGATGTATTAGGACAGTTAAGAAAAAAAGTTAAATGAGACCATCTACGTATACATGTGCATAAGCTGAGCTACTACCTGTGCCTAGGATCTGTCCCATGAGTGTCAACAATTATTTTCACAGTAGAGTTCTTTAATCTGGTATAAGAAGGCTTGGTGGTTGGTAGGTTAATACAAAGAACATGGGTTAAAGCAGAGGTAGCATGGCCTACTGACCTGAGCTTTGGGAATCAACCTATGTTTTATGGAGAGAAGAAAGCATGTCAGCTAGCCTAGAGAGCATGTTATGGGGGAGATGGCTTAAAATCTTCCACTTTTTTTTTCATGTCCCAGTTTAATATTTCCTCTCAGAGGTCTGGTTTTCCCATGCCATCTACATCATTTTATTTCTCTCTGTTCAATGTCCTCATAATAACAACTAGTATTTACTGAGCACATACTACATGCCAGGCAATATTTTGCGTATGTCACAACAGCCCAATAAATAGAAGTTGGTGTATTCTTCAAGATCACGCCCCTAGAAATGTCAGTGATGGCTGTGACACTGGACAATCTAGTGCTAGCCTTCATGCAAGTAAAGTATCACGCAGCCCCATGAGCCCATCATAGCCTGCATGCTCTCCAGCAGGATCCTGGCACACTTGCTCTATGTGTAGTGTATCTGTCTTCCCGGGCAGCTGAGCTCCCCAGGTGAGAATCTGCACAGAGCCTGATGCATACAGGCACTCAATTCACCTGCGGACTGGCTATTTCCAAACCCCCATTTGTACAGATCAGAGAGTGAGGTCGAGAGTATAAGTGACCTGCCCAAGGGCACGACTGATATTAGGATGTGGGTCCCCTCACTCCATAACCACTTTCTTCAGGAGCTACTGTTTGGATTGGTTTCCTTGCTCAACAACTTCCTACTTGTTTGAAAATCACAAATGAAATCACAACCCCCAATCCTTTCCCAGCCAGGTCTTAAATTCAGTTTCCCTGAAGCTGACTAAGTCCATGATACAATGAGTATTTTAAGTACATCCAAATAAAAGGCATTAAATTCTAAAACATCCAGATAGAACGAAAACACAGAGCCTGACACCGGCTGAGCTGCTATCTGTGCCAGCGACGACAGTACCAGGCTTCATGATTAGCGCTCTGGCTGAGGTTCCACCACACCGTACACGTACCTTTGAACTAAAAAAAGGAAAACAAATAAATAAATAACTCTGCTGATTAGCAAGGTACTGCAGCTGCTGGGAAAAATCTCCCACATCTAACTTCTCGCCGTATCAGCGTCCCTGATGTTTGCTGCTTCTTCCAGCCAAGATGAAGAGAAAACTGAATTGTGTTTCCAGTGTACCATCTCACCTAATTATGCCGGCTGATCACTTAAAAGGAATGTTTGCACACACATTGGGAAGACGCTCACAGGAGCCAGCTGGTTGATAAAGGCGGTACATGAGGATCTGATTCCTCTTCAAAGAAGTGTTAACCATTTACATCTATTTTTAAACACCACATCACAACACCAGCGTGATGGCACGGGGAAGCGATGCTGCACTGGAGTTACACAGGGCAGGCCGACTGCGGAATGCACGTCCCTGCTGCTCAATGCATAAGAAGTGTGACACTAGCACTCACTTTAGGACATCTGTTTGAAGGAGTACTGACTCTTGGCTTTGGTTTTTAGACACAAATGAAAGATCACTGGGAATTATCGGGGGGCCGAATGTGTGTGTGGGGGGGGGGGTGCATGCTCGTGAGCACGTGTGATTTCTCCTAAAGCAGAATGGTACAAGTTAATCGCCACCAGCTTTTCGACATAAAAGATTGTTAGGATGTTGATGACATCACACTCTACTGGCATACCTTAGTCAAGTAATTTCATAAGTTCATGTGCTAAGACCTATCTTTTGTTTTTAATATTAAAATTGTTTTTCTTTTTTTTATTTTCCAATTACAGTTTATTATTTTATTTTGATTTCAAGCAAGAACTGTCTTAATCCATATAACATTGTCTTCGTTAATCCACATAATCATTGTGGTAGGTTATCAACATCATGTTCCTAAACTTGAGAAATATTAAGTGCCTCCATCCAAGAGGCAAATTAAAATTTGAACTTAAACCTGTATGAACTCAACTTTGTCTGAACCCAAACTCCATGTTTTTAACATTCACTCCCCCACTCCCTTACAGACCAAAGTTTTGGCATCTTTAATCCATCTAATTTCTGAAGCATGTATTCTCCGCATGGTGTGCACCCATGCTTTTAAGACTAAAGGGGGATTTCCTTAACTCAGCTGATGGTGGTTGGGTGCCAACCATGTCCCAGTATGTGCCTGGGTGCTGGGATTATGAAAGAGATTAAGACAGTGGGACTCTCAGTCTTCTTAGGGCCACATGAGGGAGACATACAAGAAAGCAAGCATTATGCTATGGAGTAACTAGAGGCCAGGTGCACAAAAATTTGTGCACTCGGGGGGTTGGGGGGGAGGGTCCCTCAGCCCAGCCTATGCCCTCTTGCAGTCTGGGACCCCTCGGAGGATGTCCACCTGCTGGCTTAGGCCCGCTCCCTGAGGGATTGGGGCTAAGCTGGCAGTCAGACATCCCTCTGGCAGCCCGGCAGTCCTTGGGGGATGCCCACTTGCATATTGGTCAGTTTGCATATTACCCTTTTATTATATAGAATAGAGGCCTGGTGCATGGGTGGGGGCCAGCTGGTTTGCCCTGAAAGGTGTCCCGGATCAGGGTGGGGGTCCCGCTGGGGTGCCTGGCCAGCCTGGTGAGGGGCTGATGGCTGTTTGCAGGCTGGTCAAGCCCCCCCCCCCAGTGGGGACCCTCACCCCATGGAGGTTGGGCCAGCCTGGGTGAGGGGCTGAGGGCCATCTTCAGGCTGGCCAAGCCCTCCCGGTGACGGAAGCTTCCAGCCTCTCCTTTTTTTTTTTTATTCTGGGATTTATTTCCCTTCTATAATTGAAACTTTGTTGCTTTGAGTGGAGCTCAGAGCCGGCCAGGGTGGGCATAAAGCTTGGCTTCCTCCATCGCCAGGGGCAACCCACTCCTGCTCGCTCGAGCTACGTGGCCACGGCGGGCTGAAAGCAGGTACTTGGCTTCCTCCATCATTGGGGCAACCAAGCCTCCTGCTTGCTCCAGCTCCATGGCTGCCGTACGCCATCTTGGTTGGGTTAATTTGCATATAGTCGCTCTGATTGGTTGGTGGGTGTGGTTTAAGGCATAGCAAAGGTATGATCAATTTGCATGTTTGTCTTTTATTAGTGTAGATACACACTTATGGCACCTAAATGATACCTGGCATTTGGTAGGTACTGGGTCATACCTGTGGGATAACAGAGAACCATTTGTAATGTAGTGGGAGCTGAGGTACTGACTATTTCTAAGAAGTTCAGAGGAAGGGGGCTCCCTGGAGGAGGAGGTTGTAGAAAGAGCCCTCGAAGGATGAGTAAGTAGTTCACTAGGCAGATGATATGGGAAGGCTTCTCCAAGCAGAGGGAAAAGACCTGCTTCGTGATATATAAGGAGATTTGTTCAGAACATGGAGCTCCAATTTTTTTTTTAATATGAATCCTAGATGTGGCTCATAGATTCAAAGATCTACAGGCCATCCATCAAGTGAAGAGATAAACCAGAAAGACCAAGTAATAGTGAAAATAATGACTATGAGACAGAAGCTAGGGTTTTACAGATTAATGATACAAAGTGTGAGGAACACTCAAAGACCCTGACCTTTCCCTAGACTTTGAATCCCCAAAGCAAGCACGACACCTTGAACACCTCCATGTGATCCATGCAGGTTTTTGGGTGGCCACACGATATCCAAATCAAGACCAGTGCAAGACCTTGAGGGTAAAGAAGAAAAGTGTTCCTTCCTAACAACCTAAGGAGCTGAGGGTGACACATGACTTAGCTCTAATCCTATATAATAAAAACCCAGCGACCAAACAGCAGAACGACCAGAACGACCGGTGGACCAGTCACTATGACGTGCACTGACCACCAGGGGGAAGACACTCAATGCAGGAGCTGCCCCCTGGTGGTCAGTGCGCTCCCACAGTGGGAGCAGCCACTCAGAAGGTGGGTCCATAGCTGCTCGGCTAACGGATGAGTGGTGCCCCCACAGCGGGCCATCCCCAGTCCACAGCCCCCACCAGTGCATGAATCCCATGCACCAGGCCTCTAGTCTTATTCATATAATGGGATGGAGGGACCACAATTCATCAACTGTGAGTGAGATGGCCACTCTCCCATCCCATACCCATGGCGGATGTAATTGCTTGATCCATGGCTCTCCTCTAGAATGGAAGTTCCTAACAGCAGGAAACTTAATCTGTTTCTTCTTCTGTATTTTCCCAGTACCTAGAATATTGAATATATTGTGGCATAAGTACATTGTGGCATAAATATTTGTGGCATTAAAGAATTGGTTAAACACTTTTTTTTTTAAATTGAGCCCAGGGCTACAATGCTTCCTGCAGCCAAGCCAATCAACAGGAGGGGCCCTGTCAGCTGAACCTGATTGGCCTCTCAGTGGAACAGAAAGCAGCCTGGGCCCAGCTCAGCAATGCTGGGCCATGGCCTTCTCTCTGTGACTTGGTTTCCTCATATCTGCATCATGGAGTTGTTCTGTGAATTAAATGATATAGAAGATGTGATATATGGCCAAATTCTTTCCCACAGAGGTTAATAGACAGCAATTTTCTTTTCATTTTCTCTAGAAAGCTTTAATATAATTAAAGCACCCCAAATTTAGTTTATTAATCAACCATAAAACTAATTTTGTATGTGTGTGTTTGTGTATAAGATACACACAAATACATATTCATATATAATCATTATGTATATATAAATCATTAACAGCAGTAAATTGGTTTAGCTCTAATAGTCTACTTAATCTATTTATGGACTATTGACTAGATAGAGAATTTTGTAGATAGAGTTAGATAGATAGTAGATAGAAAGATAGACAAGAAAAACTACCCAGCTATAATATTAAGACAAAAACAATGTCCACATCAAATTGGGCTGACTGATTTAAAATCATACACTTAACACAAAATGAAAAGTCATCAGAGTGCATCTCTTACCAATAGTTCAGTTTCCAAAACCTTTCAGGCTTTATTTCAGTGTAAATAAAAGCAAAAGGATAAAAATAAAATTTGGTTTTGGTGATCCTGGCCTTTTAAAACCAAGTAGCAAATATTACATTTTCCCTCTGATGATCGACATATCCTACTTCCACAAATTTGTATATACTGAAACTTCCATCTCCAGAATATGAATATTCACCAGCAAATGGGTGGATTAAATTGTTATGCAAAAGACATTGTCTCTGGTGCATTGCAATTTCCTTTGCCTCACTCGGGTGAGCAAGGCTCCTCCCGAAAAAGGTTTTATAAGATAGACAGAGTTCTTGGGCCAGCATTTCCAACAACTGCTAACCCTGAGCTCTAATGTATGCGTGAAAGGGGAAAATCCACTTTCTAAGCCCATTTGATTTATTAGCTTATTCATTTGACTGCAAATGCTTGAGAAAAATCTGTTTTCATCAACAAGCTTAAATATTTTGGTAAGGGCCAGGACAAAAACGGTGGGGGGGGAGGGAGGAAAAGAAAATAACAAAAACAAAAACACACCAGAGAGTATGTTAAAAAAAAAAAAAAGATACGTTAAATGCAAATGGAAAGAGCTTAGGGAGGCTGCAAGACTGGCATTGGAACTGCAACAACTTGGCGGGCAATTCGAGATTGATTAAATACCAAACAAGGCTTGATTGGTGTAGAGGTTCAATCATAATCAGGATTCAGAGGCAGAGCCTAGAGAGAGAGGGAGATTCCCCGTGAGAGCCCCAAGTCTGAAGAAAGCTCAAACCAGTTCTACAGAAACTGTATGGAGAGAATTCTCATTTTCTCATTTGCTTCTCATCTTTACATCCGGCAGTAGGAGTGCTCAAAAAATAAAACAGCGCCCCCTCCACCAGCAGGAAACATGAGGCTGGCTCCAGAGTTGGCCCCTCTGGAATCCCCTTGAAGGCACCCGAGTGCCTGGTCAGCAGAGCAGCGGGTGCTACTCTGGGCAGCATTGCATCTTGGGCTGGATGAGAGAGAATGTGGAGAGGCTGGGTGCATGCTGGTATTTTGAAAAGGAAGCTGCAGTTACGAAAAATGAACAAAATAATTACTAAAATGCATCAAGAAGTTGCCATTCCTACCGGTTAGGAGTAGCCCACAATTCTGACATGCCTGTCCAGAGGCTTACGAGGCTTTTGATTTAGTTCATAAGATTTGCTAAGCAAATTAGTGTTAGTCCTCATTTTTTAAAATGGCAAGAAAAAAAACACAAAGCAATCTGGAATGTAAAAATGCGAACAGATCATAAAAATTCTCTCATAGACATACAATTCAATAGTCACATTTTGCCCAAACTGCAAAATCAACATTATCTTATCTTTTGTATTCCAAAATGTTGCACATATGGCTGTGCTTTGAGAACCATGGGGCGGGGGATGGGGTGGGAAGGGAAGCTGAGCGGGAATAGTGAAGAGTCATGGAAAAGCCCAGTGTTATCAGCGTCTGGGATGTCACCTGTCCACGCACTTGCCCTAGTTGGGCCGGACCTCAGGGACCTTCAGTGACTTCCCAGCCTATCTCCTAACGGACACAATTTCCTATCAGGCAGACAGGCCCAACCGGAGTGTCCTCTGGCTCTTGGTTGTTGCCACCCCACACTTCCAGTCTCATCCCCAGGATCTTTGTCTTGCCCACACCCCCACTTCCGCCAAACCATGTCCTTTACTTTGCAACCCAAGGTTTCATTCCCTCCCCTCTCCCAGGATGTTTCCGTCTATCTGCCCTCCAGTGCTTCCCTTCCAGGAACCCCACCTCAGTTCTCATAGAGGCTCTTTACGCCATCAGTTTGTAGGATGTCAGTGGCAAACCATTAACTTCAAACAAAATACAGCATAATACACAAACTTCTAATCAAACATCCAAGTCCCACCTCCACCTGGTGCCTTGCAGGATTTGTATAGTAATACATCCTTCCACGCATTCCTTCCCTCAGGCCAACCTGAAGGGCCCACTGTTTCCCTCTGCCCCTGTTCTTCTCTGCCTGTAGGATTTTGCTCATACTGTTGCCCTAGTCTTAGATACGCTTCCCTCCATCTGGGGGCCCTTTTTCCAGCCCTTTATCTGTAAACATGCTCTTGTATCTGTGCCTGTATGAGAGGCTGCAGAATCTATGGGCATGGCTCCATCAGAGCTAGATTATGAGATACCTGAAGGCAGAATCCCCTAAAGGCTTTTGTTGGATAGCTCTCAGAGTTTGGACAGAATGTGATACTGAGAGGTAGCATGAGGATAGTAGAAGGAGCAAGTCTAGGAACTTCCTTTTACAGTTGTGGCAGGACCACAAGAGTTCTTTTCAAATAGCGTCGGGAGAGACAGGGAAGGAATAGAAAAGGAGCAACTTCAGGGGTCAAAGGGAATGGAAGAGGTGAAATGGATGAGATATTTCAATGAATTTTTGGAAGATGGGAATTGAATGGAGAAGTCATAATAATTTATTCAAAGGGAGACACCCAGGACACAGCAGCCTGCAGAAAGGATGCAGAAGTGAGCCAGTTTATCCTACAGGACCCCAGGGAGGCCCAGGAGTTAGAAGTGTGGCTGAAGACGATGTGTGAAATGAGGAATCAGAAACAGGGGTTCTGTTTACAGAGCACTGACATGCCCATGCCCCACCCTCCGGCTGCCTACCCAGAACTCCCACATGCCTCCTAACAACAGCAGGTCTCACATACCCTAGGCAGGGAACTGGAAATTCTATTCTGGAGAAACTCATAGTAGCCACAGAAGGAACTCTAGAAACTGACATGAATCACGGCAGTGAAAATGCCTGCTGGCTAGCCAATCCCCCAGTTGGGGGACCCACTGGGCAAGATGCCTTATTCACACACTGAGAGCTTGGAATTAATCTTTGGCAGCACACGTTTCACATGACAGTATAACCAAGGGCACTCAGGTTTAAACATTTTCCTACATGAAGCAGAGAAATGCACACAAACAAACAGGAGAGGAAAAAATAAACAAAAGAAACAGACGATGCAGGAAGGAGAAAAAACTTTAAAAATTTTGATTTTAAAAATCATGTGTCTATAGGCTGCTTTGATAAAATATATGTCAATATAAAAATAGAAAAAGATTCTTAAGGGTAGAACAGACTTGGGTTTAAAATATGATTCCCATGCTCAAAATCTATGTGTGATATTAAAAAGAAATTAAATCTTTGATCTGAGTTTTTGCATCTGTGAAATTACCATGGTAACGTACTAACACACGAGGTTGTTTGGAGGATTTAAAGGAGCAATGTAGCAATGTGCTGGAGAAATGATAGGCATCCGGGGAGGTGTTTATTACCAGGAGTTCTCACCGTGTTTTGGAGCGTCAGACCCCTCAGAGAACTTGATAAAGGCTCTGTCTCCTCTCACTAGAAAAACAAACGCATGTACGAATACAGGCGAGAATTCATACATAATTTCAAAAGATTCTCAGATTCTCTGAAGCCCAAACAAACTTCCCCCTTCCCCAGGTTAAATAACTGTTCCAAATGAAGAGGTCCTTAAGGGCAAGGATGTTCCTTTTCATTGCTTTTAAATCAGCTGCAATGCTCAGCGAAGGAGGCATCTCAGCGAGCGCGGGAAGAAGGGTGGCTAATTCTCCCTGTGCCAAACGGAGATGATTCTGCACGAGTAACAGCAGAAGAGCCAGCCGACCTGTGGAGGTATATGCTCAGCTCCATCATTCCCTTTGGTCCATGAAAGGAAGATGGCCGAACAATTAGCCTGTGCTGCCCCCGGGCCTGATGAGGCTTATGACTTTCTATGCTACGGGGGGTAGAGTAGAGTTCCTAAGGGATTCTGGAAGAGATAGAACATATAAGACAGTGTTTTCTCCTGCAAAAGGACTTGTGGATCTCACAGAAATACATCAAATTTCACGAAATGGACTGACTGCCTCTATGGAATCCATCACGGAGCAATCACGCATTCATTCAGCATTCATGCAATTGGGGTTGAATAAAATGATACAGGACTTGTAGTCTGACGGATCTGCTTTGGTGTCCTGGCTCCAGGACATCTAAGCTGCATGACCTGGGGCAACTGACTCAGCCTCTCTGCCCTTGTTCTTCTATTTTTAGTGGGAAG
>NW_006299715.1:4221092-4238417 GCF_000327345.1 Myotis davidii
AGAACTTTTTGGAGTATGGGAAGAGCAGCAAGAAGGCTGGTGTAGCTGGAGTGCAGTGAGGAGGAGTGAAATGATTTAAGGTCAGAATAAGAATGGAGAGGGTCCTATAGATCCCATAGGGCAGGCAAGATTTTAGATTTTTTTCTGAGTGATATGAAAAGCCATTGGAGGGTATGGAAGAGGAGAGAAACATGATCTGACCTACATTTCCAAAAGCTTACTGTGGGACAGAAGTCCCCTTGGTGGCTGCCACAGGAATCCAGGGAAGAGGACAGTGGCTTGAACAAGGGCACTGATGGTGATGGTACTGGTGATAAGAAAGTCCGATTCAGGATATCCAAGGGGTATTCCTTTATTTTTAATTTTTATTTCTTCAATTTATTTTTTTATTTTTCAATTACTGTTTATATCTAATATTACTTTGTATTAGTTTCAGGTGTGCAGCATAGTGGTTGGACTATATCATATACTTTACAAAGTGTTTCCCCCTGATATTTCCAGTACCCACTTGGCACTATACATAGTTATCACAATATTATTAACTGTATTTCCTATACTGTACTTCCTATCCCTGTGATTACGCTGCAACTACCAATCTGTACTTCTCACTTCCTTCACCTTTTTCACCGAGTCCCCCAAATCCCCTTCCTCTAGCAACCATCAGTCTGTTCCCTGTATCTGAGTCTGTTCCTGTTTTGTTTGTTTGTTTATATTATTCTTTAGATTCCACATATAAATGAAATCATATGGTATTTGTCTTTGACTGACTTCTTCCACTTAGTGTCATACACTGTGGGTCCATCCATGCTATCGCCAATGGTAAGATTTCTGTGGTACATATATACAATGGAATATTACCCAGCCAAGGTGTCTTCTTAAATATTCTCAGATGAAAGAAACAATTGAGGAAGCCAAGTAGCTAGGACAACTTCATAAGAGAAGCTGGAGAACGTGACAGCACAAAGAAGCTGGTTGTCTCTTTCTCAATAACTGGACCTTGGATTTTAGCTGAGCACATCACCACCCAGAAAAAAAAAAATTGGTCTCTATAGATTATGTGTGACATGTGACCATGTTCTAGCCAGTGGGATGTCAAAGTACTGTGTGCATTACTGGGAGACATCATTAAAGGAAGACGACACACCTTTCCTTTTTTATTTCCTTTCTGCATGTTAATACAAACACGACCAGCCTTGGATCATCTGTATTCAAGTATACCCAAACTTCCACCTTGTTTAAAACACTCTAATTTTGGGAATTCTGTCACTCACAGTTGAGCCTAATCCTAACTGAATCAAATGATAATAAAAATAGTAACTGTTAATGCATTTATTTATTAAATGCTTACTATGTTCCAGGTAATGTGCAAAGTACTTTACACCATATATCTTGTTCTTTAATACTCACAATACCAAAATAGAAGTACTATTACTATCACCATGTTACAGAAAGCAAGCTGGTGCAGTGACAGGTTAAAAAACTTATCTAAGATCTCTTGCCCAGCTTATAACTAGAAGAGTTGGGGTGGCTAGAATTTGACCAATAAGAGAAAAGGGAAGGAAAATACTTATAAAATTAAGGAAAAGAAGAATATCTTAATTATCCTGATCTGGCTGCATTGTATTTTGACATCTATAAACAATGAAATAGAAAGGAATTCAGATTATTTTCTTTAGACTAGATAAGTTTTTAAGGTATAACATTCTTTAAAGAAAATGTTTATGAGTTGGTTATTTGATAAGTATATTGACACTATTTTTATGGTGTAACTTCAAAATTCATCGTGAAACAAAATTACACACCTTAAGTTTTGAAATTGATTATAATAGATATTGATAGCTGGCTTTGAATTTTTGAGCAGCATTTTAATATTCTCCCTACAATGCTCTGAGGAAGGCTATTGCACAGGTTAGGATTGTCAGATTCAAGGGACCTTTGTAACTGCCACGAAATCAGCTAGCAAATGGGGACATAAATGACATATTTGTTGGGTGGGAGTCAAATTCAGAACCTCTCACATTTTTAAAAAGGAAAATATAAGACCATTTGAGCAATTTATAAAAACCTTGTAAGTTGAGAGACTGGCTCAGGAAAACTTAGTATCTACTGAGCATCTACCATACGATTTCGCCCTTGATTTGAGTATTCTATTTTACTTACAGGGAAACTGAAATAGTGATAACAGACCACATCAGATAAGTCCCAGGGGAAGGTTTATAAATAAGTGTTATAGGAATGAGTAAACTTTGTGAGAGGCCACAAACCGAAGAGTTCGGCCTGTAATGCATTTTGGGGGGGAAAGTGAATGAAATGTCAAACTTTCACAACTAAGATTTCCAGGTTGTCTTAAAAGTCAGATCTGGTGTGACGGGGCCATTATGCTTTCAGAACTTAGAAGAATCTGAGCAGAGTAGCAGTTCTTCCCTGTACATGGGCATATGCTCTACAGCAGCCGTGGGCAAATCCGGCCCGTTTGAAATGAATAAAACTATTTTTAAAAAAAGACCGTACCCTTTTATGTAATGATGTTTACTTTGAATTAATATTAGTTCACACAAACACTCCATCCATGCTTTTGTTCCGGCCCTCCGGTCCAGTTTAAGGACCCATTGTGGCCCTCGAGTCAAAAAGTTTGCTCACCCCTGCTCTACAGTTTCCAATTGAATGCCATCAACCCACTATTGTCTTAACCGCTAAAGGCATGGGACCCCTATAGGTAAAAGCTTTAGAAGGTAGGATCCCTGAGGGAAGGGAAGGGTCTGCCTTATTCACTATCCTCTTGCCATGATCCACACAGCAACTGCACATGTGGTTATTAGCTGAAAGAGTAAGTGAATATATTAGTCCTATATTTCAGAAGAGAAAGCTGAAATTCAGAGACACTAAACAACTCTACCCAAATCATAGAAATGGTACACAGTGCAGGTGGAATTTAAACCCAGACGGCTGGACTCCAATTGGTTGGTTCCTATATCACAAAGACAATGAAAGAAGAGTTCATTCCAGGCATATCCTACATTCAAGAATGTGGGCCCTGGTTTCTTAAGTTGAAGTCATGTTTGTTTCATGAAATGCATAGATTGCAAGTTTGTAATTTGAGTTTCAAAAACTATATATACCTGTGTAACCACTATTCTTTTCAAAATATAAAATTTTATCTTACTTTGGAAGATTATCTTGGGCTTCTTACCAGTCAACCCTACTCCCACCCCAACCCCCACCCCTAAGGGTAGCCAATGTTCTGGTCCATTGCCGTGGAAGCGACTCACTTGTTCTTGAAGTTCATGTAAATAAAATTATGACCACATACTCTTTTGTTGTGACTTCTTTCTTATAACAATATTTTGAGATTCTTCTATGTTGTTACATGTATCAGCAGTTTGTTCTTTTTTATTGCTGAGTAGTGTCCCATTATACATACAAACAAACCCAAATTGTAGGTCTAGTTAAAATCCCAATAACTCACTGAATACACCCCTAAGTTATTAGCCTTTATGGTTAATCAACCTTTTATACACACTGAGCTGCCACACAACCATTACCTGCCCAACAATTCCCTACCTCCTCTTCTGTTTCTCAAACTGTTGCTAGTCCCGCCCTGTGTCTTTACAGAATTAGTCTGTTCAGTATTAAAATCCTGGCCATTTCCTTTCTGTATGGTCTTCAGCAACTTAACTAACCTGGAAAAAATTGGACTGATAACATGTACCTTGAATAATTATCATATAGATTTAATAAAATAGTGCCTTTGAAGCATCAAGCCCCATACTGGGCACATAAAGGAGGTGCCAAATAAATGAAATAATAACAGTTATTACTTAGGTCACAGCTTGTGGTTGATTGTCACAATAATGATCCCAATAAATGATGCCTCCTGTCCCCAGGTGTTGGCATAGTCTCGTCCCAGGTTGACTATAGAGTTGGATACATGACTTGCTTTGGTCCATGGAACCTTAGTAAACAGGATGTAAGTAGAGATGTGAAAGTCACTTGTACACTGGAATTGCTGTCTTTGAATGCTGCCTGATCACAAAAAAACCAGAGCTAAACTGCTGGAGACACATGGCCCCCACCGACACTCAACACCTACTATCAGACATGTACACAGGTCACCTGCAACCATCCAGCCCCAAAAGAGCTTCCAGAGGACTGCACTCACATGAGTGATCCCAGGAGAGAACAGCAGGAGGACCACCCAGTTCAGTGCAGCCAAAGTTGTCAATGCACTAGAAAAACAAATACCAGGAAAGCAGAGCTTGTTTGTTAGGCAAGGAATGTGTTTTCATATCTGAATTTTGCAGCACTTAGCTCTCTAGCTCATGGAAGGCTTTTGATGCACATTCAGTAAGAGATCTCTGACAGCAGACACAAGGCTCTATCCTACTATCCCAACCCACAAAACTTGGGCACAGAGAAAAAAGAAAATGAGATTTTCTGCAATAAAGAAAACTGGACTTATTTAAAGAAAAGCAGAACCTTGTTCATATGAACATGTAAGAATCTTAGACATCTTCTTGAACAATGACCTCTCTTACAATGTGGACTTTTCCTGTTATAAATATACTAAACATTTCATTGAAAGGCACGTTCCAGCTCCTATGCTGGAAGAAGCCGGCCTTCTCCCTAGTTAGGGGAAATGAGAAGTGGAGACCAGCAGAGAATGAAACAACCTGCCTTTCTTCCATCCAGACCCCCTACCTCAAATCCCTGGGCATGTGACCACAAGGGCATTCTTTACGCTAGCTGTACTGACATTTCTTAGCTCCCCATCTGGAAAAGCAACTTTTAAACTTGATTTCACAGGCACGCTTGTGGCTCCCTTTTGGCCTTTAAAGACACAAGCTACACATCTGTGAAACCTTCAGTTAAGAGCTTTGCACCAAGGTTTAGGAAGCACAATGGGGATATTAGTGTAGTTCTTGGGAAGTACTTACAGAAGGACACCCAGGTGGACTGTCGCCCTTCAGAGAACACCCTGGGGGAAGCACCTTGCTGCAGAGCTCCCAGCACACAGTGAGGTCACACACTTGGCTCAACCATTTCTCTGACCGGCAAAGCAGGTGACAGTATATGGGCAAAGACATAAATCCGTTGTCCATTAATGCTTGTAATGATTCAGCCTTCCATACACTGAGTAAAGAATTCAAGTGGGGAACACACAATAGAGTACACAGATGTTATATTGTAAAGTTGTACACCTGAAATGTAGATAATGTTATTAACCAAAGTTACCCCAAATACATTTATCTTTTAAAATTTAGATTTAAATAATAATAAATAAGAAGATAGTTCTGTGCATTTTGGAAGACCTTACTCTAAATGTCTAAAAAACATAGCCCGATTAGTGACTTAGCCTCAGAAGGCTCCAATTGCCTTTGTGTTTAAGTCTCCTTCCCTGGTGCCAATGAAGAGTTGGCATTGTGCTCTGCGTTAGTGAGAAAGGCCCACAAAACACAAGAGCATGTTTCCCAAATGTCTCCTGCAAGCAGGACTCAAACATGGGTTGTCAATAATGGATGAGAAGGAAAGAGAATGAAGTGTCTTTTAAGCTTATGTTCTAGGCACTTAATATACATGCTTATATTTCAGCCTAACCATGACCCAGTTTGGTGGGAATTATCTTCATTATGCATAAAAGGAAACTGAGGCTGAGAAGATTAAGTAATTTTCTCAAGGTAAGAAATGTTACGATTTAAGTAATTTGTCCAAGTTAAGGAATTTGTCATGATTCATAAGGGGTAAGGGTGGGCAGCTAATTAATGGTAGAACAGATATTCAAACCTAATTCAGCCTATGTTCTTCATAAAAATTTTCAACTGAAAAAGATATTATTATTGAGAGTTACCTATGTGCCAAGTACTGTGTAAAGAGGTTCGCATCCATGTTCTTATTTAAATTATGGGGAAATTATTACTCTTGATGTGTAGATGAGAAAACTTTCCTGTGTGATTCCTGTCCTTTTTTAAAAGAAAAATTGATTTCAGAGAAAGGAAGGGAGAAGGAGAGGAGAGGAGAGGAGAGGAGAGGAGAGGAGAGTGAGAGAGAGAGAGAGAGAGAGAGAGAAAGAGAGAGAATCATTGATCAGCTGCCTCCTGCACACCCCACAGAGAGAAAGAGAGAGAGAGAGAGAAACATCAACGATGAGAATCACTGATCGGCTGCCTCCTACACGCCCTCTCCTGGGGATCAAGCCCAAAATCCAGGCATGTGCTCTGACCAGGAATCAAACTGTGACCTCCTGGTTCATGGGTCGACGCTCAATCACAGAGCCACACCAGCCAGGTGTGAATCCATCTCTTTATGACTGGTACACACACACAAATACACACACACACACTCACACATGCATGCACACACACGCACGCGTGTGCTTTTGGGGTGTTTTGACAGTGCCTGACACTCTCATGAAGTCTTTGGATTTGAAATGGACCTCAAAGGTCCTCTAAGTCACTGTGTGCTAATAACACAGACCTACTATTTCGATACCCCTCTTCAACTTACAAAACTCTTCCAAGACTCATCATCTCTTTTTATCCTCTCAAAAACACTATCAGGAAGGAAATATTATAATCACTGCACCCAATCGTCCTCAGTGCCAGTGGTCAACTTGACAGGTAAGTTGCTTTAAGTGACAAAGTGTCATCTAAGTTCATATGTGTAGGTGATCACAGCTATGCACATAGAAATAGACACCTCACATTATTTGATGAATGAGCCTGATTACAAATCAGTGCAAAAATGCATACTAGAATTTTCTATCACAATTGAACATTTGTCCAGGAAGCCAAAACATAGGAAAATTCACAGAAAGTCAATCCTGGAAAAAGAAGAGGGTTAAAGAAAGAAGACTACATCCACCACATGGCTTTAGTTGCACATCTACAGCAGGGAAACTGGTTTAGCTTATGTGAGTGATGGGACAGAGCAGTGGTTAGACCATGACCTCTGACCTTGGATGACTTGTTTAGCATCTCTCAGTCTCAAAGATGCCCAACTCACAAAAACTATCAGATGTATTGTAACACTTGCACAGTATGCACAACACACACACACACACAGTACTGAGAAAACAAGGGCTCTTAACAGGGCACACTGCTCATATTCTTATCAAAAAACAGGCAAGAAGTTCTCCTTCTCTTCTACCTGAAGCAACTGAGCTCACAGCTCCCTGGCCCCACTCCAAGGAGACACAGAGAAAATTGCCACTTGTGTGCTAATACAGTCTCAATTAAGGGTACCCAAGAGTGTCCTGGACGGTGTGGCTCATTTGGTTGGGTGCTATGCACTGAAAGGTGGCTGGTTCAATTCCTAGTCAGGGCCCATGCCTGGGTTGCAGGCTGGATCCCTGTTAGGGGGTGTGCAGGAGGCAGCAGATTAATGTTTTATTCTGGCATCAATGTCTCTCTCTCTCTCTCTCTCTCTCTCTCTCTCTCTCTCTCTCTCTCTCTTTCTTCCCATCTCTCCCTAAAAAAAAATCAATAAAAATATATATTAAAAAATAAGAATAGCCAAGGATATGTGCTTGGTTTCAGCAGCATCCCCATTTCTGCATGCACACCCAAACCCAGGTTCCAGGAGAGAGACTGCATCTCATGCAAACTCATAACCTGTGAAATTGTGTTTTGATTGGGTACACCACATATGCCCGGCCTTATCTACCCAAGTCCCTAAGGAAAATTATAGAATACCATTTTTTTCTTAGCCCCCGTAGAAAAAGATTCAGTTATTACATTTTTTAAAATTCAGGGCAGGCATAACCATAGCTAGCCTTGACATTTCTGAGCAGATCTGGATTTCCAGGGAAAGCATAGCTAACACCATCAGTATACCAAGGCCTATTTCAGAACATAGAAAATGTGAGTGGATTCACAATATCCCAGAAAAATCAATATTGTCCCTTAAATATCTGAATCAGGTGAACTGAATATTTAAACTAGATGATGACATGATTTAGCCAAATTCTCCCACCTGGTGAAACCACTTTTCAATGGCATTATACATCATGTGTGCACCTCCTTAACAGGTGTTTGATATTCCTTTAGAAGATGTTGGATGTGAGTAAGATTCTAATTCTCGCATAGTTACCTTTGAATGAGAACATTACTTTCCATCTTGAAAGCAAACAATATAGAAAAATATCAGAGGTGTTGCATATTCAGCACTCTAACCTAGATTTAACTGGGACGCTTCCCCCCTTCCCCATCTTTCAGACATACCATTTTCAGAATGGAGTATGTGAAAAAATATTTTGTCAACTCTAAAGCCCTACACAATATCTGTTGTTGTGCTAGAAAATAAACTTTGCATTTATCATAGACTCCAACAACTACAAAAACCTCTGAGTTGGGAGGAAACCAGAAGGTCACAGAGTCCAACCTCCCATTTTCAGGTGGGTCCCTACAAATGAAAATCAGATGACATTTTTAACAGACCACTTTCAAATTAAATGTCTAGTGTATATGTTGCAACCTAAAACATCATAAACTCTTAGAACACAAAGCTCTTCCACATTCTCCCCAAAAGACCATCAAAGCCCATGGGAATTCATATATTCCTTCTAGAGGTCTATAAAGGTATATTGCTGGGTACCTCTTAGGGAACTCATCTATTTTCATGGCTTTGCTGAGCACATTTTAAGGTTATAATCCTTCTGCGTGCTTTTAAGTGTCACCTTTGTAATTCTTCTACATATTTTTCTTAGTCAGAGCCAACAGAGAGAAAGCTTAATAAAGCAACCAAAGCCCAGAATCCCAATCGCTGGTTGGGAATTTAAACCTTTGGCTGACACATATCTCCAAAGTGCAAATTATGGTGGTTTCTTGACCTTGAAGGGGCTTGTTCCATGAAAGGAAAAAGCCAAGAAAATACTGAGAGTATCAGAGAGAAAGGGAGAAGGACCAAAGAGAAGCTGGCTCAGCAGAAGGAACTAATTTTCAAAACAGACCTCATTCAATACAGTTTTCCATCAATTAAGAGAAAAAATTCATGTTCTAAACAGTTATTAAAAAAACATAAACTAGCTGACTTAAATGTGTGTACGTCAACAAAATGTATAGTTTTTCATCAACTGAGAAAAAATTCATGTTCTAAACAGTTATTTAAAATATATAAACTAGCTGATTTACATTTGTGTGTCAACAAGAAATGTTTCAAATTATTTAATAAGGTTTATTTTAGAACATAGGAAAATATGAGTGGACTCACAGTATCCCAGACTCATTATATACACATTTATGAAGGCACTCAAAAATATTGTGCATATGCACTATAACTGCCTTTTGAATGGAAATTTAAAATTTATCAACAAAGTTTGCAGATATCATTGCACGGGGTGGGAAAAAGTAGGTTTACAGTTCCTCCTATGGAAAAAGACATGCAGATTATAAGGTAGCTTTATGAACTCAAAAGAATGTCATCACAACTGTGAAGCTAGTTTTGCCCCTTCCCCCCCCCCCCCGCACAGCAAGTGGGGCAGTAGATATTATTCAGATCTCCATCTTATCAACAGGACCTAGGGTTTGAGCTCTAGAGAACACTGCTTCAATTTGTGTATTTAAGGCCAGACCAGTTTCTCTCTTTGAAGAATAACTGGGCACAGACTTTACAAGTCTGGTTCTGAAACTGGAATTCCTCGGTTGGAGTCCAAGGTGGACACCTCCCAGTGCTCAATTTCCTTACCTGTAACAAAGGGCTATGGTGAGGGTTAGACAAGGAATGTTAAAGCGCAGGATGCCTGGGAAAGGAAGTTTATCGGCAGGGGAAACTGTCACCTTTATATTTTAACAGAAATGAAATAGTATAAAGGAAAAAGGAAAGGCCACCATAATCTCATCAACAACCGTTTTGTTTTGTTGCTGTATTTCTTCCTCCCATCCTTGTTAGCATAACTATAATCATTCTGTATATACAAATCTGTGCTCTTGTTGTGTTTACTTAACTTAGCATAAACACTTTTCTCACAAACACCATGTTCAGTATCTGCAGCCAATAGATTTATTACAAGTAATCATTGCCTTCATTTTTAAATAATGAGGATATTTCCCATTTTAGTGTTAAAAGTAATGCCATTATAAATGTCTTGGTGAGTTTAGCATTTTCCATGTACGGGATTATTTTCTAGGAATGCATTTGTTACAGGTATGCTTCTTAGGGGCAGAAACCATGTCTTTCTTTTTTATTGTTGAGTCCCCATATTCTAGTAGAATCTGGTTCAAGAAATAGTTGACAAATGAGTGAATGACTGAATAAATGAATTAATGAATGAATGACTTCAACAGACTCTTGCATGTTAAATATTGGGTGTAAGTTATACAGGGTGGGACAAAATTAGGTTTACAGCTGTGTGTATGGAAAATAAATACAATTAATCGTTAATAATACAAGGATAAACTCACAACTGTAAACCTACTTTTGCCCACCCTATATATAGTTCTCATGTTAAATATTGCAGTTCATTAAGATGTAAGTGACAAGTGCTAAACAAAATATGAGCTACGAAGGCACTATCAAATGGCATAAAAATGGGGCCTTTTAAAATTTTTAAAAGCCAGTTTTTAAGGGTTTGCCTTTCCCATTAGGAGCAATTAATAGTGGGTCTGCAAGCAACAGGTGTAGAGGTCAAAACTGCATGCCTACCTCCTCTTTATCTCCCTGGGGCCTCATTTCCAATGCGTTGGCCAATGATATCCTTTCACTAAAAAGATATCCTCCCACTCAGGCTTATTTACATCTCTGCAGCTCCACATCTGGAAAAGGAACTGCTAAACTTGATTTCACAAGAACTCTCGTGGCTCCCTCATGGCCCTCTAAACAGTAAGGATATTAAGGATGTGTCTGTTATGTTGCTGGTATTTTTTTTTCCTAACTCAGCTTTTTTTTTTATGGTGTAACTGAGATGTGTCCTTGAGGCACAAAAGCTTTTAATTTTTAAGAAATTAAGTTGACTCTCTGATTCAGGAAAATATTCCCCCTGCCTTTCCTCACCTTGAATCTTTTTGTCAATGACTTCTTAAGAGAGTGGTTCAAAGTGCTGCTTCCCTGATCGTATTGTTTCTTCACAACATTAGCATATTTTTCAGAACCCCCGAAAACATGGCTTTTCTGTGACCTACACAATTTCCTGTTTTCTTTCACCTACATTTGTCTGATTTCAGGGTTAATACTGTATTAAATAGTGAAAGCAAATGGAATGTGATCCATGGTTAAAAGCTACAAGGGGGAAACATGTAATGGCATGTTTCTGCTAATGGTAGGTAAAGAGTAAACCTCCACAAGCATATGTTGAGGATCTACACCCATGGAAGCAGGGGTGGGGGGGGAGGCGGGGAGGAGGGGGGTGGCAGGAAGGTTCACTCTGGCTCTTTAAGAGTCAATAGGGTTGAATGAACCTTTCACCCAGCCCAGGCTAATGGCAACTTCCTCAGATTTGGGGTCTCAATTTCACCATGCTACAACTGGGGTGGACCAGATCAATGGACTTTGTTCTGTGGTCCCTGAAGACCTAGATGGCCTAGTGGGAGAGAAGTGGGGTGCAAGGGGTGGGCAGACTCCTACTCCCAACTTTTCACATTGAGTCTCTATAGGAAAGAGCAGCTTTGGTAACCAGGACCACAACTCTACTGGTTGCCCAATGTCCCTTCTCAGTTCTGTCATGTGACCATTCTATGGCCACACCTGTTTCCTTTGCACACTGGTGGGTGTGTGAGTCTTCGCAAGGGAATACAGATAGAAATGGCTAGGGTTCACTCGCCTCTCTTTAGCAGGAACAAGGACCCAGCATACACTTGGTGCTCAATAAACATGTGGTGTAGTTGCTAATATTAGTCATAATATAAACTATTTACAAAGTACAGGGTTATTTCTTATCCCACATCCAGTTTCTTCAAGGCACATTCTGTATAGTAACAGATATAGGTAATAACAATGGTACCAATGATAACAACACGAAGACTTAGGGACTATGCATTAAGGGCCAGGCACTCTGCTAGGTCATTTATGTCCATAGCAGATAAAGCTCAATTTTCAATCTGGATCAATATTTACTAGTCTTAAGTTATGAGGTTGGGCATGAGGAAGATGAGTACCAGGGAAGTCAGTTTCTCCATGAAGAAATGAGGATTCTTCCCCGTGGTGGATTCGATGTCCAAGTCTTTCTGATCTCAACTCTTATACTTTTTCTATCTCCAAGACTTTGGCCCCTTCCTGGCATCCCTCACATTGCCTTAGATGGTTTGTGATCCATTGTTAGTTAACAGCTGAGAACCCTCACTTCCAAGATGGAAACCCATCAAGACGGCTGAGTCACTTCTAACAATTTCCAACAACTAATAGCAGTAGTTTCAGGTTTGATAACTAGAAGGCAAAGTATGCTATCTCTCACGCCATAGGTAGTGAGAGATCAAACTCTGTAACAGAACTAGTTGCATTTTAACTTATTGGAAGTGAAGCTAAAGATTCCTTGGGTATATTCTTTTATGGCCTACATGCACAGAAATCAGCCTTTTGAAGGATGTTTTGTTACCTTCTGTGGTAGTTAGAGTAAGTAATTCTAGAGTTATAAAAGCACTGAATATAGTAAGTCTTGGAAACACTTTTATGTTAAAAACACCAAAAAGCAACCATGTGTAAGCATTGCTCAAAACAAGTAGAGGAGGGTGCCATATTAGCATCCTCTGACTCCCCAGAGCTCTCTATGAATTCTATTATGTCATTTACACAAAAGTGGAGCCTCCCTTTGTATGAAGGTGCTAAAGCCACATCAGATGGACAAGGCAAGTGAGTCAGCAAAGAGTACTTTGTCATAAAAATACATAATTTGTTTCGGCAGTTTCTGTGAATTTCTGATATCAAAGTATCTTTATGAGGCTGACAGTCATCAAACGGATGTTTGTCAAAGTACATTTCCCAGATGTCTAAATAAAACAGTTTTTGCTTTGATGAGTTTTATACTGAGAGCTGAAGAAAGACTACACTCTCTTTGAATTTCTCTACTTTTAGAGTATGTGTCATATATTTCTCTTTTCAATTTGCCTCTCACCCAAAATTTGAATACTTAATGTTCTAGTTAGTTGGACTCTGTTTCATAAAAAATCTTCTAAAAATGTTTTTTATACCAAGATAAGGGAAGGAATAATGTTGCGGAGGGCAGGGAAGTGTCTTAACAATAACAGATTCGATTGATAAATGGACAAAAGTAAAAACAGGCAATTCAGAAACAAGGAAATGTAATGATGAACACACATACGGAAAAATATTCATCCTCACTAGTAAGTCACAGAATACAAATGAGGACATCAACACCAAATAGGCTCTTTTCCTATCAAATCAGCAAATTCTTCTTTTAATGACATCACTGGACAGAGGCCTGAGTGTGGTCAAATGGCCCCATACATCCAACCCCACGGGAGGTCAACTGCATCACATGTTGGAAAATCGGTGTTGTCCCTTTGTACAAAGTCCACACTCTGCGGTTGTGATCCCCTTAGGGTGTTACTCAAATTATAGAAAAAATCCTTATACTACAATTTGTTCACCATCATGGCATTAAAATAACAACCATCATTAAAACTCTAACAATAAATTAAGTCACCTTATGAACTGAAAACCTCAGCAAGTGTTGTGAGAAACATTCTTTGAGAAACTCTTCAGAAGTATTAACATTTGTTATAATACAAATGAAAAAAGCAAAATATGCATGAATTGTACAAACACCATCCGTTGTGATAAAAGTAAAGGAGAAAATACTGAGGAAAAACGCGCCAAATACTTAACTATCAAGGTCTTTGGGTGGTGAGATGCCAGATGGCATTTTCTTTTAACTCTAGCTACTTGTTTCTATTTTTCCTATACAACAAGCACATACTACATTAAAAGTAAGTACAAAGTGAATTACAAAAAGCAAAAACAAAAATTATGTAAAGTGTCTCGGGGACATCCCTAAAGGCTGAGCCCTTCATTCAGAACTCAGACTACATAACAGAGATATACAGTCAGCTCGGAGAAACACATGTATACACACTATGATCTAATTAATGGCATTTTTACACAAATTTAAAATTTTAATGTGTTAAAACAATGTCACATTAAAATACCTGGCCCGTGTAGCTCAGTGGTTGAGCATGGACCTAAGAACCAGGAGGTCACAGTTTGATTCGAAGTTGGGGCACATGCCTGGGTTGTGGTCTTGATCCCTGATGGAGGCAACTGATCAATGATTCTCTCTCCTCACTGATGTTTCTATCTCTCTCTCTCCTTCTCCCTTTCTTTCTAAGATTAATAAAAATATATTTAAAAAAACAATGTCAAAAATACTGGTATTCAAATCTTTGGCAACAATTTCTAAGAAAACAGGAGATTTTTCCATGTGTTTCTAGTAAAACAAGAACACAACGGGCTGGAAGGTTCAAGAAGACAGAGTCTAGATTAGCACCTAGAATAATTTTTCACCTTTAGAGACACCCAGCGGAAGGGTGGCCGGCCAACCTCTCCCCAACCTGGACGGGATTTTACCAGAGGCTGCAAGGCCATGCGCTTGAATGTAGAAGTCATTTCCTCCCCTAAACTTTCCCCACCTCTATCTGACTAATCCCCATCTCTGTAAATGGCACCAATGCCCACACAATTGCTAAAGACAATATGTGAATCTTCTCTTTTTCTTTACCACTCACAGGTCATCAGCAAAACACATCTCAAATCCATGCACTGCTCCCCACCCCAACTGCCGCCACTCCGTCCACGCCAGACCGTGTCTCCAGTGGGGCACCGGAGGAGCCTTCCTAATGTTACCCCTGGGCACAGCTGCCAGAATGAGGCATCCACAGCATAAATCAGATTATGCCTCTCCCCTACTATAGCCTTCCAAAGCCTTCCCAAAGCACCGCAGTTAAATCCCACACTTTGGTCAACGCAGATGAATATACTCTGGCTCCCAACTATCTCTTGAATGGAATCTCAGACCATTTGCTTCCACTATATTTGCACGCTCTCTCTCCTCTCCTCCTTCTCCTTCTCCTTCTCCTTCTCCTCCTCCTCCTCCTCCTCCTCTTCCTTCTGTGTTTGCCACTGGCTTCTGCCTAAATGTCCTCCCTGAAATTTTTACAAGGCTGTTTATTCTTGCTTATAAAGTCTCTGTTTACATATCAGCTCACTGGGGAGAACACCCTGACACCCACCGTAAAACAGCCCCGAGCATATTCTCTGCCATCACTCTTTTATTTCTTCCTATTGCTTAAATCACTGCTGATATTTTATGTTTCTTAAATTGATTCCAAGCAATGCAAGCTCCATGGGAGAGAAGCCTTGTCAACTTTGTTCACTGTTTCATTCAAAATGCCTGGTATAAAGCTGTTCAACTAACGCAGATGCAACAAATGTCAGATACACTATATCATGACCAAATGCCACCCAGGGAGAACACCCCCAAAGAGACTGGTGACTGGTGGAGAGCCTTCATAGACAGTTGTGAGACTGCCTTCAATCCCTCTGGCTCTGATGATGTGTTAATTCTTTGGGAGCCATTTAACAATACAGAGACATTTTGTGACATGAGTGTTTCCTGATTATCAAAACACAACACATCCTTTGAAGAGTAGCTATTAAAACAGCTACGGAGAGCACGGACAGCACGTGGGCACTTGCTCCTCCTCTCCCTATCACTCTGACCATTTATTTCATAGGCCGAGTGCCTGTCTCCTACTGGACAGTCCACACCTTATAGGGAGATGCCAGCCCTTAGCTGTACATCTGGCCCTTGTTGACATCTGATCTCTCCTACTGCACAAGCTAGTCACATAGTAGGCATTTGCATACTGGTACCTTAAAAGAACTGTTTAACAATGTTCAGACTTGTATATCTAAACAATGCATTTAGATATGTCATCCAAAAAAGGGGAAACCCTTTCAGCCTGCACACTCCAAAAAACATAAATGAACTTCACATGCATCCATTTGGGAATTTCAACGGGTGTCATGCTACCTAGGCCCTTTGGTAGGCAAGCAGGGTTTCGGATGTGGGAGGACAAGGACAGCAGGCCTGAGAAAAGGAGGACTCCTGCATAGGGGTGAGGGTAAGAGGCCCTTTCTGTGAGTCTGTTAGCCAAGCTGCCAGTGATCAGTTTCCTGCACACAGACACACGTAGCAAGAGGCAGTGTGAGGTAATGAAGAGACCACAAGCTTTGAGTCCTATAGGCCTGTCCAAATCATGCCTCTACCACCTACTTATGGCATGTGCTCCTTGGACAACCTATTTGTTTTAGCTAAAGTTCAATTTCTCTTGCACGTAAAAAAATATGATCCTAATATCTATATCATAGAAACGTTCAGAAGATTCAGATAAACTTATGTATGGAAAAGCTCCTAAAACTCTTGGCATCTACTAGATGCTGAATTTACATGAACTTTTTTTCCTCTTTTTCCTGAGAACAGAGGAGGAGGCTGTTTGCACTGCGGAAATTCACAGGACCTGAAAATCTCAGAATTCCCACATTGTAGAGATTAGAACAGTATAAAAAATCAAAAAGAAAACCACACCATTATCTAAAAATCATTTCCCTCGGGTTACCACCCAAGAACTAGCTCCTAGAACGAATGGGCATCCCACTTAACAATGCCTTCTTGGGCTCGGCCTGGCTGAGGAAACAGAGGTCACACCCAACTTCTGAAGAGTGGAAGGTGGAGACAGTAATTGAAGTAAGGAACATAGGAAAAGAACAAGAAAGTGAGTTCTATTTGGGACTTGGTGAATTTAGGGTGTCTGTTCAAATGTGCATCTTCAGGAAGTGTTTGGATATACAGGTCTGAAACTCTAAATTTAGGCCTGTAGATAGATACTTGTGGTACAATTGACAGTGTGTGTGTGTGTGTGTGTGTGTGTGTGTGTGTGTGTGTGTGTGTGCGCGCATGTTGGGGGAGCAGGGTGGGAGAGATATCTTCCAGAAAGAATGTGTCAAGTGAGGGGAAAGGTTGTTAAGAATGGCTACCCTACAAAACGCCCACTTTAATGGGGTGGTTTAGAAGCAGTGAGGGTACTGGTGAATGTTTAATGCTCTCGGGGATGGAGCAGGGTTGATTTTTAACATTTGCCAATTTCTATCATGTAAATGCAACCCCATAACTGATTTCAAGCGACAAAAAATGGCATGAACAGGTTCACAAAGTTCTTAAAAAATTAAAAACTGACCTTCACAAGCATGCAGGAGCCCATCCAGCCCACCACACATGGCAAGAAGAAGGGGATAATAAAAACTGGCCGATACAATGGTCAAGGAAGTAGAATTGAAAACACTAGGACAACAGTACCAAGACAGGCAAGGCTCTTCGGTTTCTCA
>NW_006299715.1:4238478-4246393 GCF_000327345.1 Myotis davidii
AAAGGTCCAGTGAGTAAATTTTAAAAATATCATTTGGTCCAGTCATTGTGCTTCAGTGATTGAGCATCAACCTATGTACCAAGAAGTCATGGTTCGATTCCTGGTCAGGACACATACCCAGGTTTCAGGCTCAATCCCCAGTGCCAGGAGTGCAGGAGGCAGCTGGGCAATGCTTCTCTGTCATCACTGATGTTTCTATCTCTCTCTCACTCTCCCTTCCTCTCTGAAATATAATAAACAAACAAAAAAACAAACAAACATAAAAATATCATTTGATTTGCTAGTAGGTGAGTGATGTCTCTGAGAGGCAGATTCAGCAAAGGGAGGAGAGGAGAAGTCACGTGGCAGTGTCTCAACAGGAAACAAACGAAAGGAAAATGGAGACAAGTTTAGACAATCCCTTCTGCAGGAAAGAAGCAATGACTACCATGGAATGCACGTCAAGGTAGTTTGAGCTAACCTGACAAGCATGAGCCACTAGGTGGAGAGAGGTAGCAGCCCAAACACAGCTGAGGACAAAGGCTACCCATGTCAACAGGACAAGAGCAGATCAGATGATAGGGGCACCACTGTGTGCCAGAGAGAGAGACTCCTGGGAAAGTTGTCCTGCCTGCTCTGTTATTTCCGTCTCTAGCAGGAAAGAAACAGTGATGACCCAGCCTGATTTCCAAGGTCAAAGACAGTTGGGAGCAGTCCCAATTCTGTCACGTTCTAGCTTTGTGATCTCAGGGTTGACTCATTTCCTCAGCTGTAACGTGGAGATAATAGCAACTCCCTTCACTAGTTTGTTTGTGTGATTTTTATGAAGATGCAATTAAGCATCTAAAACACGTCCAGCGTCCCAGACCACTTGGCATAGAGCAGACCTAAGTATGTGTTAGCGTCTATCCCCCACCCCTTACCCAGACCGTTAGGCATTTAAATGAAAATTACAAAGGTATCCTGTGCTCTACCCATGACGGACAGGAAAGAAAGGTTCCTTCTGCTGGATATATCCTGCAGCTCCCGGGGCATGAAGGGATAAACAGGATGGAACTGCCCTCCCTACGCACACATCGACGGCGCACTGAAATGGTCAACTTTTAAACACGTGGGCTGGACTAGGCACTGCCACATGGGGGAACCACTCAGAAAGCACTGGGAGAATCAGCTGGACAGAAGATGTTCCATGAATATCGATGATCATCCAATTACATATTCTGTTGGTATAAATCATAGGAAGATATGAATCATGGGAAGAGATATGCAGTAGGTAACATCAGAAGATAATACCTCTGAAATTAACTTGCTCCAGCTTTTCCTAATTTGACACCAACTATTTTTAGGAGTTCATGATCTCATTTCTTATATGAACGCATTGCAAGAGTAACGTCTGTTTTAAATCCCTTAAATGGTGCCTTTGGGGCTGAAAACTTAACTCTATTTATTTTCCTATGGTAAACAGGGGAAAGTTAGGCAGTTACCAAAGTGTAAAAGTCAGTCACTAATATTTAAATAAAACAAACCGATCCAAATATTTTAAGGAACAGTGGTTACTATACCCTAAATTTTATATAAATATTGAATTAGGACTATTTATATTAGTTGGAAAATGGACAAAAGAAAGGTCACTTTAAGTTTAGTGAAAATTTTGGCCCACAACTCCTTAATAGTGAGATAGGCATCCTTTCTCAGTAGGGAGCAACCAAAAGAAAGTGCTCAAGCTTCCAGAAAACACTATTATTTTTTCAAGTATGCATACACTGGCATTCTTCCTAGCATATATGCAAATCCTGATCCTCATGTGCTATTTTGCTAGAAGAATCAAGAAGCCATGTTCCTATAGTTAAGAAGTCATTCATTTTAGTTAATAAATTCATCAACATATTCTCCTTGTAAAAAAAAATCAGCTACCAAATAAGTCAAAGGCATAATCAATATAATTCCCTATTGTGGATCCTTTATCTCCATCTAAAACATAGGAACAAAGAATTATTTCAAAGGCTATTAGAATATTCCTGTTTTCTAGCCACAAATTTATGTGAAACTGCTTTCTATGATTATCTTCTGTTATAATTTGGATGTTTATCCTTCAAAATGTTGTTTATCTGTCTGTGTCTTTAATATACATATTAAATATGTACATATGTTATATATGTGTGTATATACAAAACTTTTTATATATATAACATTATACAATTATATAAATGTATATATATATATATACATATATATTTATTTATTTATAAAACAACTATTTTGTGTAATGAGTGGGAAGGAATTTATAAGTAACACACTCTATATTTTCTAAAAATTGCCTTATTTTTTTCACACTAAACAATATCTTTTAGGCCTTTCTAGGTTAGTATATTTTGTATTATTCCATGCAATGCAGTGTTTTACTATGTTGGATGCACATCATTATTTAGGTTTTGCCCTGTTGGTGAAGAAATATTTGCAATACATGTGTCAAAAAACTCTATTCCCAACATATACATCGCTTCTAAAAATCAATAAGAAAAAGACAAACAACCCAATAGAAAAATTGGGAAAGCATGTGAATAGCCAGTTTGCAGAAGAAAACACAGATAAAAATATGCTCAAGGGCAGCAGTCCTCAATGGTCCCAAGATCATTTTAGGGGATCCATGAGATCAAAACTATTTGCATCATAATTTTATGTTGTTTGCCTTTTTCTCAGTGTTGACACTTGTAATGATAGTGCACAGCAATGGTGGGGAAAACTGCAGAACCTTAGCCCCAAATCAAGGTAGTGGAACCAAACCATATAGGAGTAATTGCATTCTTTACTACCAGACACTTGGAGAAAGGGAAAAAAAAGAATTCCTTGATGTAACTACACACTGTATTACATTTCTACCATCGAGTCCTTGCTTTTTACTATTATGTGTGGCACAATAAGTATGAATGCCATCACCAGGAAGGACACTTGTGTGATTTCTGTGAGCTCAACTAGTGCTTCATTTCATTCAATGCCATTTTAGATAAAGGAGAACAGGTGAACTATAGTGATTCAGATGCATATTTGTCAGATGTTTTCTCAAAAATAATCAAAATGAGCCAATCACTTCAAGGAAAACACCTGATGGTATTTGTGGCCAGTGATTAACTGAGCTCTCAAGCAAAAATTAAATTATGGTAAACTTCTATCTGCTGCTGTCTGTCTGACAGCTTCCTAATACTTAAAACTTTCCTGATGTGATTGATGGTGGTATTAATAACTGTGATTTTTTTTTTGCTCTTGCATAATGCAAGTGTCCAATTTGGAAGATTTGCAAAATTCAGCAAATCAATATTTTTCAAATAACCAATGCATAATATTACAAATTCGTTACTGGGTATAAAAGATCCATTTAAGGTACAAGATAGACTGATGAATTTTAATATTACAAAGCATGAAAAGCTCAGTGATATGACTTCAGATTCCACACGGAAAGTTATCTTTCAGAAACTATCACTTGTAGAGTTTTGATATAGGAACAAAGAATTATTTCAAAGGCTATTAGAATATTCGTTTTCTAACCACAAATTTATGTGAAACTGCTTTCTAAATACTTTCTTCAACCAAAACAATACACCAGCAGATTGCATACAGACACTGATGTGAGAACCCATCTATCTTCTATTAAGCAAACATTAAAGAGATTTGCAATCATGCAAAACAATGCCAATCTTCTCACTTAACTTCTAATTTGTTTGAGAAAACATAATTTTTTAATTTAAAAAATGTCACTTATGTTAACATGTAATAGGCTTATTATTGCCATTTTAAATGAATAGTAACTATTTTTTTAACTTCTCAGCTTTAATTTCTAACATGGTGAATCTTGACAACTGTTACCCAGAGAAACAAAAGCTTTTAGGGATCCTTAAATATTTTTAAGGTGTGCCAGGAGGTCCTGAGACCAAATTCTTTGAGAATCTCTGATCAAGGAAATGCAAGTTCAATTTAGATACCATTTGTGATCCAACAGCTTGGCTAAAATTTTAGAAATTAATAATATCAAGCATTGGTGAGCCTACAGGAAGTGAATATGCTCATAATCTGATTGCTTATGGGAATATAAACTGGCATAGTCACTTTGAAGGACAAGTAGGCTGGTCCATTATATAGGGGTTGGCAAACTTTCTCTATGAAGACCAGAGAAAAGGAGGGGAGAAAGCCTTATTTATATTTAAAATGTGGGTTGTTTATGCTTCAGTTACTCTGTACCTACTCTAAAGAAATGCTAACACTATAAATTATTTAATATGTGCTTTGCACTATTCAAATCACTTTATATATATATTAACCCACTTAATTCTCACAACAGTCCTATAAGGTAAATACTGTAGTTTCTCCATTTTATAAAGGATAAAATTGAGGCCCAGAATGGCTAAGTAACTCACCTAAGGCCACACAACTAATATACTAATCTTCTTATTTAACTTCCAAGTTGTTTGAGAAAACATAATTTTTTAATTTAAAAATGGCATTTGTTAACATGCAATAGGTTTGTTATTGCAATTTTAAATGAAGATTAACTATTTTTTAATAGCCAAAAGCTGGAAATAACCTAAATATTTAGACTTTAAGCATTATGTTTGGTCTGGTGGGAGCCTTTCCTTATATAGATCTCTAAATGTTAAGTGGTTTGCTGTCTTCATGCTTTGGCCTGTTCAAATTTTCCTGGGCGCATCTGAAGCCCCACATTCTCAGTAAAGCTTTTGCTGACCATGCCCACTCATGATGGTCTGTGTTTTCTTAATCCCCACATAGACTGTTATCTCTGGAGTTCAATGTTTCCTTGACATGTCTCTTACCCCTGGTAGACCAGTAGTTCTTAAAGGATGGAGAATGAATGGATCTTATGGTCTCTTTTTATTCCTTACAGTCCATCACCATCTCTACCACCACTGCACCATCCCCATCCAAGCCACCATCATTGCTCGTCTGAACTGAGAAAGTTGCCACATGGATGTCCCTGCTCCCATCTTGCCCACCTGCAACCTGTTCCCTGCACAGGATTCAGGGTAAATCTTAGACAGAGTTTAATCCAGATCAAACATTCATCTCAGAAGCCTCCCATGGCTTCCCAAAGGATAAAATCACAAATCTTAAGCAGGATCTTCATAGATTTCCTTTGACCTGACCTTGTCGCTGACTGCTGTCCTGGCTTTCTGCTCTGGGCACCCAGGGGCCCATGCCATTCCTCATGATTGACTGAGACACTCCTGCTGCGGAGCCTTTGCACAGGCTGTTCCTTCTGTTTGGATGCTATTCCCTGAGGTGTTGGCAAGGCTCATTCTTCCACTTCAGGGAGGTCTCTGCTAGAACTTCCCCTCCTCAGGGAGACCATCCCTGACATCCAACGCCTTTACTCTCTCTTCCTTTTCTCAGCTTCCCCTTCATATCACCTACTGGAATTCAGGATAAATTATAACTGTTTACACATGTATTTGCTTACCATCTCTCCTCTCAGCCAGACCTAAAATAGTGCCTGGAACATGAACACTTAATAAATATATTAATGGAATGAGTCTCAGTTTCTCACTTCCAAAATGGAGGTAATCCTGTCCCTCACAGGATTATCCTATATAATAAAAGGCTAATATGCAAATCAACAAACAGCAGAAATACTGGTCACTATGATGAGGACTGACCACCAGGGGGCAAACGCTCAATGCAGGAGATGCCCCCTGTTGGTCAGTGAGCCAGAAGCCAGGCTCATGGCTGGTGAGCACAGCGGTGGCAGCACTAAGGATGTCCAACTGCCGAACTGCAAGAGGGCGCAGTCCGGGCTGAGGGACACCCTCCCCCAAGTACATGAATTTCGTGCACTGGGCCTCTAGTTATTAATAATAATTACTATTTAGTTGATTATTAAAATATAGTAAGTAATGCCAGGCACACTGCTAAACACTCTGCCAGCATAATCTTACAGAATCCTGACAACAAGAGATGAGATTTAAATGATTGTTCTCTCCCACTTTACAGATGAGGACACAGGCTCAGAGGGGATGAGCCAGGTTCAAAGTCCAGCAGTAAGTCATGGAGGTGACAGACAATGCCAGGAGTTGCCTCCAGAACTCCACGGAATGAAGACTGTGCACGCACACAAGCTCTCTATAAATGCAAGAAGTCACTGTTTACATCTCTGCTCCCAAGGGGGGTATGCAGGATGCCATAATGGCTGGAGACAGAGGTGAGACCTATTGATGTTCCAGGTGAGCTGAGCCTCAGTGTGCCACTGTGACTTAGCGGGACAGCTCAGGTGGGCAAAGGGGACTTCCTCCTCACAAGGGACTTTCTTCAACACTGCTTGGGAAGGGTGTTTGCTAAGTCCATTTTCTGATCAGATAACCATTTGACACTAATTATTCTATTTTCAGTGGGCACCAAACCTGACTTTATCACCCATTGGTTATCTGTGTCGCCTGGAAGGAACTCCGGGCAAGGTCCAGGAAAAAGGTGCGGGTATTGTTGGGGCTTCCTGCTGGCCAGCACACTGGCCTATTGTTGACTTTATTTTTTTAGACTATCGCATCACAATTATTTCGGCAACATCCTTTTCCCATCCTGGACCTGATATAATATTTATTGACTTATACAAACTGCGTCAAATGCACAATTCTCCCTGTGTTGTTGTCCACGTTATTTTTTAGAGTATTTTTTTAATCCATTAAGTGAGCTTGCTAATGGCCATGTAATCAGCCCACCCTCCAAACTTGACATAAATTTTTAAACAAAAAGAGGCCTTGGAATCTTGCTCAACCACTACATTAAAAAAAATAACAGCAAAATAGCATTTCTCGAGGTTACTATGGGTCAGGCACTGTATGACGTTTTAGCTCATGAAAGCACTGTCATACCCCATAGCTGCTCATAGCTCCCTTTTCTCAGATGAGGAAACTGAGCTAAGAAAACTGGTACAATGACAGTGTCAGTACAACACAGACGTGTACTCTGCTATCTGGAAGGCCTACTCCAGACCTCTAATGACACTACAGACGAGACAAGGGGAGTGTCCTTGAAACATTTCACCACTTTAACTTGTGATCAACTGAGTTCTGTGAGTAAATGCAGAGTGAGGCTCCCACTCCTGCTGTCAAGACTGGTAGCATGTGTGGGTGATCCACCCAGTGCCACTTAGTAAGAGCCAGGTAACCAGGATCAGATGGCATTGTAATCCGTATGGCAATACTCAAATCCCCCCCCCAATGCCTCAATTACATCCTCCCCCTAAATATTTCTATTGATGACAGGTGTGAGGTTTTGCCAAATCCTCATGGTGAGAAATGTTCTTTGCATCCTCAATAGGTTCACATCGCTGGTCCCTACCACTATCACTTTGGTTTTTTTTCTCACTGTGGTGTAGCTAGAATCCCAGACTCAGAGATTCATTACACAGAGCATGTTGAGTTAGGAAGGGCCATTCCCATTTCTTCCAAAGTAGGGAGCTGAGGGCCCTCTTAGGGGAGGGTGAGTTTTTGAAGCCACACAGGCACTTGGTGGCAGGGATGTCACTGAGAGAGAGAGAGAGAGAGAGAGAGAGAGAGAGAGAGAATATGAATTATTGGTGGAAAACCTGCTATGTGCCAGACACATTTCACAGTGAAATAATAATAGCAATAATAAAAAAATAATAATAGGTAATATATATGAAGCTATTAAAGTTTGTTGAATACTAGGCAAAAATACTTAATGCAAATTTAAAAATAATTTAACCCCTCCAACTTGGAGGCAAGCACTATTATTATCCCCATTTGACAGATGAGAAAACCTCTGAGAGAAATAAGTCAGTTGTAGAGGTGACTCAAAGAGCCACGCTTACCTGGCAAGTGGCCCTACCTTAATAGCAAACATGAAGAAATGTACACAGTACACCTCTAATGCCCTAACCTCACCAAAGCATCTTCCTGGCACAGATTCCTGC
>NW_006299715.1:4246420-4247701 GCF_000327345.1 Myotis davidii
AGACAGAAGGGTCTTGGTAGCCTGGAAAGTATAATATCCTCCAGCCCTATAGACATTTTCCTTTACCTACACTTTCTTATACATTTAAATATTAATGGTATTTTTTTAAAATGTGTCATAAGAGCATGTCCAGTTCAATTCAGAGCCTTGACCTTTTAGGTACAAGGAGCCCACTGTCACAAAGAAAACAGAGTGGTGCTCTTAAATGAGCAGAGAGCAATCCTCTCAGCTCAGTGAGCATCACTGTATTAGATCACTGTCTAACTGGTCCACATCTGCTGAAACCGACAGGAAACAATGCCAGGTCATCACGTATGAATACAAAGTGCCCGTGTGCTGTGGGTGGTCTGGTTTTAGTGCCTATGCCCTCGCACAGTGGGCCTAGCGGAGGATGCCCATTCGCTGTGTGACTTCAAGCAAATCACTCCACATCATCTCAACCCCTAGTTTGTTCATCTGCAAAAGTATAGGTGGTCTCTTCCATCCAAATGCTCTGCGGCTCCTTGACAACGTGTTTTAAGACAATCTCATTCAATGAGCACCTGTTTCATGCCCAGCCTATTCAATGAGAGACTCTATAATGCTGAAGCAATCTGGGCAGTGATCCACATTTGTGGACAAAGTCATGGTTGGTGAATTTATTTCAGAGCTAGCAATATACTGACCTTGGCAACACTTAAGTTCTGTACCACCAGGATCTATACCTGCCCAGTAAAAACAACTGGGATTCCACCCTCCACCCCCACTCCCCGGGCATAACTAGAGCTATCAAAAAAATCAATCAAAGATAATTTGCCTAAAAGTCAGGCAGTAGTCCTGAAACAAGGATTCTGCAGCTTAAATACAATAGACATGTTAGCTAAAAGGAACCCCCAAAGAAGTTTGCTTCACTGGGGTATGGAGGACTCCTTCGTTGCTTGACTATGAGTCCATAAAGAGCATATATACATAAATAATCATTGGAAAGTTCATAAATTTTTTTTGTCCTACCACTCTATTATTCCTATGATCTTCTTATATCTACTATACAAATAAAGAAACTCAAGCTCTAGCCGGTTTGGCTCAGTGGATAGAGCATTGGCCTGCAGACTGAAAGGTCCCGGGTTCAATTTTGGTCAAGGGCATGTTATATTGGTTGCAGGTTTCCGGCCCTGGTCCGAGGCATGTGGGAAGCAACCAGTTGATGTGTCTCTCTCACATCGGTGTTTCTCTCTGTCTCTCCCTCTCCCTTTCACGCTCTCTAAAAAAGAATGGAAAAATATCCTCAGGTGAGGATTAACA
>NW_006299715.1:4247762-4270581 GCF_000327345.1 Myotis davidii
AAGAAAGAAAGAGAGAGAGAGAGAGAGAGAGAGAGAGAAAGAAAGAAAGAAAGAAAGAAAGAAAGAAAGAAAGAAAGAAAGAAAGAAAGAAAGAAAGAAAAAGAAACTAACTAACTCAAGCACAGACTCACTAAGTTGATCAAAGGGGTGACAAAGACTGTGGGATTGAGATTGTCAATCAGAACCAAAGTCACAGTAGGTAGGTAGTTTCTCAGCCTTGGCACCATCGCTATTTTGGGCCTGATAATTCTTTGTTGTGGGGGACTGTCCTGTACATGGTCTAATGTTTAGCAGCGTCCCTGGCTTCTACCCCTCACATGTCAGTAGCTCTCTCTCCTCTAGTTGTGACAACCAAAAATGTCTCTAGATATTGACAAGTGTTTTCTGTGAGGCAAAATCACCCTCAGGTGAAAGCCAGGGTTACAGATACACAGTCAGAGAATACAGAATGGATAGTAACTCTTCAGCTTCCCCTGAGGACTGAAGAATTCCATTCACTTCCAGCTTTCTCGCCAATGTCAGCCCTCCTCGTCATCACAGGTATTACCATGCTGAATCTCTGCTTTAAAACACTCAAGCCTTTTCCTCACGGGCTACAGAGCACCGTAGCCGCTTGTATGGCCTCCAGATATGACTTCAGCCCAATCCTGTTACTCCCACCACGTGGTAACAGCAGACATCCCCCAGACACACTATGCATGGCCATTCCTCCTTTGCACATGCTGTTCTCTCTGTCAGCAATGCCATTTCTAATGTCCCAGACAGAGACTGTGTGAATTCTTCAACCCACACATGTGCTATGAACACTCCATTGGTGCCTACAAACTATTTGAACTGAATTGAATTAACTCCTTGCTCAGTTGCCCCAGCACCTGTCACAGTTGAGCAACCCGACCACCTTACTCTTCAGTTTCTTTACCTGTCAGATGGGCACAATGATGCCTTTCTCACATGGTTGTTATAAGAAATAAAGGATGTCAAAAGACTTCCACATAAGAAGCTTCCAATGAAAAGTTCTTTCATCTTGCTGTTCATAGTTCTTTTTAATCTATGAAAATTATTTCACAAGAATGGCTCACTCTCTGGGCTATATCTACATGTGTTTGGTATACAGAAATAGAACTAAAAAACGTGGCCTCTTTCATTTGAGTAAAATACCATTTTGTCCATATTTGGTTATTAGATTCTCTTCCTAAATATTTGGAGACCGGAATACAAGTTTGATACCACTGTAACTATAGAAACGGCCCTATCTTGCATGAATCAGAGAGCCCTCCAGCTCTGGCCCTGGGTGAGTTCTCTCCAAACAGTGCTATCTGCGACCCACACTATTTGCAACCCTCGGCAGTGGTTAAAGGCATCCAGGTTCCCACGGAAATACGAGAAAAATGGAATTAGTAGGCCAAACGATAACAGGAGAAACAGGAACAATGCCTCCGTCCTCCACCCCTGAAGTCCGACAAACTGAAGCTCTTTGTGTAACGCTCATAAGGATGCCAAGCCCCGCAGAGATTGGTCACCAGGAAAAGGAAGAGGATGAGGAAAGGGAAGAGGATCCGAGGGTCACAGCCAGCTGAGCCGGGGAGCCATCCATCACCAGTGCTGCCCGGGCAGCCTGCACATCTCCAGTCACAGAGGGCACGGCTCCCGCCGCCAAGGACACGGGAGGAAAACAACCTTAGCTGAGCTTTATTAGTTAAGTGAACAGACTCCTTAAGAGTATTGATGTATTGACTAATGATTCTGACATCCAGCGTGCTGGGAGCTTACATGTTTAAAGGGCAAGAGTTACAAATCAACAAGTTATTAATTTAATTCCTCTTTGAAAAGGTGCCAGAGGTAGAGAAAGCAGAATGAGAGGAGCATTTATCATGTTTTTCCTTCAATAAACATGATCACATAAATATCATGTTTACTTTGCCCTCTACTTTCTTAGCGAGTGAATTTTAAACCTCAGGCTGGGGCAGCTTATTAAAATGCAGATTCCGAAGAAATAAGAAAAAAAAAGAATAAAATGCCGATCCCCAGGCCCCACACTCAGTCGTTCTGCTTCATTAGGTATTGGTTTGGGTCAGAGAATTGTCACTCCTGGTAATCACCTGCCACCCCAGTGACTATGATGCAGGTGGGTAGCAAAGCACTTTGAGAAATACTATATAACAGAGCCAGTATCTGAGTTCCTGGCAGCTGAGCCATGTGACCGAGCAAGCTCTGTTGAGGTGGGTAGAAGCAAGGCCTGACTTGAAACCCTGCCCCACCTTCACACACTCTGGGGCTATTGGCTGATTGCATGCAGAGGACCTAAGGGAAGCCCTGGGCAAAGTGGCCCATGCCTAAAGTTCCCTTGGCCATGATGAGACCCAGGAGCTCCACTGACAAATATTCACAAAGAGCTGCTCTTGACCCTCTTGTAGGAAGGAAGGGACTCGCTGTGACTCCGCTCAAGTTTCTGATGTGTAGGGACTCGAGGCTGGCCTGGGGGCAGGCTCAGCACCACAAGCCCTGCAGGGGACACAGCCAGGGAGTCTCCACAAGCCAGCCACAGTGACTAGGGGGATCCTCTAGCCTCCAAGAGAAGGGCCATTTCCCCTCTGGTAAATGTGTCCTTGCCTGTGAACACAGCCTTTCACATGGAGGGCAGCATCTCCAATTCCCCTCTTTCTCTTTAAGCCAAATCATCCCCACACCAGAAGTTCAAGTGACTAAGAGTATATGATTCAGCCTCCACCACGTCCCATTGGGGGTGATCCAATTTGACTTTGGAAAGGAAAGGGCAGGGACATTCATTCATCTCAGAGAGTTCAGGGGTAGAATCTTCCACCCATGCTCCCAGTCACACAGGCTTCTTACAGCCCCACAAACACTGCAAGCCCATCCCGAACCATGCTGCTGTCACCTAGAATATTCTTTCCCGGCCCTTCACATGGTTCAGGCATCCGTTTCCTGCAGGTGGCCTCTGTGCCAGTTTCCCTCGGACAGACTTCCCCTCATGGTCTTGTCTAAACCAGCTACCCCCATTCTGTTCCAGTCACTCTCCAACCCCTTGTCCCATTTTATTTCCCTTCAAAGGCCTTATCGCCACATGGAAGTATAATAATTGTTGTTCTAGCCTAACAGGATATCTACAGAGGACTGGGTGATAAGAGCTGGAGAAAAGGAAGGTGACTGTGCCGAACTTTTTTTCCTGAGTGCCATTTAAAAACAATCAATACACAAAAAGGCATCACTATGGAAAAGACACATGATATAAGATAAATGAAAATTCAGGTTACAAAGCAGCAAAGTTACAACTACACTGGAAGGATTGGAATAAATTTGACAATTAGGAGATTTTGGTGATGGAATAACAAAATTCTGTACACTACATTTCTTTTTTAACTTTAAGAATGTACTTAATAAAGAAAGTAAATACACAAGTAAATAAATCAACTAAATCTAATAAATAAACCAAAGACCATTGTGACATAAAGAAAAACTATACAGGCTACCAGGTCTAACACCCTCATTTGCCAGATGAAGAAATTGAGCCTCAAAGGGAAGTGAATTGCCCAAGATATCACTCAAAGTTAGTCAAGGAAGAGAAAGAATAAAAAGAACTTGGAGTCCAGGCCCAGTGCTTTCCCCACTGCATTATGTTACATAGCCAAACAATGGAATCTTTTGAGAAAGGCCAAATCTTTTCAAAGGATGATGACCAAGAAGTTGCAATCAGGTACAGTGTAATACAGAAGAATTGCTTATTCACGGGAGCACTGCCTACCGAAGGCCTTCACCTCAGTGCTCTTCTTTAGTCCAGTTGTTTAACCTCCTTGAAGTTCTATTTCCTTTCATGGGATGATGGTGGTGATGATGATGGTGGTGGTGATGATGATGGTGGTGGTGATGATGGTAGTGGTGATGATGATAATGATGATGATGAAGGTAGTGGTGATGATGATGGTGGTGGTGATGATGATGATGATGAAGGTGGTGGTGATGCTGCTAGTGATAATGTTGGTGATGTTAGGGATGTTGGTGATGGTATTATTGATGATGACAAGGTTAGTGGTGACGACTACTACTACCATTTGTCAGGCATCATGCCAAGTGCCTCACTGCTTGGCCAAGCCAGAAAGTATGCCTTGCCAGACACCAGATCTGCCAGTGCCTTGATCTGGAATTCCCCAGCCTCCAGAACTGTGAAAAATAAATATTTGTTGTTTAAGCCATCCATTCTTTGGCATTTTTACTATAGCAGCCCAAACTGACTAAGACAGGGGTTATTAAAAAGAGGAAATAAGATTGTAGGTGTGATGGGACTTCTAAAACTACCATGTTATATGAACACTATGTAACAGTATTAATTCATTTCATTCTAATAACATCCTGACAAAGTAATCACTGTTACCATCACTTTGCATTTCAAAATGAGAAAACTAACTCATGTTAGTTAGATAACACGGCCAAGGAATGTTTGGCCTAAAATTCAGATGGAGACAGTCTGGTCCACTGGCCTGAATTCTTAACCACAACACCATGGGTGTTCTTAAAAATTACTGCTATTACTGAGGCAGGAAATTTCTAAATCACAAGGGTAATAGTGTGCATGCTTCATCTCTTGAGTTTGGAGCTGGTCATAACCAATACGCAGATGTTCACTCTCCTCTGTGATTTCTTCCATCATTCTCCAACGTAACCTAAAAAACACCCAGCTATTTTGCTCTCTAATTTGTAAGTGGTTTAGCAAATCAATGTAGAGATCCAAGAACAGCACTCAGTAGTTCCTTGAGTCTGTTTTCCGATTTGCAGCCCTTTCTTGGGGCGGCATCTCAGTCTCTGGATACGTGTTCATTCAAAGTGAGTGACCTGAGCTGATGTGAGCGAGTGCCTAAGTTGGAATGCCAGCCTGCAACAACACTGGAAATGAATGGCTGCCCTCCACCATCACGAAATGCTTAACTGAAAAAAAGCAAACCACTGAGTTTTTACGGGAAAGCAGCAGAAGCAGGCCACCAAATTCAAAAGGAAGTAGGAAAGGCTGAAGTCGCAGTGGATCAGCTGTGTTTGGAAAACTAACCTTCACCATAACAATGTGGGGAAAGGCTGAGAAAGCCCAGGAGTCTCCACAGACAGTCAAGAGGAGCAGGACAACGCTGCATTCATGGTAAGAAGATGACCTGAAGCCTTATCTAGATTCAGATATTGCTAGAATTTAAAATGTAAAGGAAGCTTAAAGGTCACATTAGTCCAACTTCCTCAGCTTAGATAAGAAAAGTGATGGCCAGGAACATAAGTGGCTCCTTCAAAGTCACATAGCTGATTAGAGGCTCTGCATCTGAGCTAAGGATGGATATGAAGGAGGGTGGCCTCCCTGGTGGCTATGGAGCTCTGTGGGCCACTGCCCCTCCCTTTAAAATGACCCCTCCACCAGGCAAAAGACCCTTTCTGGTATGACGTCATCATCTCTGCTGCCCACCTCCCTCCTCATATCCACTCTGTACCTACCATCCTGACCCTTTTACCTCATGTCCATCATAGGAACACCTATCCCCACCGGTCTCTGCCCACATGATCATACAGAAGGTGGTCTTTTGTGACTGACTTCTTTTATTTAGAATAATGTTTTTTGGAAGTTCATCCATGATATAGAATCTATTAGAATTTTGTTCCTATTTTATGGCTTAAAAGTTAGTCCATTGTATAAGTCAATGGACATTTAGATTATTTCTGGGTTTGTTTGTTTGTCACTATTACAAACTATGATAGAATCATTTTTAAATATCTCAACTCCCCAAAGTCCAGTTTTATATAACATTTAATAAAAACATGTTTAGAATATGTTTTAAGGTGAGAAAGAAGGTTACAAACCACAAACACAGTAAAATCTCAACTAAGTCTACCTATATGTAATTTCATTAATTTCAGCATGCACGTTTTCTCTAGTATCAATGGCTCCGGGCTCTGAAGTCTCATGTATGTTTTATAATAAGATTTTAATTTACCATCCCTGCCAAGCCATCATTGTCATGGCACATGGGCAAATATTAAAAACAAAAGCATCATAATTTGCAGGATGGGTGTAATGACTTGGAAAAGAATGGGAGAGAAAAAATGGATCATTCCTTAAACTCTCAAAATCAAATGGCTCAAGCTAAGAATTGGGAGATTGTGCAGCCAACAAGATTAGCTACATTCCTGAAAAGCACATTTAAAATTAGGCAAGTTCTATACAATGCAGATCCTGCTCAGAGGCCAGCACCAACTGCTTTTTCTCCTAATACCTTATGTTGAAGAATGCTGTCTCACCAACATTTTTGGTGGCACAGAATGTATACTCTATGGAAAACTGTGAACAGCTATGACCCAAAGAACAATTCTGAGAAGTTAGACCTTGAATATGAAGTCTTAGGAATACCTAAACATTTTATTTCATTTACATTCCTATTTATGTATGCACAAGAGATTGGGTTAATAAAATGTCAAAATATAAAATAAAAATTATATGTGATAAGAAATGGTGACTCTAAGACACAAGGACAGACTGACCACAGACACAAGACACGCATGCGATCAGAGTCTGGGCCGGAAGAAGCAGAGGAGGCCAGGCTCATCTGATGGACCAGAAAATAAGTGAACCAAAAATGGCCAAACGGGTCATGACTGGCAAGTGAAGCAGGCCAAATTAAAAATAGCAGCTGAAACATAAAGGGAAAGCACCAGAATGTTTATAAACAAAAAGACTGTGAATACTGTACAAGGAAGGGTGTTATGACTAGAACAGGGCTTCTGGCCTGGTAGCAAAATTATGATCTTGATTGTGGGCAGATAACCTCATTCTAACACCTTAAGCTATGCAAACTTAATTGATTTAAAAATAAAATTTTTAGAAATTGCCATGATTACTTGATACAAAGAAGATCCTGTGCCCTACTCCAGACCTCTACGTCTGAGAGTCTGAGAGCAAAGTCAGGGAATCCAAAAGCCACTCAAGTTTATGGGGCGGGGAGAGGGGGTACAGGACTTATGATTAATGCTCTTTAAAATTATTTTTAAAAATCAACTGCATTTTAAAATGAATCATATGTTTAGTCAGTACTAACATTTCTTCCAATTTTATAAAAGGAAATGCTGTCCAATGAGACTCTACCTAGAGCCATCTCCCCATGTAGACTGATAGGAGGAAGCCCAATGGCTACTCACAGTGACTCAGAGCCATTTGCCAGAAGGGCCAGGAAGGTCTGCAGAGCAAGGAGACATCCGGTTATGGAAGCTCACAGTCAAGGGCAGTCAAAGGCAGTTTACCTTCGGGGATGGTGCCTGCCTTATGAAGCAGCTCACACACTAGCAACATCATCATCCACATAGAAGGCTTCAGGGGCTATAAAGTATCCTGCATCTACCTCCCCCAAGTCCGATTTGAGACATCAAGAACCCTCAGTAATAGGTAAGGAATGCATTATAGGAGAAAACTGAAGTTCACCAAAAGAGGCCAGAGGCAAGATGTGGTGAACTGGGCTATGACCCCCATCTTTGTCTCTGGTCCACGCCCCCAACCTCATTGGGCCTTTCCACAACCAACACAAAGCCATGAAACCAGGTTGCATTATCATGTTCTAGAGGCACTGAAGGTTTGGATGAACTAACTATGGAGACAGACATTCTTCTTAATGCAACAATTTCCTAAGTGTTTAGTATTCTGGATCTATTTCTTTCTCTGAAACACCTACAGAGTTGATTGATAATTTATGCAAGGATGATGTTCCACTACATTTAAATCTAGGGGTGCAACCTCTGCCCTGACGTTGTCTCTAATTTTTCCTATCTCATTTTCCTTCAGTAAGTCAAAACTTGGTAGATACAAAGGGTTAAAGAAGCTAAAGCCTGAAGTTTAAAGAATAAAGAGCTGTTGGGGTCACCTGAACGTATCATGTTGTACCTGTTCTATACAGTATCTTTCTCTACTAGTAGATGATTAAATGTAAATCCTAACGTACATTCCATTTTACATGCAATATGGGTTAGTTACTGTTGCTATGGAAACCTTCACTTTTGCATTTACTGATTTTAATTCTGTGACATTTGCTGACTTTAGTACAATGTAAAGTTTATAAATATAACATACAGGTTTGTGGAGGGCTTTTTTAAAGTGTTCAATTTGCATAGATAATTCCATCACAAATCTCCAGGTACATTAGGGGGAAAGGCATTAAACTGATACCAACTAACAGTAATCAGTAGACAACAAGCTATTTCCAGAAATAACTATTTCCATCGATCCTCAAATATCTCCTTCCACTAACTAAATGCCCCATCTATTGTAGAAGACTTTTAACCACTGATTCACTGATCATTTCCCAATGTGGACTTTTTAAAGTAATTCTACTTACTCAAAACACTTTTAATCTGTCACCTCATTTTACCTTTAATGTTAACCTTGTGAAAGAGACAGTCCAGACATGGTTTGAAGAAGAAATGACCCCACTTTCAGGACTGCTTCCAATCCAGGGCAAAGATCCTTCTGACTTCCAACTGGAGCGTCAAAGGGTTCATTGCAACAATCATCCTCCTGTCCCTACTATCCCGTCTGAGTCTCCTTTGCATCTTTGAGACCTAGCACAGTCCCAATATGTGGAATAAATACATACTCTCCAAAAGACCCTACATTTGTTTTGATTCCCTGATTACTGTCACTTAAGAACCTAAGACCCATAATCATTATGCAAAACCATCAAAAGTCATCTAGCAGCTCATGGGGAAAGTAAAGGTCTCACTAAGAACTGACTGAACTGATGGACATTTATGATGAGCACCCAACATTTTTGAGGGTATTCACATGGGCTTGGGTAAACATCTACCACTCTGGTCTAGAACCACAGAGAAATAAATTATTTCATGAGTCTTCCCAGGAAAAGCAAGCATTCAGATAGCCATACACATACTGATATGATATACTTATATAAGAGAGAGAATGTACAAGACGCATTTTAAGTGATTTCATCAAAGTCTGCACATTCCACAAAAGGAACAAATTTAACCAATATTTATTGAGTTTCTATAATGTGAGAGATGCTAAAGCAATCTTACGGTAGTGAAGTGTTTATAGTTGTACTTGAAGAAGGGGAGAGGGGATGAGGAAAACTATAATGCCACCCTTAAGGTTTCTAAGGAAAAGGAAGACAGGCCAACAAAATGGCAAATGGGCTTAAGAGAATCACAAGAGCTTTTCAAAGACGAGAGGCACTTGAAAGAAAACAGGACCACTAATAACCAAGAGAAAACAGGGAAATAATGAGACTCAAAAACAGGGAAAAGAAGAAACTCTTAATCAATCTTTGCTTCAAAAAAATAAAAAGAATGTTGAACAAACTGGTAAGTAATGAAGATGTTGTGAGAGTAGGAGCTAATCAAAGTAGGCAAGGGGAAGGGGTTGGGAAGTGTGCAGCTCAGGGGAGGCAGAAGAGTTTGACAGAACTGATGGACACACAGGATGCCGTTACAGCTAGTTCAAGTGGATTCTGGGATGAGGGTAGAGTTAACATCATTAAACTATACACTGATTGAAAACACAGGTACATGCTGTTGACACAAATGGATAGAGATGAAGCCTGAGAAAAGATACTACTCTTATTCCAGTAGTCCTAGAATGAGGCTGGAAATTTATCCTAACCAATGCCCTCCATAGCCAATTCATCACCAACCACTGTCCCATCCATGTTTTTCTGTCCCCATGATGGGCTCCAGGTGAATCCAATTCATTGTCATCTTTTACCTGGAAAACTGTAATATCCTTCTCTCACTTGTCTTCTTGCATCTTCTATTAAATCCTTCCTTTAAAAAAAAAAAAAAAAAAGCCCTGGCCAGAATGGCTCAGTTTGTTGGGCATTGTCCCTTGCACCAAAAGGTTGCCCATTCAATTCCTGGTCAGGGCACATGCACAGGTTGCAGGCTCCGTCCCTTGTTGGAGGCAAGCAGGAGGCAGCTGATCATCTCTCTCCTTCCCTTCCTTTATCTCTAAAATTCAATAAAAAATATTTTTTAAAAACCCTTCCAAGTCATTCTCTGCTCAGCAGCCTGAGACATGTTTTCAAAATGCCCGTTTCATGATGTACCCTCTTTCAAACCTCTATCAAAAGGAGCACATCTCCCATTGCTCTTAGGATAACTTTTTAAAAAGCTAAAATCCTTAATATGTCCTTTCCACAGTCAAACATAATCTGGCCACAATATGGATCTTCAGCCTCAGATTGCATCTTGCATCTCCTCCCTGCTCTCTGCACTCCCGACAACCTGGCCCCCACAAGACCTTTGCCTTCTCTGCTCCTCTTTTGAATGCCATCCTGGCATCCATGTCCCATTTTTCTGATTAAATCTCATTTGTTTTTTAAATCTCAATTAAAATTTCACTTTGTCAAGAAAGCCTTTCTTGACCACAGCTCCCACTGGTGTAGGTCATGCTTCTTTGTTATGCTTTACAGAAACGTACTGGATCCTCTAGTGCACTTATTACATTGTGTTGAATAGTGCACATTTCACTGCTGTGTATCTCCTTACATGGTTGGCAGTTTCTGACAAGAAAGGCCCATGTCTGTTTTTAAGAACTACAATTTGCTAAATACCAGCCCTCCTCAATAGAGATGCACTTAATGAAGGAAGGAATGGGATTTTAATGGATTTACTGAAGAACATACAAAGGTTCCCTGTTGCTATAAAGTTATATCCAAACACCTCAACCAAGCATTCAAGGACCTCCAACCACCCTCTGTTATACCTGAGAAGGCAGAATTTTGGCAGGGAAGGGTGTGATAGTTCATGTTATGTGTCAACTTGATTGGGACATGGGATGCCGAGATTCTATTTAAACATTATTTCTAGGTGTGTCTTTGAAGGTGTTTCCAGAAGAGATTAGCATTTAAACTGGTGGACTGAGTAGAGTAGGCATCATCTAACTGGTAGAGAGCATGAATAGAACAAAAATGTGAGGAAAGTTGAATGAACTCTGCCTGACTGCTGAACTGGGACACTGATCTTCTCCTTTGGACTCAAATTTAGACCGTCAGCCTTCTGGCTCTCAGGCCTTCAAACTCCACCACCAGCTTTCTCAGATCTTCAGCTTATAGATGGTAGATCATGGGACTTTCCAACCTCCATAATTCTGTGAGCTAATACCTTCTAATAAAGCTCTTCCTGGATACACATATATCTTATAGGTTCTGTTTCTCTGGGGAACCCTAATAAATACAGAGGGAGTAGAGAAAGAACATGTCTCCCCAAGAAATAGGAAGCCAATTTAACAACTCCATGAAACTCCATTTACATTGTATCCTATGGATGTGGGGACCAAGCATAGAGTACAGTGAGAATGGCCTCCTTCAGGTATGCAGCTCTCTTCACACTTGCAGACTTCCTTGAGCAGAGGTCAGCCAACCAGATCCTATTCCTGCCCCAGCCCTGTGTGCTGGATGGCATCTCAGCCTTTGTTTCCTCCAACCAGATGCTCTTCTTTTTTTCCCCAACAAAACCAAGTCTTACAATCCCTGTAGAACCAATTCACTTCCAACCTGCTCCTGGACACATGCCCCCAACACTATTGTATTCTAATGCCGCAGACAATTTATTCTTCATGTGTTCAATCGATATGTAGTGAATATCAATCAAATTCCAGGTCCTTTGTTAGACCCTGGATGACTAAATTAAATAAAAACAGTCCTCCTTGTGCATTTGGGTAGTTTCCACACTGCTAACAGGCAGCTGGCCAAGAGAATAGGAGAGGGCTGAAATCCAAAACCCTTTGCCAAGCCCTTTGGGGCTAGTGTCTGCCAGGAAGTCCAGAAAGCCTTCCCTTTGTAGGCTCATCCAGATGCAATACCTTTCACTAAATCACATAAATATGTCCTATGGGCTGCAGTGCCTAGAAAGACAGCCACTGTGCCTGTCCATGGTGAGCTTACAGTTAGTTGAGTTTAAGCTTCTGAACCTGCTACTTTTCTCATATTCTTCATTCAGTCAAGAAAGGTCTACAGCATCTCTTCGGCACCCGGCCCTGTGTTCTGTGTTGCTCATACAGAGATGAGCCAGGCGTGGTCCCTGAGTGCAAGAAGGCCATGGTGATGTGAAATTCACAGTGGATTCCCAGTGTGCATGCATTGAGGAACCAAAGACCAAATCATCAATCAATGAGAAGGTTTCAGTAGTGCCTTTCATATGACCCAAGGCCCAGGTTTAACCTCTCTGGGCCTCAGTTTCTTCAGCTGTAAAATGGGACACTGTCTGGAGACTCAGTAGAATTGAGATGTGAAAATCAACTTGGGTTCAAGCCCTTGCTCGCTGTGGAACCCTGGACTAATTACTAAGTGTCTCTCAGCCTTAGTTTCCACATCTGAAAAAAAATGGGGATAATACTACTATTTCCCACACTGATGTGCGGCTCAATTGCAACAATGGTGTAAAGCACTGACCTGGGGAGACTAGCACGAAGCAAACACTCAATAAATGTACAGCATGATCATCATTGTTTCTGCTCTGGAATTTCTGAGATTCTATTGTTTGCTGATCCAACCACCTGCCTTCAGTTTTATGGATTTCTAACTATTCGACACTTCGCATGATCTGTTTTCTTCCTAAACTTTTCTCGGTGTTATCTAGCTATAAACCATAGTTATAGGAGGAGGATTTTTTAAAAAGCTTAAATAAGTAGCAATCTGAAAGCTGGACAAAAATTACTATTCAGTTCCTAGTTAAGCATGAAATTTTCTACCCTACATTCAAACAATCTCTCATGGCCTAGAGGGAAAAAAGGATTATTTTTGCCATATCTTGGCATTTTAAGTAGGCTTAGAGGAGTAGCCTTTTTTCTTTGTCCCTCACCCACAGTTTGGATTACAATAGGCTAAAGGACCTGGTTGCAGCCATTGCTGGGGCATTAATGCTGCCTGGCTTTAGCTCTCTGGTTTTGGATATTTAAGCAGCTTAATTGCTCTAAAGATCACCAGATACGCAGCATCATCAAAAAGTTAGCAGTGCCCTAGATTAAAAATACAGGGAATATTTGGGTCACACTGTATATAACATAAAGTGTGAGTGTGTGTGTGGGGGGGGGGGGGTGAATAGCACAGTCTCTGCTAGGGTACCTTCCATTCTCAATGCAATCAGCAGCCCAGTCTTCCCCAGCAGGGCACTGGCCACCCTTTCCTGTCCGTGCTTGTTCAGTAGCTGGCTGCCTTCCCCACTAGGCTGTGAGCATCCTGAGGGCAGGGCACTCTGTAGTCCTCCATCACTGAGCACATTAATAGAAAAACTCAATACGTTACTGAAGGATGAATGAGCCAATGCAATCCCATCGTGGACACCGCAGGGTGCCACAGTGAATGTTACTTCTTAAATGGTTTTAAAATCAAAGCCATAATAAAAGTAACAGCACAGTTCTTTCTTCTCTCCTTTTCCCCTGCCTTCATTAAAAAAAAAAAAAAAATCACAGAAAATAGAGAATTAAGACTGGAAACCATTCCCCATCCGTTCTCTCCCACCTCCCCCTTCTCTCATTATACCAACAGTATCTGGTATCCCTTCAAGGAGCTCTCTGGAAACCGGGTAATATTATATATGGTTGGGCTCCATGGAAATACAATGGAGTGAATTAAGGCAGAGATTTCAGTTTCTAACTATAAATGTCTTGACATATTTTCCTTCCAGACAAACGCCTAGAAATATAATAAACTATGTTTTAATGTTTATTTGTTTCAAATACAGTCTCTTTTTTTTTTCAACACACAAATATGAAGTTTTGAGTCTAGAAAAAAATTGGTTTAAATCACCATCGCAGCAAAGCAGCTTTTAAAATAGAGCACACAAGTGATCATTTCAAAGCAGTTTAACACACTTAGGCAACAGGCATTAACCGTCTTTTCTGAATAACCTAACACCTTAAGCTTATTTTCTAGTCTTGGTTCAGATACATTTTAACCTTTCTAAAAACAACAACAACAAAAGCTGCGGGTCCAGGGAGCTGGCTGAACTCTGTAATTTTAGTGCATCCTGCATTTGCATTCTGAGGTCCTTTTACCACGCCAGGAAAAAACAATCCCGGGCCTCCTTTCATGTGCAGGTTGTAAGACAATGGTACCAGGGCTCTAGGAGGCCAGGGCTGGGTCCCCAGCTCCAGCCACTGTTTGTGTGAAAACAAGAGGCCATGACTCAGCAAGATCCCTCCACCAAGGGAGGGAGAGAAAGAGCAGAGGCTGGATGGAGCCCATCAATATACGTGATTTACCTTGATCTTATTTTTAATATGTAGGTTAAAACAGAAAGGAACAGTCCACCTAATGGGAAGAGGGACTCTGGAGCCAACGAAAGAATCCTGCTCCTATCTCTTCTAATCCAGAGCCATCCGAAAGGAAAATGGGCTCAGGAAAGGGAAAGATTTATCCGAGGCCACAGAATCATCAAGTTTAGGGAGGGGTGGAGGGAGGTGTGGGAAGAGTTCAGGAAACCCGTGGTTGAGCATTGACCTAGGAATCAGGAGGTCTCCGTTCTATTCCCAGTCAGGGCACATGCCTGGGTTGCAAGCTCGATCCTCAGTAGGAGGTGTGCAGGAGGCACCAATCCATTATTCTCTCTCATCTATCTCGTTCTCCCTCTCCCTATCTCTCTGATATTAATAAAAATTTATTTTAAAGTAAATAAGCAAATAAAATCAACAAAAGTCTGTGGGCCTGTCTGTTGTGACATAAAGTGTCAAGTAGAGAAGGGAAAGGCCACCGGGTCTTGACAATTTATCTCCATGATCTCATATATTGTTCAGCATGTTCCTCTGATGTTGACATATTGTTGTTCCCATCGGGGAAACTGAGGCTCAGAGACCCATGCTGCATGTGCTGGAGGGGGTAGGACTTCAACCCCCCTGCCTTCTCTCTCCCACTCAGCCTGTCACTTGACTCACTGCCACACACACTGGGTCCAGTCCAGGGTGGCTGCCAGCTCAGGGAGCCTTCCCAGCAGCCTCAGTGCATCACTCTGGGTTCCCAGTTCTGTCTGGGCTGGAGGCCCTGGGGACACCCTCTGAAATGCCTACTAAAAATTTCATGGACCACACCTGGGGGCAAATAAATTGTCCCTGGGCAACTTACATAACGTTGGCTTGTGGTAATTTTGCATCTTTAGAAAAAAATGCCATGAAAAATCCATCCTTTGCCTCAGACATACAAGGCTAAAAATAGCTCAGTCAGCCAGTAAGTGTGTGTGATTTTTCCTTTGTGCATCTCCCCATCCACTGACTCCTTCCTCTCAGCAGATGACTGTGCTCCGAGACACACCGCCAGTCCACCCTCCACAAAGTGACCAGAGGGATCTGCTCAAAGGCAGATCAAACTGTTTCAGTGCCTAGGCAAAAAATAAATAAATAAAAAATGTCATCAGTTCCCTTTGCCCAGTAGGGTAGGCGGACCAGGTGCTAGTCTAAGTGCCTTAAAGGACTAACTAAAGTCCCTATGAGGAAACCAAGGCACGGAGACATTAAATAATCATGCCAGGGCCCTGTTTGTACTCACCATGCTGAAGTTCAAAAGTCTCAAAAGGGTAAGGACCAAAGCCTTCACAATCTGGTCTCTACTTCCTCTCCAGGTTTTTCTCCCACCTCCCCCACCAATCCCACCCTACACATACAGAGTGGCCAGATTATTATGACCCTCCACCAGTATTTCATTGACACTTCCAAAAATACTGAATATTGAAAACTTCCTAAGCAAACACTCTCCAGGTTTTATTATTATTATTTGCATAACTAATTCACTTCATTGTACTGATGGGGTCATAATACTCTGGCCACTTAGTGTATATACACACTGTCCTGCATACAGCCATGCCAAAGTCCTCCCCTTCCTCAAACAGAATACCACCTTCCAAGGCTCAGTTTCTCTGCATGTGCCATTCCTTCTGCCAAAAACACACACCCTTCACAAACCTCAAACTCCTACTCATCCCTCAACACCCTCCTCCCTATGAATCCTTACTGTGTGCTCTCACTACTCTTGCATCACATACGGTAGATATTCAGTAGCCTCTAAAGAAATAGGCCGTAACAGTGACAATAAACAACTACAGGGTGTAGGCACTATGCTAATCACTTTATAAGAATTATATCACTCGATCTTCATAAAAACTCAAAGACATAGATTCTACCATCATCCACCCATTACTCACGAGGGCTACCTGGGCACAGAAGGGTAAGCTAGCTTACCCAAGCTCATGCAAATAGGAAGTAGAGAAATAAGTCTGTGTGACTCCAGAAAGTGACCACTTAGAGCTAATGCTGTGGTCCTATTTCACACCATGACGGTGATGCCATAGAATCGCCTGTGTATGAGGCTTATTTATAAAGTGCACACTACCTGTATCAACACCATGAAAACTCAAAATCTAGTGACAATATGGCTACCTCTGTGAAATGTGCCTTTTAAAAAAAGACAGCTATGGGCCACAGAGAATGTCAACTGTCATGAAGGACATGAACATGGATAAGATGATACCTGACCCCAAGGAGCTCTTTGATCCAGTGAGAAAAATAAGATAACACTGCATTCAGCTCATGACACAGCCCACTTGGCGAGACACCCCTTTTCCCCTTGAATTGAACATATGCCCTTCAATGGTGTCATAAATTAACTTGCTGTACCCTGATCTCCTGGTTCTACTAGCATTGGTTGTTAATTTTTAAAATACAAACATATGTGTGAATCATTCAGGCAACTCAAAATTATAATTTGAGAACACAGTGAAATACTCAAAATTTTAGTGAAAAGAGTTGGTCAAAAGGATGTTCAATAAGTTTCTAAGTGTGTAAGCGTTAATGTATATCTCTGTGTGCTTGGGTTTATATGCTAAAATGCTAACAGCTATTTTTGCATTTTTGCATAGAATTAAAGACAATTTATATTTACCTCTTTGTACGTCGTTATATTTTACAAATACTTTATGCTGAAATGGTACCATGTTTTTTAAAGTCAGAAGTATACTTAAAGCATATGCAACTTTATGTTAACTCAATTGGCAAGGAAAGCAAACATAAATTCAAAAACAATGGAAGTTTGTGATGAGTTTTCAACATCAATCGCATGCACTAATTGGAAAACTGAAAATGGAGAAAGAGGTTTGAAACATGAAAGTTTTTGTAGGGTTGAAGTACAAATTGGTGGTTGGTAAGAGTGTTTAATTTGGCCAGTTCCTGGTCTTTCCCTTAGCAACTAGCACTATGGTTTAGAAAACCTGAGACCACGTCTGGATCAGCAGCACTGCATAGTCCAGGTGAGCCCGAGTTCTGGTCTTCCTCATTCAGGGGCTTGGGCTAGAGAATCTCTCAGGTCTATTCCAGCCCCGAAATGCTAGGAGTCAGCTAATTTGGGAGTGGTAACTCCACCAACGTCCTCCATCAGAACCTCTCAAAAGCAGGTGATATGCACCAACTGCTGAATTTCAACATCAAGCAAGAAATTTCCAACTGCAGGGCCATCATGGCTAAAATTATAAGGCATAAGAAGAGTTTTTGTGTGTGTGTGTGTGTGTGTGCACTGCCAAATGGTCAGTCTTGTTCATTAGTTCAGCTTTATTTTTGCTTTCGCCAACACCAATGTTCAGTCTCAAGATGAATTCCTCATGAGTCCTAAGACCTGTATCAGGAAGCAAAATGTAGCAAAGACTACCTTCTCCAGAAAAAACAGAGTGTGTGTGTATGCAAACAATTTATGTTTGAGCTATGTAAGATCATTTTCTAGAAAGGTTAATTAAAAATTATTAATGTGGAACTCTATATACAAATCTCAGGTGACCTGGCCAATGAAATGAAGTACAGGAAGGTATGTGTAATTTTAAGAATTCAATTTTAAAAAACCAAGGAGGCTCTACACTGAAATTAGTGGGACAAACCAGCACATTAGAGGCAGGTAGCTTTCCTACCGATCAACCTGATCCCTCTGGCAGGAAAGACGCCCCATGGAGCCATTCAGCACCTCACCTGCTCCACCCTCGCGCTCTTTCACTGCCTTAAAGAGTAAGCCACAAGGTGTCACAGTGGAGCAGTTGGCAGGGCCGTTATCAGTCCAGACACGCAGGGGGCACTTCAGACTCCGACCAGTGCTGACACAACTTTCAGGGAGAAGTCCGTGCCAGCTGCCTATAGAGAAGTGTCCCTTGTTAGACAAACTGGCCAATCAAGGCAGCAGGTGTGTGCTCCCAGGCCTCCCCTGGGGCCCTGTTCAGATGGCCCTGCAAAGCACTGGGGAAAGGGAACATTTCAGCCTTCTGTTGTCTCCACTGCGTTCCTACATGGGGCAATCCCGAATACAGCTTTTTCCCAAAAGTATGGAGTGCCCATGTCCCTCAGATTGGTCAATTCTTATTAACCACAGGTATGTCCAAGAGAGGATGATAACCTGGACTTTGGGGAAAGCATGGCCACAGAAGGTACATGATCATCGTGTCATCCTGACTATATGAAGGTGGGAATCCCTGATGGCATTATCACATATCATGAGAACACCAAACCCACAAGTCTTGCAACATATCACTGCAAGGTTTGTTCATTAAATTGGATATGCTACTGCAGGCCATGTAACAATATTTTTAAAGACATTTTTAAGAAATCAAGCAAAGTTTTGCTTTACTTACACGACTTAATTTGCAGATACGATGGCGAATAAGGACAGCCTGTCATCATAGCAGCCTCACTTACTGAGCACTTGCTACAGACCAGGCATTTTACAGGCATTAGCTATTCACTCCCACCCTAAAACTTGGGCTAAGGAAACAAGGGCACAGAAAGGTTAAGGAGCTTCCCTAAGATCCTATAGCAACCAGGAGGCAAAGCCAGGACTTGGATCCGAATTTTGACTTATTGTAAGTCATACTTCAGTTCAGATCTTTATATTCTAGGCATGTCCCTCTTTTCACTCCAAAGGAAAAGAAAAACACTGGTGGAAAAAATTGTGCACAAACACAACCTGATTGGAGCGAGCATCTCTCTCTCACATACACACACACACACACACACACACACAAGACACCACCACTACCACCATACAGCTAACACAAAGTTATTATAGACCACAACTGTAATATACTAACATAACTTCCCATATTTTGTTGTGCAAATCACTTCAAATAAGCTAATTAATGGCCCTGAAAGCACTTTCCTAAAATGCAAAGTGCTCCAGGAAATGTAAGGTATTATCATGATTCTTATCATACTTCATGGCTATGGGCCCTAAGGTAGATAGATACAAAGATAAAGGAGTGGTGGACATATCAAATGAGGGGAGAAAAAACAGTAGGATAAGTTCAAAATTTTTAATCAGAACCCAGAGATTCCCAAAAGACACTTACGAAATAAGCAAGCAAGAAAATATCACCTATGGAGGAAATTATCAGGGCATGAGATAGAAAGTGAGCGGGCAGGGGGCTAATTGGAATTGAGGTGATCAAGGAAGAAGGGCTCCCTGGGACATGTAACTTGATCCCTAGGGGAACCGCTAAGTGCTGGGACTCAGCCTCACTGCCATTATTTTCTGTGAGATATTTGATTACCTGCAAGGCAGGCCAACACATTGCCAAATTCTAATGCAAATTACAGCTCCTCATACTGATGCGGGTTATGATGGAGGAATCCATGTATCCCTTCTACCACTGAGGGCAAAGGTGTTGAGACGTGAAGGAGCTTGGCAAGTAATGCATCCAGAGCAAGCCCCTGTGGCTGGAGTCTGGGGGAAAAGTGGCAGGCGTTAAGACTGGGCCATCGGGAAGAAACAGATACATAGAACCTTAAAGCTAGAGCAAAGGGTGTAGAGCTTATGCTAGGAATGAGGGGAAGCTGGAGAGTGGCATGATCTGATTTGTGCTTCAAAAATACCTCCTTGGCTGCTCGTGGGGAATGGAGTGTAGGAAGAGGGAGGCCATCCTAAACCTGAAGACCGGATAGGGCTTGTGACGTCACCACAACAGGGCAGGTCCCTCTTCTTCAGAGGGGTCGGCCAGGTTTTTAACTCTAAGCCTTCTGTTTTTAACTGGAAGACTACGACTTTCAATTAGGCTGGTCAAAGTAGAGGTAAAGAGAGGGCGCAGGGCGGCTGTTGGGGCCTCCAACATGGCATGCGTAGCCTCCAGCTTGCTTTGGAAGAGAACATTGAGTTGGAGAGTGAGAAAACCCAGCTGCTGGGGACGTCCACGCATGGACTCAGTTCCCCTCCCTGAGCCTCAGTTTCCTTCTCTTTAAAGGAGAACCAGGATGCACGCATCTTGGGCTTGGGCGTAAATCAAATGAGGAGACCCGCCGAAACCGGTTTGGCTCAGTGGATAGAGCGTCGGCCTGCGGACTGAAGGGTCCCAGGTTCGATTCCGGTCAAGGGCATGTACCTGGGTTGCGGGCGCATCCCCAGTGGGGGATGTGCAGGAGGCAGCTGATCGATGTTTCTCTCTCATCGATGTTTGTAACTCTCTGTCTCTCTCCCTTCCTCTCTGTAAAAAATCAATAAAATATATTTTTTTTAAATAAATAAATAAAATGAGGAGACCCATCTTATCTCCAATAATTGGCAGGTATTTACAGACAATGGCCGAGGTGGCTACAGCAGGGCAGAAAGGAAGTATCACTCCTCCACACAGAAACGCAGAGACACACGATGTGGAGAGATTGCCTCTCAGGAGAGGCCCAAACCAGGAGAGTGGGAGTCAAAGCATGCTGAGGGTTCTTTCCTCTCTGTGCCTTCGTGTTCTCTAAAATTCCAAGTTGATTACCCGAAAAGGAAGCCAACGCCGCATCAAATTCTAATTATAGTTTAATCTCCCTCACCCTTACATGTGGAAGGGAGCGGTGCCACCAAAAATGAAATGGTTTTTATAGGCATCCTACTACTCTTTAAAATGATTAAAAGACCGTCTTCCACAGAACTTGCCTAAGAAGAGTCAAGCACTGGATGAAAATCTAAGTATTTTTCAAGTAAAATAATTAAACTTTTAGACGACTATGCATAAGACTCCATAGAAATTCCAGTGATTCTTCAGATAATGCCCCTTCAAGGAATAGTAAAGATATTTGTTCTTCAATGGGGAGTGTGATTTTGGTTCCATCTCTGGCTCCCTCCTTTGGAATTTCACATGGTTCTTTTTGAAATCAAGCATTTGAGAGACAAACAGTTTAACTGAGTTAGGTGGATGGAGTCAACTTTGCAGCCACTACCAAAGTCAACCTGTCCTAGAAAAAACCATACATATTTACCTAATAAATGTCCACACGTGAAACTAGAATTCTAGCTGTTATTGCTTATCTCAAGAGAGTTGCTATAGCAGAGTGGTTAACAGCATAATCCCTAAAACTAAACTACCATCTGCATGGCCTTGGACAACTTACTTAACCCCTGTTTCCTCATCGGTGAAAATGGGAATGTAAACAGTACCTGTCTCAGAGGTGATTATGAGGGTCACATGAGCTGACCTAAAGGCACTTAGCACCATGACCCAACAGATTCCAAACACTCCATAGAAGCTAGTTATGATCACCATGCCTACCTTTCAGAAGTGTGCCTGCCTTTCAATACATTCGCACACTCATACTACACTGTGGATTACTCTATCATAGAACCTCACTGTAAGAGCTGGTCTGGCGGTCTCCCTTCGTGACCAATTGTAAGCTTCTGGATAACAGAAAATGTCTTCGTCATCTATTTTCCGACTCTGGTATTGGCATCGCCAGAAGTACGGGGATTCTTAAAGAATGATGGGATTTTGCTTTAAGTGTTAATAGTTGCCTATGTTCAGATGCATGGTGCTAGAATTTAAATTAAAAAATAAACACACACACACACACACACACACACACACACACCACATAACATCTAGGATCAAACAAATAAAAATAGGAGAGAGAAAAAAAGAGAGGGAGAGGGAGAAAGGAATAAAGGAAAAGAAAGAAAAAAAGAAATGGAGAAAGAGAATAACAACAATAAAGGTACATGTCATATCTACATCAGTGGAATATATTTTAAAACTCTGTTGACTGACACTTTCTGAAAGACATTGTTTTTCAGGATCAATTATGTTTTGAGACCCACCAACCAAATCCAAATAAGTATGTTTATGAATCTTGTTCTTGCCGATGTATAAAGTTGAATGTTTGAGGTTGTTTGTTTTATGTTTTGTTTGCTCGTTCGGAAAGGGGGTGTTCTGTGCTCCTTGTGAAAAATGAGTTTACGTGGACAAATGCAATAAAAGGAGATTTATTGCCCTGCTCTCCATACAATTTAAATTAATTTCTTTCTGAAACCCAAACAGCAAGCTAAACGCGTAAAAAAAATGCATACTGTTTTTTATCCTATATCATAATTTACACACCAAAAAGGGAGAAATAGAAATGTGCATTGATTCTAGGCAGATAAGAATCTGTGTTGGATGTGAGTTGAGAGGGTTTTTTCCCCTCCATGGCCTCCTCCAAATAGTTAGTTTGCAGCAATTTTTAATTAAAAACAGTTCCCATAGAAAGAATATGGAAAGAAAGGGGGGAAAAAGACCTCAGGAAAATAAAATCAGTACAAGAGTCCTGCAGTGTGTTTTCTGAGGCTTTGTAGAGAGCCCGAAAAATAAGAGTTTGCAAGTTCTCCTTTTTAAAACTGCACTTTTGGTTTCATTTAACATTTTCAAAATAGCTTTCCTTACTACTACCAACACCCCATCCCCCCACCCCTCACCACCCCCCTTCACAAAACTTGGAAAGTTCTGTGTTTAACACTGAAAATCATTCATGTGCTTCAGAGCAACAGCAACATTTTTCTTTCTAAATTTCTAGGGGGAGAATCATTTCCAAATT
>NW_006299715.1:4270921-4288412 GCF_000327345.1 Myotis davidii
TAAAGGCAGCTACATTTCTTTGTGATGCTTTCAACTTGAGTAGTTAATATTTGTTTAATAATTCCTTTAAACCAATTGACTCTTAGGATGCTAAACCACCACCTCCCACCACCTAGCCAAAATACCTAATCTCATTTTAACTAGGCTCCATCTGAGCATCAATGATGCTGAGCTCCCCATGAATAAACATGATGTTACAACGTGAAACCCTGTGACTGAAGTGTATAAAAATGTAGCTGAAAGAAAAGGCTGGGAGCCCCCCCCCTCCACCCCCCTCCCCAGGGAGTTGGAGAGTTGAACTGAGAAGGGGTGAAAAGCAGCAGATTTAAATTTGAAGGTCTTCAAACATTTTTACCATTCCTATTAAACCCTATAAAACTAAACACTGTAATTCTAATAAAATCCTTGTGTGTGCAGCTTCCAACTGTACTTCCACTTTTCTCTTTTGGAGTGGGGTGTGTAATAGTGACAAAAGAAAAAATAAATCTCAAAACAGCAGAAACACAGAATGGAACCCACACCCTTCCCTGGTGTGTGTGGTATTTTATTAAAATGAGTATCCTAACAACGTGAAAAATATATACTTACAAACATCTTCATGAAAGCGGGAGTCATAGTTTGTCAATTTGTATGAGGAAGCAAGGTATAGCAAAGTTATCAACAACAAGGATTTTTACAATTTCACTGATCAAGTTCCTTAAATTCTGTAATAAGCCAACATCAGTGAAATCCCTTTGCTAAAAATGAAAGTCCTTATGCTGGGCCTCATATTTCCCCTATATTTTCATCCCAAAGCACAGACCTCAAGAAATTAAAAAAAAAAATAGTTTTTGTCATTCTGGAAGCTTTCTACAGAACAAATTCTGACGTCTTTAGAGCACATTTTCATATCCTATCTGACTGTACTTGACGTGCAATACTAAATTATATCACGGTGCCGTCCTGTACATCTGGGACAGCAAGACCATCAAATGTTTGAATTTTGGGAGACACCAGGCCAACTCCTGGTGGCTAACACGAGGGAAAATGAAACTCCCTTCCACTGCCTGGGAATTGCACTGGTCAACAGTGACACAGATCTCAGAGTTCTTCTTAATTTCATTTAAAAAGGGGGGGGGGAAACACCCACACATTTCTTTATAAAATTTCACTGAGATTCTGATGTTGCAAAGAAATTTTATTTGCCAGAACACCCAAGAGCATTTAAACTTTTTTTGTTTTTTGGTTGGTGTTTTTTTGTTTGTTTGTTTGCTTTGCCATGCATCATATTCTTTTACGAAGAGATGGGGTTCTAAAATCTTTGACACTGGCTTTCTTTTGCCATAAAGATTAGAGATCTAAATAACCTCATGATGAAGTAAATGTGGATAATATGGGGGTGAGTGGAGGAAGCGGATGCCCAGAGGAGCTTCAGGGGATACCAGGCCCCCAGAGGCATTTGAAATTGTGTTTCTCAGGAAAGGTGCTAATTTCATGATATCATTCTCAAACTCTCCTCTTTCATCTATTGATTCCTTGGCCATGGGCTAGTTAGCAAACGTTTATTGAGTACCTACTTTGTCCCAGGAATTCCTTGCTCCAAGAGCCAGCTTTAAAGAAGACTGGCAGGGTCTCTGTCTTCAACGCTGCCTCCACGATTAGCCTATTATTTCAGTACCATTTGTGATTTTGAACTAAATACTAGGAGCAAAACAATAATGATTATGCTCCCCGCTAGTTCACAATACTTTCTCATGCCAAAGCAAACCAAACCCAGGACTTTCTCGCAGTGTCTGAATTTTTTAATTCAAGGGCTTTGCAAGGAATTTGCCAATGAGGACCCAACATCCAAACCAACCAGTTAGTATATTACAGAAACAAACAGGATTAAGGCCCAATCTAATGCTCTTTAAACTAAAAACTACTCAGCTTCTGAGGGGGGTGGATTTGACTTACTTGGAAGAAATGCACAAACCCCCGTGAGAGGATGCTCTGACTGACAGTCAGCAATAGAAGGGGAGCCCATAAAAACCAGGGTTCTTTACTCCTCTCCTTCTTGTCCATGAAAAAGGGAGGTTCCAGGAAACTTCTAAGAACTTGAACTTCAATTTATTCCTCACAGAATGACTGGCTGCAATTCCTTCCTAGCCAAGTCAACACTGAAAAAGGAATGGGGAGTTGACAGTATTACCTAGGTGTGCCTGTGTGGGTGGTGTTAGGAGTCAATAAAATAACACTGCGTAATATAGGGCCCCGAACCAGGAGAGAGAGAAGAAAGGCTGAGTCTCTCTTGCCCAATGGTTGGATGCATTGGTTACATTCTGAAAGTAATTGCTCAACCATCTATTTGATTGTGTGTGTGAATCAACTAGTCATTCTTGCTGGGTAGTATGGTATTTTATCCCAACCAAGCCATCTCTGGCTCAGAACAACTTTATTATACGTAACCATTGTGGGTGAAGGTACAATATAACTTTTTTTCCTAAATATTTCCTTTTCCAATTCCAAACCATGATCAAAATTTAATATTTAATGTGAATAAATATCTTAGGAGCACCCTGGCTGGTGCGGTTCAGTTGGTTGGGTGTCATCCCCTGCATGGAAGGGATGCAGGTTCGATTCCTGGTCAGGGCATATGTCCAGGTTTCGGCCTGGATCCTGGATCCCTGGTATGGGCATGAAGGAGGAAGCTGATGGCTGTTTCTCTCTGTGTCCTTCTGCCTTCCTCTCTCTAAAAAAATCAATTGAAATATATTTTAAAAGTAATAAATATCTTAGGAGCAATTATATGATTCTTTTTTCATATGAAATAAAAAGGAAAAGGTTATGGCTCTAGGTTCATGACATTAGTTATGCTTGGCAAAGAAAAAGTGTCAGGGCAATTATTTGGTTAATTAAAGAAAAGATCTACTTAAGGGAGGGGGAGAGGAGCATCTTTGAGGTTGGCCTTAGGACACACCAAGAAAAAGTTAAACTGCTTTTCTGTCACAGCCAGGGAGGTTTATACACATTTTTAAGATCTGTCATAGCAAGCTTTTCTCTCCAGGTTCTTGAGTTATGAAGTAGTTTTTCTACTAAGAAGAAATCTTTAAAAGTAATACCCCATAATCCAAAAGTTAGGAATACCTGAGGTTAGCTCTCAAAAAAGAAAAGAAAGAAAAAAAAGAAAGGTAATAATGTACCATTTTTAAGAAACATAACATGAATGGGGGCTTTTCAAAGGTTTCCTCTCAAATGTGAAATAAAGTGGGGACCTTGTTGCATCCTGAGGCGGGGATGGAGTGGTCTCCCCATGAGATTCTTAGCTGAGCCCTGGCCAAGTGAAAATTAAAGGCACAGGGGAGCACAGGTATCCAAGAAACCTGCCTGCTCTCCTAGCCAAGGCGGACGGGAGGTAAACCTCTTTCCACAACTCCTCCAAAACTTTCCACAGTGTGAAGTGGACACAGATTATTTTTAAATCCTGTTGCTCTTCAAGAATTGAGCCATCATGGCCCTTGAGCTCTCTTTTTAATGTAATCCTATTTCTAAGACACTTTTACCTAAAATTTATATTGCAATGAATGTGTGTGTGAACTATAAGACAGTTTATACTCTCCTAATTCTGAAAGCAAGCTACAGCCACAATAGTTTATGCAGGCACTCAAGATTGCAGCACACAGTGGCAAAGGTCCGAGAGATATAACAACTGTAACACACAAGTACACACAGAGCAACACACACAAATGTCATTGGCGGCCAACAGCTCACCACTCTCAGCAAAACAGTTTCTACTTCTGGAAAGCGACTGACTTCCAGGGAGAGCAACAGTGTCCTCATTTATATTTAACACCGATGGAGTTAGTAACATATAAAGAAAATAGCAGTGATCAAGACAGCCCAGTTAAAAAAGCAATCAGTCCTTGTCCAGCAGGTAGCCAATCAGAAAGCAGGCCACATCTTGTTAGCTGTGTTATAATAATACGGTAAGCGTCATGAATGCTCCATGGCTCCGTTGACAATTCAAGCAAGTGTGTTTTATTTTATCCTGCAGCCTCAGGTGAGTTCCTTTCCAGAGTTGGAAGTCACTCTTCAATCTAAAATTCCACCAAAGCTCTTCCCTAAAAGCTCTCTGCCATGCACCCTCTGGGCATTTGATCTCTACAGATAAGAATGACTTCCCAGCGATTTCTACTTCCTAAAGTGGCTTTAGTGCAGACTAAGAACTCCTCCTGACAACACTTCGACACAAAGCCCCAACTTCCAGGCACAGGGACAGCCCAGGAGCGGGACCTGCCCGCAGAGCCAGCACAGAGAAAAAGTCAGCTGGCATTAAATATTCAAATTGCAGGAGGCGGCCTGGAGTTTTGCATTTACAAAGTTCTCAAAGTCCTGTTCTCCTCTCTGCTCCCAGAGTTGCTGGCCCCTCGGCTGAGGCTCCCTGGTTCAGGCACAAAATCCCAGATATGTCAAAACTCCAGCTGGCCTGACTGCTGAGCCAGCTCCAGAGGAAGGTAGGGCCCTTGGGAGACACTCCCATCCCCACAGGAGAAAGTCAAGAACCCCCTTGCCCCAAGCAACCGGTTTCGGAATTTAACAAGGGAATCTACAGCCCTGTCCCCACCAGGGCTCATTCGGAAAAGTACTCGGGGTCACTCTTCTGCCCCCTTCATCTCAATTTTGATGACTTTAAAAAGCCAATGCAAGTCAAAACAGACTTCCCCTGGGATGTGTTAGCAAATGATTTTGCGGGATACAAAACGATCACAAAATCCCTTGGAATTCTATCTCAAGACACCCTAGTTCACTGACCGCCCGCCTGGGAGCCTGCAACCCCGGAAGTTCTGGGACAGCAGCCCGTCTGGAGACCCCACAAGCCAGGCAAGTGCTGGGCTGTCGGTTCCAAGGTGCCAGCAGAAACTGTCCCCCGCTCTAAGAGTTGCAGCGCCTGGAAACCCGGCGTTCAAACTAGTGGCTCCATCCTGGCGCTCGTTTCCACGTAGGTGGTAGTATCTAGCGGGACACTTCCCACGGAATTCAGCCGGCATCCCCGGGCAGGGCCCATGCACAGCTCTCCGAAAATACACACAAACACACGCCGGGGTGGAAGTACTTACCTCTGTGCGAGACTGCAGTCTCTTGTTCATCTCGTAGATTCGGTACTCTGGCTGTACCATGTAGGGTGTGTGTCTCCTATAAAATGGGCCGAAAGGAGAAGAATAGAAGGGGTCGTGTGGCGTGCTGGACATCTTGCCTGCTTGTGGGAAATCAAGCTGCACAGAGTAACATTAACGTCCATGCAGAGCACATGGGCTGTGTTCCTCGCGGTGCAAAGTAGACGCACGCACACGCGCTCACACACACACAGCGGCAGGCAGGCAGGCTGAGCACACTGGCTGGGAGCTGCTCTCCGAGCCCTCCACAGCGAGAGGAGCGGGAGCGGGGAGGAGGGCGGGTGGGAGGGAGGCATGACAAGAGAATAGGAAGACCAAGTCATGCTTTGAATTAATCGTTTTGCCATATCTCAGAAGCTGGCTGAATACACTACTTTATGTAGATTAGAGAGAGAGGAAGAGGGAGAGGGAGGAAGGAGGAGAGGGAGAGGGAGGGAGAGAGAGAGGGAGGTGGGGGGGGAGCTGGATAGCTTTAGGCACCACTGCTTGTTTTTAAAGAAGCAGTTTGTGGAGAGGTCATTTCCTGTCCACACTGTAGAGGAGTTCAAAAATATAATTCTCCTCACAGGCTGACAGAGGTCTAAGGTTTGGTTTTAATTTTTTCCCTCCAGCCAGGACCCTTCCCCACCTGATTGCTGGGCTTGTTAGCACATAGGGGGTTGGACCGGCTGCCTGAGCCACTCACCCCTGACAGCCACACTGTGGTCATGTGTCAGAAATGTGATGACTACAAAACACGGAAACAGGGCACCCTGGTCCCCCACACGGGAGCTGGGGGTTCACTCACATGCAAGGATTTCCCTCTGCACTCACCTCCTGCTATAGTTTTGTTTTTACTTGCTGTTGTTGTTCCAAGAGCTTGTCATATAGTCTTTGCATTTCAAGCCTTCCTCAGGCTCACTCCTCCCCAATCTCTCTTCTTCCCTGCCTCCTCCTCCTTCTCCTTCTCCTCCTCCTCCTCCTCCTCCACTCCTCCTCCTCCTCCTCCACCTCCTCCTCCTCCAAGACTTCCTTCCAGGCTGGTTTGAGGGGGCCTGGATTCAGGTTGCCTAGGCATTTTCAGGTAAAAACAATGATTGCGAAGGTTGGATGCCAGAGATACATCCATGAAGCAATGGGCTTATTCCCCCAAGGGGAAAAAAACAAAAACAAAACTCCAGAAGCAGACCTCCCATTAAAAGATAGAAAAAGCAAAAAAGAGAAACTTCCACAAAAATGACCATGGAAAATCAGTTCCGTTGGAAATTGCAGATAATTGAATGGCTCATCCCCAAGCAACTCTGATGGAGATGGGTTTTTATTTTGGTCAAGTATATAAATCTTTTCTCACCTGTGCTATATGACCCTGGGAAGAAAAGAGCCATGGGAGGGGAAAGAATCTCTATAGAGAATAAAATTATCTATATGGCAATCAAATTCTGCTGGAACCAATGATAAGAAGATATACACCCTTAAACAAAGCTCAGACACAGAAAATGTAAACGTGTGGGGTGAATACCTAGCTAGGTCAGTGCCATTAAGGAAAGAAAGCAAAGACCACCAAAAGCAAGATGCATGCAAGACCTGAATGTAAATGCATGCAAATGAGACCTTTCTTCTTTTTAATAGGCAGATTAATTAACTTCCTGCACCACTCATGGCTTGGGGTATCTCCAAGTCACTAGCCAACAGGGGATAAGGTATTGCTAATACTGCAGTTTACACTTTTAAGACTATTTAGGCACAGAAATGTCCCCAGATCTCTGTCCTCCTTGGTCCTTTACCATAATTGCATGAAATGGTTGCAGATTCCACCCCGCAAAAGTCCAGCGCAGCCCAACACAATCCTGTGACTTGCCAGGATGCGATTAGGGAGGCATTGCACTAAGGCTGCTTGGCGCTTGTTCCAGAGACCCCAAGGCAGGCCAGCATGCTTGGTGTCAGGTTTCATTACAAATCCAAAAGCTGGACCAAATTTGCTGCAAGGTTTGTCAAAACACACAACCTTCTAAAGACAGGATTTCAAACAAATTTGGTGTGATTTATGTTTTGGAATGATGGCCACTGCAAAACCTAACAGTTCCTTGTGTTTAAATTCCCAAACTAAAGATGGTCCAAGAGTTGAGTGCCTGCCTGAGTTTGTGTTTACCTGGCTGTGTCAAGGCAAGAATCAAAGTTTAACACCTAGCAGGTATATGAAGCCCAGGATTGACCCAAAAAGGAAAAGCTCAAAAATTCATTTCGGGAACCACTTTCTGAATAAAGGCACAGGGGGGTTTTTCACTAATTTTTTCTGGACCATTCCAAGTTATAACGTTGTAAATATTGCTCCTGTTAATATCTAATTCAAATTCAGAAATGTCTGAAACTTCATTTTGTTTGGTCCATGTGGTTTCTCAGCCCTCCCATTTCATGAGTCTCCAAACTGGTGTCCCTGCTCACAGATTCACAATTCACTTCTAACTGGTGATTCGTCCTTATTCTACTCAGAATGCTGACTGTAGAAAAGGAATATAGATCATGTCCCATGTTTTCCCTTCAGTGTTTTCCTGCTGTATGTAGGAAAATGTCCAAACTCTGCATGGTTCACAAGGCTGGTTAAAGTCTCTCAGTCTCTCTCTCTTCCTCTCTCTCTCTCTCCCTCTCTCTCTCTCTCTCTCTCTCTTCCTCTCTCTCTCTCTCTCTCTTTCTCTGTACTAGTATGTCTCTTCTGTCTCATTCTGTCTGTCTCTCTATCAAACACATCACACACACAATTAATTAGCTACACTTGATCTTCCTGAAGTTGGAATCTCATTCCACGAATGTACATATTTGTGTTTTTGTCCCTTGTTTACCTGCAAAGTCCTACTCATCCTGGTACCCAACTAAATCGTCTCCTCCCCTGCAAACCCTTTTTCACTTCCTATTAATGAATTCATTGGTTCCACAGATATTTCTTTCACAAAGGATGTAGGCACAGGCACCAGCCCAGAGGACAATTCAACCCTGGTTCCACCACTTACTTGTCCTGTGAACGTGCGTAAATCACTGGTCCTCTCTGTACCTCAGTCCCCTCATTTTTTAAATTGAGGACAATGATAATAACAACCCATCAAACTATTGCAAAGAACTAGATGAAACACTACTCTTGAATGTGTTAGAACCCACACATATAAATGCTCAAAAATGTTATTATTCTCACTTGCCTAGTACAGTTGGCCCTTGAACAGTTCCAGTGTTAGGGGCACCCCCAGGAAGCTGAAAATCTATGTATAATTTTTGACTCTATAGTCAGGTCTTCCCCTCCACCAATCCGACCAGCCACAATTAAAAAACAGTAGCTTTGCATTCCCAACTGCAGATTCATAACAGTGGATAGAAAATACTGTTTGGGAATCTGCCGATTGGAATTTCATGGATGTGAAGGGCTGATGGTTATTTATTGAAAAAATAATCATGTTTAAAGGCACTCGTGCAGTTCATACGTATGTTGTTTAAGGGTAAACTGTATATGCTTAAGTGCTAAGGAACAATAGGAAGTCAAGGTGGACACAGGAGATAGAAGCCCTGCCTTCCTGTCCCTTGCAACCAATGTGGGGGGTGGGGGGACTGTGTAGAACTTTTAAGTCTCCGGGAACATAATTTCAAATTGTAGTGTGTGCTATGAAGCCAATACATAAAAGGAAGAGATGGAGAATAATTTACTCCTTGGGGTCAACAGGGTATCTTCTATATTCTTTTATTAGAGAATGTACATGCAAACATAGCAACTGCTGTCATTTGTGGAGTATTTACTATGTGGCGGACACTGTGCTGAGTGGCTTCCACAAATATTCTTCATTAATCTCACAATAACCCAATGTGATTGATTCAATTACTTTCCCCATTTTATAGAAATGGACGCTGAGGCTTTGAGATGGTAAGAAACTTCTTCAAAATCACACAATTTATAAGTGATAGGGACAAGATCCACACCAGTTTGCCCCTAGGTCTTAAGCTCAGGTTCATTCTCATCTTTAAGGATCCGTTTTTCTGTCCCTAGCGACCAGTGTGGTACTGAGGCCACAGTAGGTGCTCAAGCCCTATGTCCCCAATTAAATGGAAGAAAAGCCAAGAGGATGAAGTGGCTCTTCATTCTTTCTCCTGCTTAACTTCAGACACCTGCTGTCCCCTGCCCCCACTTATACCCCTTCTCCTTGAAGCCTTGTCCAACTGCTCTCATCATTTTTTTATTTGTTCAAAATAAAAAATCTCCTGGCACATATCCCTAAAGCTGCACTGTTAGGTGTTTAATCCTTGGCCCCATCAGGTTAACTGGCTGGTTTTGCCACTTGTCTATCTGTCCTACTTCCTTGCTTCTTGATGGACCAGCTATGACTCGTCTTCTTATGGCCCCAAAATGAGCCTGAGAAGAGAAACCAATGAGGTGCTCATTATTAGCCTGCAAATCATCCTTTGGGACGCCATAGGGAAATTCAACAAGCAATATCAGTGTACCCTAAAAGAATGAGCAAGCCTCATCACAGATATCTCTCTCTGTCCTTCTCCCTTCCTCTCTCTGAAATCAATAAGAACATATTTTTAAAAGATACAAAATAAAAATTTAGAATATGAATGAGCAAGCCTAACCCCGGTGTGACAGTTCTCTTACCCCAAAGATTGGACCACGCTAGTTACATATAATTTTGCATGTTGAGTACTGAATAAGCTCCAAAAGACCTCAGCTTGCTATATTCAGCTCAGGTTTATTCCAGTGAGTGCTTATTTTTCCTTTAATTTGAAATGTTTGCCAACAGTTTGCAAAAATCAAGAATTTCACATAAAATCCAGATTTTCATCTTCTCTTGAGAAGTCTGAAGCACTGGGACGTGACTCCACCATGATTTCCATCCCTCTGTGGCCTTCACCAGCCAATGTCCCTAATTTTCACTTGCCTGCCTGGTCCCTTTAGGTATTTAAGTCATTGTCCCTTTCCTTAATCTATTCAATTGCACCCCCCTCCAATTCCTGCTAGCAAACTCTATTTGTTTCAGAAAGCTAGTTTTCTTTCCACTCTCAATTCCCCTCTCTGCCCTTCCTTACCTATTTCTGTGTCCTCTATTTTTCTTTCTGTCTCTTCATTCAATAAGCATTTAACTAACAGGTATGTTCAAGATATGGCTGAATTGTGGCAGGGGGATAAAGATAAAGACATCTAAGGCACTTCTCTGCTTTCAAGTGACTTACAGATATGCAAAATATGCATCCTTCATTCACAAGTATATATGGAGCCCTTATTTTGTCCTAAGCACTGTGTCAGGTGCTGGGAATATAGCCCCAGGAATAAAATTAAAGTAGACACAGAACTAATCTCCAACACTGGGTCTTTACAGTAGAAAGGCAGTTCTAGAATAACCTTCTAGAGGACAAACCTTGAAATCTCTGTATGTCCTTGGGCACTTACCCTCTCTGTGCCTCAGTTTTCTCCTGTAAAGTGGGGCTACTAACAATCCTGTAGTTTTTATGAGGATTAAGTAAACCAACACATGTAAATTGACTAGAACCATGCTAGGCATTTAGTATGTGTTCGTAATTGTCATTGTTATTATTTGGAGAAGTGGTAGGCATTGCCAATCGCAGAAATAAATGTGAAGTGAGACTGAAGTTTGGTGGACAGGCTGGGATAGAAAGTAGGCAGTAGCAGAAAGAACTCTAAGGCATAATATGGTAAGCATCTTCAAACTTATAAATGCAATGCTAATTTACAAAGAGTCTTCAAGGAAGGAAGGAATTATTCAAACCAGTTAAATCAAGGAAGGCTTTACAGAGGAGTTGGTATTTGTGTTTATCTTCAAACATCTGTCAGAAAGACAAAGATGAAAGTGGGAGAAAGGTCATGCCGAGCAGAGCAGCCAACACAGAGACGAACATGTTTGGCATCAAAGTCAAGAAACTTCGTAAACAGTGGAGACAGTACTATATTAAATACAACATTAATGAGAAATTTGTGGTTTATTGCATAAGGACTGGGGGGTCAGAAAATGACAAAATAAAGTGACTTGCAGATATGAGGTGGATGGATTGGATTCACACAGACCTGAGAACTGAACTATGCTTTGGGAAGCAGATTTCAGACAAAGGGATTCAATCCCAGCATGAATTTGCTGAGAGACTTCTCTCTAGAATATATGAAGCAGAAAACCTGAAACAGAGACCAAAAGTTCTTTCATTGCTCTTGGCCATCATCTAGATAGAATGAAAATGATGGATGACCTCATGGAATTCTGAAAGGCCATCTTTTCATCAGCACCCCTTGTCTTTGCTCAGGCATTTAAACCCCACGCATGGACTAAGTGCTGGAGAGGATGCGGAGAAAAAGGAACCCTCGTTCACTGCTGGTGGGAATGCAGACTGATGCAGCCACTGTGGAAAACAGTATGGTGTTTCCTCAAAAAATTAAAAATGGAACTTCCATTGACCCAGTAATCCCACTTCTAGGAATATCTCCCAAGAAAACAGAAACACCAATCAGAAAGGATATATGCATCCCTATGTTCATGGCAGCACAATTTACAATAGCTAAGATTTGGAAACAGCCTAAGTGCCCATCAGCAGATGAGTGAATTAAAAAGCTGTGGTACATCTACACAATGGAATACTACACTGCTATAAAAAGAAGGAATTCTTACCATTTGCAACAGCATGGATGAAACTGGAGAGCATTATGCTAAGCGAAATAAGCCAGTCAGAGAAAGATAAATGTCACATGATCTCACTCATTTGTGGAATATAGTGAACAACATAAACTGATGAACAAAAACAGAACCAGAGTCTTAGAAGCATCGAATAGACTGTCCAACCTACAAAGGAAGGCGGTAAGGGATCGACCAAAGGACTTGTATCTTGTATGCATGCATATGAGCATAACCAATGGTCGCAGACCGGGGTGGTGGGGTGGGCTGAGCACATGTGCTAGGGGTTGAGGGCAGCTGGGGAGAGGTGAATGGGGGGAAAGGAGACTTATGTAATACATTAAACAATAAAGAACTTAAATTTAAAAAAATAATAATAATAAATAAACTCCATGCATGGAGTCAGTCCTGGTTGAGTAGTCAGCATCGTAGATGGTCCTGAGGAGCTTGGGAACCTGTGTCCACCCTGCAGTTTGGGAGTCATCTTGGCTTTACCTTCCTGTGGTGCCCACCGTCATTCTCTAATGTCCTCCTGCTTAAACCAAATCTAATAAGTGACTGTAATGACTGAGGAAGGTGCTCAGCCACTGAGAGCAGCTCGTTTCCCGAGTCCCAACAGTAAAATCCACCCCACACCATGGGCCATCGATGCTCTTTAGTCATCTCACAGGTGATCACTGAGTGCCCACCGGTGCTGAACCTGCCCCCTCAGACTCTGAGCTGGCCTCTCCCACCCTGCCAGCCACCTCTGTGTTTCTCTTTCCTCCCATGACACTGCACTCCACAGCAAACTCCTTCCTCTCAATTCTGGAACCCTCCTCTCCGCTGCTGGTGTGGCTAGCTCTCCCTTAGCCTTCAGTTTCAGCTCAAGGTGCTCCCTCTTCAGAGAGGCCCTCCAGGACCAAACTATCCAAATAGCCTATGGATGCTCCGTCACTGAATCTCACTTGCTAGCTCTTTAATGCTGAGCTCTTTTTATGATCACGTCTGGTTTGGCTATTTACTTGTATACTCCCCGTGTCCACTATGAGAGTGTAAATGTGTGCGTGATGATTGTTGGTTATATCCACCCATGTACACTCAGAATCTAATGCGCTGTCTCCAGTATGTGGGTGCTCAGTATATTTTTATAAAATAAGGGATGAAAACTTATCAGGATGAATCCCAGGAGCTGACCTAGCAATTTACATTCTCTAATTCCAGGCCAGGCTATCCATACAGGAGTGGGCAAAAGTGGGTTTACAATTGTTCATATGGAAAAAAGTTATTTATTTTTATATGTTTCTATTGATTTCAGAGAGGAAGGGAGAAGATGGGAGAGATAGAAACATCAATGATAAGAGAGAATCGTTGATCACTGCTTCCTGCATGCCCCCTACTAGGGATTGAGCCCACAACCAGGGCATGTGCCCTGACCAGGAATTAAACCATGATCTCCTGGTTCATAGGTCAATGCTCACCCACTGAACCATACCAGCCGGGTGACACAGCTATTTCTTTATTTTTCTACATGAATAACTGTAAACCTACTTTTGCCAACCCTTGTACAATAGGGATGTACAAGGGCTATTTTCATTCATTCATTCACTCATTCATTCAGAACACATTTATTGGGTACTTACAATAAGTCAGGTACTATGGTAGGTACTGGGCAAACAAAAATGGATAAATTTGAGATTCACTTTCTAGGACACTTTTCTCTATAATGCCCTTTCTCATCACTGACATTAGCATTAGTTTCTTTATTTATAAAATGATGATAATGGTGCTAATTTCAAAGAGCCATTATCCGGCATTAAGGAAGAATACTTTCGACTCAATAATGGTAACTAACTTCATATAGCTGCTACAAAATGTCGGGCACTGCTCCCAGCATTTTTTAACTGATTAATCCTTACAGCAGTCCCATAAGATAAAAACTATTATTGTTCCTATTTTGTAGATGAGAAAACGTAGGCACAGAGAGGCTGAGTAACTTGCCCAAGGTCAGCCAGGTGGTAATTGATGGGATGGAAACTGAACCCGGCAGTCTGGCTCCTCTCTGTCCATGCCCTCAACCGAGATATCCTCAGCCACTGTTTGTCTCCACGCTCCGTTGTAAGCTGCTGGAGAGCAGAGAGCAGGCCTCTTCTAAGCTACAGTCACACAGACATGCAACACATTTTGTCCTGAAGAAAAAAATATAGAGAAATAAGAGGATGCAGTGTATCACTTAGGACTCTTGTTTGGAAGTAAAGGAAAACTGTCAGAGGCAAAAATGAAAAGAAGTGAATTTATTGGCTTATGTCATTGGAAAATTCAGAAGTATCTGAACTCAGGTACAGTAGGACCTAGGGGCCCAATTCAGCCCTGCAGGCTTTCTGCACTCACAGGCAGGCTTGTCCGTGTGGTGATGTGGCCAGAAATGGGCTTGTCTGTCCAAGCTTGGCCGGCAGAAAAAGAGCCTTCCTTTGCAGGAGTGTAAATAAAAATGCCAGCGTTGAATCTCATCGCCTGGTTTGGACACAAATGCCCACATCTAAACCAATTATGTGGCCAAAAGAGTGGCCAGTCCTGGGTCACATGTTCCCCCTTCTAGCCTGGGCCGGAGTTGGTCTTTCTAAATCTAAGGACCTGAATACATGGTTCTTACCAGTAGGTAAATGTAATGAGTTGAACTCTGTCCCCCAAAATATAAGTTCAAGTTCTAACCCCCAGTACCTGTGAATGTGACCTTATTAGTAAATAGGTTCTTTGTGGATGAAGCCAAGTTAAAACGAGGTCATATTGGATTAGGATGGATCTAAATTCAATGACTAGAGACACAGACACACATAGAGGGGAGATGGCCATGTGAAGAGGGAGTTGGAAACTGGAGTGATGCTGTTACAAGCAAAGAAACCACCAGAAGATGGGAAGAGGCAAGGAAGGATTCTTTGCTAGAGCCCCCAGAGGGAGCATGGGCTACTGACAGCTTGGTCTGGGACTTGGAGCCCCTAGAAGAGTGAGAGAACCTGTTCCTGATGATTTGAGCCACCCAGTATGTGGGACCTGGGAGAGATAGGAAATGGACCTGACATGCAAAGCCTTCCAAACCCAGTCACCAAGATGCCAGCTTAGCTCAAAACAGCAGGAGTTGGAAGGGAATGGAAGGGAACCCTATGTGTTGTCTCCTCCTATACTAATAAGAGTAAAAGGAATAAACTAATAGTGTCATTTACTGATTGCCTACTAATTGCCATGCAAATGTAGAGTCTGCTGCTTTACATAAAATTATGTCTTCCACAATGCCCTGATGAGTGGTGGATCTTCTTATCTATGCATGAAGAAGTTACCACACACAGAATTGGTCTTCCTTCTTAAATTATGGATAAGATCCCTGAGGGCAGGTTCTATATTTTACTAATCTTATATGACACCCTTCCCCCAAATCCCCCCCCCACACACACACACGCGCACACACACACACGCACACACGCACACGCACATGCACACACACACACACACGCACACACACACAATGCCACAACACGAAACTGTGATCAAAACAAGCACCGTGGGTGACAACAAACACTGTGCTAGCTAAACCTCTGGCGATTGTGCGCTTTTCTAACATACTAAAATTATGATCCATGATATCACATTTTCCTCCTTGTGCTATTTTCTCAGACCTTACTTATAAATACTACTCCCCCAACCGCCATCTGCATGCCTCCCGCCTCCCTCTCTCTGGGAGGCTTGCAGATTGGCTGCTGTGACCCCAGAACCTGACAGGCACCTGAAGGCTGGAGGAAAGACAGTGTGGCTACGCAAAGTCTCCCAAAGCCTGCCGAAGACTTCTAGGGCACAACTTGAACCTGGACAATCATTGGTGAACAAAGGAGCCCCCCGGCGCCTGTGCCTGCTCGGAATTGACTTTTGAGTCCCTCTATTATTGGGGCTGACATCGAAGGGTGTGTGTGTTTTTCTTTCATGAAAGCCCTACCCTCGTCCAAGATCAAACAATTTATTTTGGAAAATAACTGTACATAATAGTACATTTTCCAGAACCGGCCAGGTTTCCCCCTGTCATTTGCCATCGCCTTTGAAGTATGTAATAGCCCAGGTAACTTGGAGAAACTACTGTTCTGAAAACAGCACTTTGTGTCTCTACTGTTTGCTAAGGACTCTGCATTTACCCACTGACTTTATCAGGCCGCTCTTTGCTTTTATCTTCTTTGTTTCCCAAGTGAGTTGTCATTACCTGTTTTCTACGCATTGTTTTTAAGGGCTGCAGGGGATTGCCCTATGTGAATGGACCTTCTCCGATCTAACTGCCCTCTAGAGTAGTCATAAATCTCTTTGCATTGTTTCCTCTAATGCAACAATCCTTGAATGAATATACTAATATCCTTCTTCTGCTTTATTGAGGTGCAACTGACAAATAAAAACTGTGTCTGTTTAGAATGCACAGTGTGGTGATTTGATACACATATACATTGTGAAATAATTACCACAATCAAGGTGATGAATACATCAATTCACACACTTATGTAGGTATGTTGATCTCATATCTCTGGATACACCCACATTTATCCACAACAAAATTCTAAAATTATTTTAAGACAAAGGGTAAATTGTTTATTACAGGTTACCAAATTGGCCTATAAGAGAGTGAGATGAAGATAGTCCCACCAGCAGTTTTTAATCTTAACTTGGTTTTCATGTTGGTACGCATAATACGTACTTATGAAGGACAGACACAGTGTTTCAAAGTATGAAGACATGTGTGAAATCACCTGGCTTTCTCCACAGCATACACTGTGCAGAAGGACCCAGCAGCTCATCCCTGTGAGCACCTGTACCAGGCCCACAGCTGCCACGCTCACTGGGAGCTGGGGAAGAGCACCCACTGAGTGACTGGAAGAGAAAGAGCTTCAGCTCTACTTAATTGTTCCTCTAGAGCAGTGGTTCTCAACCTTCCTAATGCCGTGGCCCTTTCATACAGTTCCTCATGTTGTGGTGACCCCCAACCATAAAATTATTTTTGTTGCTACTTCATAACTGTAATGTTGCTACTGTTATGAATCGTAATGAAAATATCTGATATGCAGGATGTATTTTCATTGTTACAAGTTGAACATAATTAAAGCATAGTGATTAATCACAAAAACAATATGTAATTATATATGTGTTTTCCAATGGTCTTAGGCGACCCCTGTGAAAGGGTCCTTTGACCCCCAAAGGGGTCGCGACCCACAGGTTGAGAACCGCTGCTTTAGCGTTTCCTTAGGCCAGGTTCTCTGAGATGCAGGCACCTGACATTAGAAATGCAAAAGATTCATTAGGGGAAGTGCCTGGGGGGAAGAGGGGAGGGAGCTGGGGAGACTGGAAGAGCTCTGCCACCAGGATGCAGGTTTAACCCTGCAAAGGAGAGAGGAAGGGAGAACGTTTGGGCGGAAGAGTCTTAGAATGAAAGGCATTTCTAAGAAAAGTCCAACCCAGTTGGCGTGGCTCAGTGGTTGAGCATCGGCATATGAACCAGGAGGTCATGGTTCGATTCCCAGTCAGGGCACATGTCTAGGTTGCAGGCTCAATCCCCTGCAGGGGTTGTGCAGGAGGCATCCAATCAATGATTCTTTCTTATCACTGATGTTTCTCTCTCTCTCTTCTGCTCCCTTCCTCTCTGAAATCTCTGAAATCAATAAAAACATATTTTTAAAAAAACAAGAACTAAACTAAAAAAGTCTTAGAGGAGACTGTTTTTCT
>NW_006299715.1:4288453-4313641 GCF_000327345.1 Myotis davidii
AGGCCAGAGTGGCCTCAGCTGGACAGGGGGGTGGTGCATTTCAAAGGTCAGCAGCTGGGGCTCTCTGTCCATTATGCTCCTGGCACTCAGAGAGCTGAGAGGCGCATTTTAGTGACCACCATGGGAGAGATTGCCATCAATGGGATTCTAAGTTCTAAAGGCAGAACCAATTTTAAGAATAATATTAAAAATTCCTTTCCTATTTAATAAACATTCTAACAATTATAAGTATTAAAAATTTTAATTAAAAAACCTTCACAATCTCTCTAATTTGGAGACCATCTGTTCCTTCTCAGGGACGTCCCTTCACGGTTGGGTTTCTCAGAGACACCCCCTTCATGGTTGGGTTCCTGACACCCCTTATGAAAACCTTTGCCGTCGCCTTGTAATCATTCTCTGCTTCTGGCACCTCGTCTGATTATCTATTCTATATTCCACCACTAGAATAATTTTACCAAAGCTCAATTCTGACCGGCCACATCTCTGCTCAGAAATCTTCCAAGGGTCAAAGAAATAGAAACTCAACATGGAATTTTCACAATATGGTATCAACCAGATTCCCCCAAACGTTGCTAACTATTGGATGCGCTGGTTTCCTAGGGATGTGTATTGTGTGTGTATTTAATTACATATGTATGTTAATTATTCATGTGTACTATATATGCATTTTTTTAAATATTATGGTGTTTTGGCATTTTAAAGGAACTTTCTGACCTGAGAGAAACTAGCTAATTCTTAGAGATAATGAAGGGCCCAGACTGGAGCTTGCTTGATACGCAAACTAACCAATCTGGAGCCCAACCTCCATTATCGCTATCTGGCCTATGATGGCCAGGAAGCAATATTCCTCTCTCTCACTCATCCCAGGGTCGAGTACCTGGAAACTAAAGACCAGCTCCACAGCTTGGAGCCCATCAAGCTATTCAGACTGGCCAATCCTAGACTGTTCTCCCTGCCCTGCCTTGTGTTTCCCTCAGCAGCCTCAATGTAGGTGAAGACCCCAGTTCTAGCCACTCCTGTCTTCTGCTTCCTGACCAGCTGGTGTCTCCCATGAGGCCCTGTGTGCTGGGTGCTGTGCGTTGAGTGAGGTGCCTTAGGTGCTGGCTCTAGGAGTACAATGAGCTTTCTTTCCTGGCCTCTCCTCTGTCTCCTCTTGTGGCTGCACCTGACTGATCATCTCATAAAACAGTACCAAACAGGCTACTACACAAGTACCACAACACTGGGGGCTTCAAACAACAGAAATGTGTCCCTCACACTTCTGGGGGTTAGAAGTCCAAAATCAGGGTGCAGTCAAGGTTGGCGTCTTCTGGGGGCTGAGGGAGAAGCTGGCCCTGCCTTTCTCCTGGCCTCTGTAGCCCAGTGTGTTCCTTGGCTTGTAAATGCATCTCCCCAATCTTTGTTTTCATCTGGCATTCTCCCTGTGTGTCTGTCTTTGCATGGCCATCTTCTTATAAAACACCAGTCATATTGCACTGGGGGGGGTCACCCTACTTTAGTATCACCTCATCTGAATGTAGCTACTCACTTCTGCAGTGATACTCTTTCCAAGGTGACATTCTGAGGTCCTGGGGGTTAGGATTTTAACTTACCTTTTTTTTTGGGGGGGGGAGGCGGTGTATAATTCAATAATATTGGGATACTATAGTAAGTTCCCCCAATAAATAGTAACATAAAAAAAGACAGTAACATAAATCTTAAGTAAGCTAATGTATTCCATTTTAAAAGATATTACTTTTGAGGGGGGCAAATAGTGGAAAATGGGGGACATCTGTAATTCTGTCAACAATAAAATATATACATAATAAAAAAGTATATTACTTATTCTAATATGATGTCCTTCTTATGCTTTTAATATTGAAATGATCTTTGTTTAGTAAATGATAGTAACAGGAAATAATATATGATTTTTTAAGTAAAAAATGAAAAACTGACAACTTTTGAAAACATTTTTGAAATTTTACATATTAAAAAAATGCGCTTCAAAATCTTTTAGCTATATATCCTTATTAGGAAAGCAAATTTAATAAGTACCTTAAAATGTATTTTATTTGTTTATTTTTAATTTATACCTAAACATTAGCTATTCCCAAAATAGGAGTTCTAAAGGGTTATTTATTTATTTAGGATATAACTTCAAAGAAATCTTATTAAAATTATTATAGACTAGAGGCCTGGTGCACGAAAATTTGTGCACTCAGGGGTGGGGGAGAGGGGAGGTCCCTCAGCCCAGCCTGTGCACTCTCGCAGTCCGGGACGGTTCAGGTGATGTCCACCTGTCAACTTAGGCCTGCTCCCCAGGGGATCGGGACTAAGCTGGCAGTCAGACATCCCTCTGGCAGCCCGGAGCTCTCGGGAGGATGTCTGACTGTGGCTTAGGCCTGCTCCCCTAAGCTGCAGTCAGACATCCTTAGTGCTGCTCAGGAGGCGGGAGAGGCTCCCGCCACTGCCACGGCTGCTGCGCTTGCAGCCATCAGCCTGCTTTGTGGCTGAGCAGAGCATCCCCTGTGGGAGTGCACTGACCACCAGGGGGCAGCTCCTGCATTGAGCATCTGCCCCCTGGTGGTCAGTGTGCATCATAGTGACTGGTGGTTCCCCCATTAGGGTCAATCTGCATATTACCCTTTTATTATATGGGATAAATGTTTAGTGATAACAATGGGCTTGATCATCTATATTCTTTATGAATCATAGTTTAATGCAGAAATATAGTATTTGAAAACTGGATTCTAAGTTTAATTTATGTCTATAGTTGATTATCATAGTTGTCAGAATTGAAAAATTACCTTGGAAAAGCACACATCATGTAATATGTAGTTAGGAAGACATTTATGGTTATTGATAATGGATATATAAATTTATATTTTAAATACCTTTCTTGGTAATGTCAAATTTGGAGTTGGGCAGATCAGCAGTTTTATTATTTTTAAACACTATAAGTCTACCTTGATTTATAGATCCAAGGAAGGTGAAGATATAAATCCAATTAAATATTAGTAGAGCTAAACTCTTATTTTTTTATGACACAGATATCATGTTTAAGTAGAAAACAAAGGATTAAAAGAGTAATATCACTAAAAATATTGTACATCAGGTGTTTCCTCCAAATTTGCTTTAAAATGTTTCTCTTATTTTTTTTATAAAATTAGAAAATACCATTGGACAAATACCACAGCAATTCTTGCTGCAGGAAGGGGCCCATGGAGGCTGCTACACTTCATGGGCAAAGGTAAAATTAGACTAGGTGATATGCAGAGTTTCAAATCTCTCCCCATCATAAATGTTTTAATTGCTGAAGGAAAAAAAAATAGTAACTTTACGGGCACCTTGCAGATGCCTTCTGAATCAGTGATCAAAGCCAGCGTGACCAGTAATACTCCTCTGTCTCACTCATCCCAGGGCCGAAGTCAGTTTGACTGGGCTCTGAGATACCCAGAGATTAGCTCAAACATTATTCTGGGTTTCTGCGAGGGTGTTTTGGGATGAGGTTAACATTTAACTCGGTGAACTTTGAGTAAAGCAGATTGTCCTTCATAATGGGGCGGGCCTCATCCAATCAGCTGAAGGCCTGAATAGAACAAGAGACTGGCCTCCCCCAAAATGAGAAAATTGTCTAGCAGAGTGCTTTTGAAATTCATATGCAACATCAGCCCTTCTTGCCTAACAGGGATATAAATATATGCATTAGTCAGAATCAATGATATCTACATCTGTATCTACATATCTCCTAGTGATTCTGTTTCTTGGAGAATTCTAATACAGTTGTCCTATGTGTTTCTAATATAAGAGGAATTCTGGGAAGAATAATTGGGGTATTTTCTAGTTGATTTTAATTATTCCACAGTACTCTATTGATTAACTGAAGCTTCTACTTGAAAATGTAAAATACATTTCAGCATGTAAGGAAATGGCTGGAATATTGACTAAAGCACTTTAAATACAAATTCCTCTTGGGTTTTCAGAAATATATGAGCTATATACATACTGCCATTTATTTCTACAGTTACAGGATATGTATGTTTTGCCACTTCTCTCCCAGCCTTTGAGTAACTTTGCCTCTGGAGTATTTATTAAAGCTAAGTATTTCCTAAGACAAGTTAAAAAATCTCAATATCCCTTTTAGTCCCCATATAAATGGCAACAATGGTGTCTTAGAATTCCACAATGTGTCAAGCTTCAGTAGTCAACGTGGTCAGTGACCCAGATCTTAGATCACATTCCCTGGAGAGGAATATATTTTTCTGAGCCTAAAATGTGGAAGACACTTCTCTTTGGCTGTTAAGGTCTTCAGACCCACTTTTTTGTTTCAACTTCTGCTATGTTAAAATCTACATCATCCCAATTATTTTGCTATATGTGAATTTTGATGCATCAGTTTCAGGGGTTTTAAAAATAAGCTTGTCATCTCCTAAAACCTACTTTGACTGCCCATTTTTCTTTCCAGTGCGTTTTCTGTAAGGGAATTTGAGCTATACATTTTTGCTATCTATAGAATTCTGCTTAAAGTAGTGGTGAAGTTGAATAATTACTCCAAGATTCAGGTTTGGGGGTTTGGGGGGGGTTGTGATAGTAGTGGACTGTATGTTCTTGCTTTGGAAGCTAAACACTGACTCTAGGGTGAGGGGGATATTGGTTGGTGTGTTCAGTAGGTAGTCAATAAGAAGTGTCTCCTACTCCCATATCTAGAATATGGTTGCTTGTTTGGAATTAAATAATGAAAACAAACAAACACAGTCCAACAGATTGAGAAAATATAAGGAAGAACTCTGTTGATCATAAGGGGCATTAGCCCAGCCGGGTGTGGCTCAGCGGTTGAGCCTTGACCCAGGAACCAAGAGGTTATGGGTTTGATTCCCAGTCAGGGCATAAGCCTGGATTTTGGGCTTGATTCCCAGTAGGGCGTGTGCAGGAGGCAGACGATTGATGATTTTTCTCTCATCACTGATGTTTCTATTTCTCTCCCTCCCTTCCTCTCTGAAATTAATAAAAACATATTTAAAAAATAAATAAATAAAGGGGCATTACTCACAGGACCAAAGCCCCCCTTTGACAGTGCGAGCCATGTGTTGGTGCTGTGTCAAGCATTGCATGTGCCATCTCCTTTAGGCCTACAACAATCTTAGGAATTGGGTGCTGTAATCACCCAGTTGTAGATAAAGAGATGTGAGACTCAGATAAACTATTGCTCGCCCAAGATCAGCGTTAGTGGGTGATTGAGCCACCACTTGAACTCACTTGTGTCATTGCAACAACCGCTCCCTTAAGCAGCATGCTCAGTGCCACCTGCAGCCCAAAGAGTCACTGGTTGTGCCATGCAAGAACGTCCAGCAGAAAAACCCCTCCCCCCAAAATTCATGTTGACCTGGCAGCCCCTCCCTCCAAAATTCATGTTGACCTGGCAGCCCCTCCCCCCAAAATTCATGTTGACCTGGCAGCTATCTCCACTATGAAAATCAGGGCCTGAGCATTTTCCATGTTCCTCACTCACCTCCCTTTTAGTGATGCTCTGCCCACCAAGCATGTGGCTGGCAAAGATGCGACTTCCAGGTTTGTTTTATTGGGGGAAGGACAAACCAGGTATACCTGCCTATCAGATGGGCTTCTTTATATTTTAAACCTTTTTTATTACTCAAAAAAGCTTCATTTTTAAAAAATTTCTTTAGCTTTCTGACTCTGCTTGTGCTTTCAACATGTTCACAGTGATTATCTGCTCCTCAAGAAGAAAAGCACCTTTAAACCTGTCACTGACAGACACATTTCACACACGTGGATCCACTGTAGACCCTGCTGACATGTTTTTTCATTTTAGACAATCTCATTAGAACTTTAAGGCTCACCACACAAACTCCTCGAAGTTGACCTGGGCACACACCACATGCAGATTTTGGTGCTTCCCAACTTTCTTGGTATAGAGGTAAACAATTCTATTGCCAGGGGCTTGGGGCAGCCTAGTTTTGTTAGTGCCTGTATTGTAGGGCAGCCTCTGATGGTAAGTCAAACGCTGGACCATGGTAAATGCCTGAAATCACTATCCTGAATGAGCAAAAGAATAGAGCTTGCAAGTTCAAAGGTCAAATGGACTCCAGATGGGTTCTTGGTGTAATCTGGCACATGGCTCTCCTGGCTTATAGATGCCAGTCTCTGGATGTGGCTGAAGCAGATCAGCCTCTCATTCCATTGCCTTGGGGGCACTGATAAAACACCCAAATCCCAAACTTGCTGGGCTATGAGCCAGACCCCTTTGAAAGGCCACCAGAGCCCCCACCACCCTTTGCGGTTTGTATGGCCAAGCAAGAACCAGCCAGGTGGTCAGTCCTGAGGACATGTTTTTCATCAATTGCTTCTGGAAATAATCTCAGAAAATGTATCTATTAAATTTCCATTTCAGGCTAACCTCCTTTTAATTAGACAAAGTCTCTGGCCTCATTCCTTAATCATCACAGTCTGTTCCTTTTCTGGACATTTCTTTCTCTCTATGCAGGTTCTAACTGAAGGTAATTTGGTGGAGAAGGATGGGAACTGGGGAGCTGGTGGTGTGACTGCCCCATCGCCTCCTGCCTCCCTCTAGTGGCAGCTTCAGGGATGGTAGGTATATCAATGTACATTGTAAATCATACCACATGACGCCCTGGTTTAAAATCTTCCAAGATCTCCCCATCACTAGGAATAAAACCCAACTGTTTACCAGGCTTGATGAGGCCAAGGTTATTTGGATCCTGCTTATCTCACTGACCTCTTCCACCTTCATTCTGACTTCAAATATGTCACATTCGGCAACCCTTAGGTTCTTTGTACTTGCTTTGGACTCCGTAGAGTTCTCTCCCTCCAGACTCTTGAAGCCTAGTTTCTTCTCATCATTCAGTTTTCAGCTCAAACACCCCCTCTTCAGAGAAGCCTTCCTTAACCACTCAGCATACAGAAACCCTCCTTTTCATCACATTGTTAGAGTTTATTATTTATTCATGGTACTCATCGCCACCTGACATTTTTTTTGTTTACCTTTGTGTTTACATCTTTTACTGTATAAATGAAAGTTCCATGCAAGAACGGTGCTAGTTTGTTCTTAGCTCTATATTCCCAGTGTTTACATTAGTGCCTGCTCGAGTACCAAGGGGCTTGGTATGCACTAATTAATTAATGGATTCTCCCACTCTCCCATCCAACATCTATGGCAGATAGAATTAATGAATCATGTTGTTCCTCCCACTGCACATGACAGACAGCAATGAGAGGACAATTTGCTAGAGATCCTGAATTTATTCCATATGCAAAAATAAATTTCAGGAAGAGTTAAAGAGCTACTGTAAAGAAATATGAGATGATATTTAAGGGTTAATAATTCTTATATTATTGCAATGGGGGGAAAATCTCAATGGAAAAGAAATTACAAAGCTAAGCTTAAGACCCAGAATAAATTAAAGAAAAGATGGATCAATCTGGCAATAAAAAGGCTAAAATGCTTGCAAGACAAAGTAAACCAAATTAAAAGGTAAGTGAAGCATTTGGTGAAAATATTTTCAAACTAAATAATCAAGGATTAATAACATTCATTTTCATTTCATTTTAGAAACCAACAAGAAAAAAGCACACAACGCTATAGAAAATGGACACCAAATCTCCACAAACAATTCACTTCGCACAGATGGCCAGGGAGAACATGGAAACACATTCACCTCACTGATAATTAAGAAAATGAAAATTAACATAGAACTTCTTTTCTATTATGAAATAATGAAACCAAAAAGATCCAGAGCTGCCATGGATGTGGAGAAAGGGCCATTGTTTTCATGGCGAAGAGTATGATGAGTTCTGCCCTTTGGAAGGTGACTTATCAGTATCCACCAAAATTCACACCGAACATGTACAATAACCTCACAGTTAGGTATTTCAAATCATTGACATATTCGAATAGGAGTGCATGCTAATTGCTCATCTCTATATTTTTCTATTCTGAGTTGCCAGTTTATGGCCTATGCCTGCTTTTCTGCCATTAGCTGGTCAGCTGGCAAGATGTGAAGATGTAGAGAAGCACAAACAGGGCACTGAAGTTGACTTCATCCTACAAGGACTATTGAACTCTTGTACCATTTCACTCTTCGGAGTGGAGCCACGTGTTCTGAATAATAGAATTACAAGTGTTTCTCAGCAGTGGCCTTACCCCAGAAACTTGCATCCCTCATAACTTGCTGAAAGGATGTAATGATTGCACTTATATTTTTAAATGTAACATATTATGCATTCTTTAATTCAGTTAGCAAACATTTATTGACTACCTGCATTTGCCAGGGACTGCTTTAGCCATTCTTCCTCAACCTTTCTGATCCTGCTTATAAAATATGTACCATTCTTAAGAAGCGCTGGCAGAGGGATCAAGGCCAGCCATCAGGGCCCAGAGAAAAGATGCCCAACTTTGCACTCAGTCACATCTGAGCCAGAAGGAAAATTATTTTATGAAAATTTTTAAAGGCAGAATTTCAAAAACTTTAAAATTTCCCATGTATTGTTAACAAAAGTTAACAAAATGCTATGTGTATAATGTTCCCACTTTTGCTAAGAAAAGTGTATTTATACTTTAATGCATATTTATATGAAAATTTCTATAAGAATATATTCAGAACTTACTTTCTTGAATGGTGAAATTTCAGATTTTTATTTCATTTTTTTCTTATTTTTGTTCTAAATGTTTTTCTACTATATGTATGACCCAATAATCTCAGAAATGAAAAACAGTAAAATACAGAATACAGTTATATAACTGCAGTTTATAGTTAAACACAGAAATGTAAGAGCTAGAAGCGGGCTCTGTAACCAAATGTCCAGTTTCCTTTCCATTTTTTTCTGTCACGTTCTAAACTTATGAATTAGAAAGTTAGTAAGGTTTTTTTAATATATTTTGATTTTTTATAGAGAGGAAGAGAGAGGGATAGAGAGTTTGAAACATCAATGAGAGAGAAACATTGATCAGCTGCCTCCTGCACACCCCCCGCCCCCCACAGGGGGATGTACCTGCAACCAAGGTACATGCCCTTGGCTGGAATCAAACCCGGGACCCTTGAGTCCGCAGGCCGACGCTTCATCCACTGAGCCAAACCGGTTAGGGCAAAATGTCGTAAGTGTTTCCCTCCACGTCCTGCGTGGTTCAGGGTTCGGGTCTGGAAGAGGAGCCGCACAACAAATGAAATAGAAAAGACACAAGATAATTTGGGAATATTGGGGGACCAGGCGGCAAGTCCAACTCAAGAGGAAGGACTTCCACTGTGCTCAGGCCTCACCAAGCTTTTATAGTGAGCGATAAACAAGGTAGTGGTTACCATAGCTACACTGTTCTTGTGAGTTTCACTTGTTTACACCATGGTTATACTTCCTGCACTTCCTCAGCCCATTAGATTTCCAGATAAGATCTAGGGAGTGTTATAAGGTCAAGCCTAATTATGCTAAGAGGACTGTGCCCTCTAAGCTAGGACTTGTTTGTGACTTTGCCAGCAGGTCAGTCCGAGGCTTAACTCTATATCAGTTTCCCACAGCAAAAGTTAGTTTTTAAAAGATTTTTAGCTACGCTAAGTCTCGGTTTCTTCACCTGAAAACAGTGAGAATAGGTAATAAGTACCCCCATTAAGTCCTTGCTTTGAATTAAATGATACCGAATAAGAAAGCCCAGTACAGAGCTTCATGCTTAGGAAATACTCCATGTTAATTCATTTCTTCATTTCTTTCTCCCTTTCTTTCTTTTTTTTTTCTTCATTCAAGAATCACCAGTCAGTCAATATTTATTTTAACAATTATGTATGAGACCAAGCGTCCCTGGCTGCTACAGGAGTCTAGTAGACAGGTATAGTTAAGAAACAACTTTATTTTGAGCAGGGGGAATGACAACACAGCACTTAACAGCTATATTGTAGTCTGAATCTTGCTTTCTCCCTTTCTTCCTTCCTTCCTTCCTTCCTTCCTTCCTTCCTTCCTTCCTTCTTTTCTTCCTTCCTTCTTTTCTTCCTTCCTCCCTCCCTCCCACCCTTCCTCCCTCCATCCCTCCCTCTCTTTGTTCCTTCCTTATAGAGGCAAATGTTAAAGTCAGTTAAACATTAGGAAGTCTATAAAGGCCATAACTATACACCCAGGACTTGTCAAGATAGTCTCACTTCCAAATACTTCATTCCATTGCCAGACTATGTGTACAGGTTTTGATTTCAGATTCATGACTTTCATCATGCTGATGTTCCTTTGGTTATCTTTTCATGAAATCTAATAGTGTGGGGCACTTACCAAGTGCCACCCAATCTACTGAAATGAGAAAAATAGCTTCGAGAGTCTGAATATGGCTGTCTGCAGCTTCATTGATAGCCAAAGCCTCATACAGTTAACGGGGATGTTACTTACCTTCCTTATTGGTTAAACAGACTTAGTTAATTGGAGTGGTAAAAGTGTTTCTCAATAAATATGTATTTTTCAACCCCAGTGATTATAAGGATTACATTTTTTTTTAAATCAGGAAAAGTACTCAATACATTTTATAAAGCAAAGATAACATTGAAACTAAAAGTTGATAAAACTTCACCAAAAAATAAAACTATAGATTATTCACCCTAATAAATATTTATGCAAAAATCTTCAAAAATTATTATCAAATATACATTAAAACCATATGTGCATATTTTTAGAAAAGCAAAAGTGGTTCAATATTAGGAGTTTCAGTTGAATAATTCATCAAATTAATAGACCTAAAGAGAAAAATCATATAATTATTTCCAGAGATGCAGAAAAGGCATTTGCCAAATTCCATTTGTGAATTTTACAGACATATAAAAAGAAAATGACAATGTAAGACTTGATGGACACTTCCTTGACATATATAAAAAATACATATATAACATTAATAACAAAGACATAGGTATTTTCTCACTAAAATTAGTAATAAAATGAGTAATGTCCATTATCTCCATACAAAGATGCTCATGAAATCCATTGTTATGTAACATCTGCAATGATTAATACTTACAACAAATGTTGCATAGCAATGGTCTTCACTCTTCTTATGCCTGAATTTAGTGGAAAAGGCTCTGGCTTTGTTGTTAAGGTCATATGCAATTTTTATATTAATTAATATAGCAAAACAGAATATTAATTAGCATAATGTTATATAATTAATAGATATTAATATGTTAAAGAAAATTCCTGCAAGACCCTGAATTAGAAAAACAAAAGAAAGTCATACCATGTTTCTGGGGAGAATGATTCAATATCATAGAGATGCCAGTTTTTCCTAAGTTAACTTATAAATGTAATGCAAGCCCATTAAAATACCACCAGATTTTTTTTTTTCTGAAGCTTGACAAGTGGATTACAAAATTCATTTGAAAGTATATTTTATGAGCAAGAATATCCGGAAAAACTCTGGGAGAGAGGAACTAGGAGGGAAGCTAGCCTATTAGATATTAGAGCACCCTGCCAACCTTTGTAACTAAGAAATGGTATTGGTGCATGAGTAGACAGGCAACCCAGTGAAACTAAAGAACAAACAAAGAGAAATAATTACAATTGCAAATTTAATATATGATCAAGGTGTCTTCTCAAATCAGTGGAGAAAATATCAACTTTTTGATAATATTTGGATAACTGGATGGTCATATAAAAAGATATGATATATTTACTTCTTACACCAGGATAAATTCCAAATGGATGAGAGATTTCAGTGTGAACAATTAAAACATAAGTACTAGTTAAAAACATGAGTGAATTTCACTATAACTTAAGGCTAGAAAAAATCCTATTATTCAAAATTCTAAAGACATATAAGAAAAAATAAACTACGAAAAGGAAAGAAAAACTTTTGTCTGGAAAAAATACTATAAGCAAAGGGGGGGAAAGTCAAACTGGGAAAAATATTAGCACCTTGTAAAACAACAAACTGTGTCACTGAATATCTCTAACATATTTAGGGCTTCAAAAAATATCTTAGATAACAATAATTATATAGAAAATGGACTAAAGAATAACAACAACAGCAAACCATCTGATTAAAAAATGGGCAAATGATTTGAATAGACACTTCTCCAAAGAGGACATACAGATGGCTAATAGACATCTGAAAAAAAAAAAAAGCTCAATATCACTAATTATCAAGGAAATGCAAATTAAACCATAATAGATATCACCTCACACTTGTGAGAATGGCTATCATAAATTAATCAACAAATAACAAGTGTTGGTGAGGATGTGGAGAAAAAGGGAACCCTCATGCACTGATGGTGGGACGGTAGATTGGCGCAAGCCCCTGTGGAAAACAGTATGGAGGATTCTCAAAATTAAAAATGGAACTGCCTTATGACCCAGCGATTCCTCTTCTGGGAATTTAAATGAAAAAATCCAAAACACCAAATTGAAAAGGTTATACAGTCCCATGTTCTTATATATGATATTAGAGGCCCATTGCACAAAAATTTGTGCACTCAGGGGGGTCCCTTAGCCCGGCCTGTGCCCTCTCGCAGTCTGGGACCCCTCAGGGGATGACCACCTGCTGGCTTAGGCCCACTCCCCTGGGGGATCGGGCCTAAGCTTGTGGTCAGACATCCCTCTGGCAGTCCGCGAGCCCTTGGGGGATGTCCACTTGCCAGCAGGGTGTCCCAGATCAGGGTGGGGGTCCCGCTGGGGTGCCTGGCCAGCCTGGGTGAGGGGCTGAGGGCCGTTTTCAAACTGGCCACACCCCTTCAGGGTAGGGGTCCCTGCTGGGATGTCTGGCCAGCCTGGGTGAGAGGTGATGGCTGTTTTCAGGCTGGCCACGGCCCCCAGCCAATCAAGCTCCCCGTGGAAAATGGCTGGAAGCAGGTATCTGGGATTTATTTATCTTCTATAATTGAAACTTTGTTGCCTTGAGCCAAGACCACAGCAGGCCAGGGCAGGCAGGAAGTTTGGCTTCCTCCATCGCCGGGGCAACCAAGCCTCCTGCTTGCTCCAGCTCCTTAGCTGCCGGCCGCCATCTTGATTGGGTTAATTTGCATATAGTCGCTCTTGGGGCGTGGCTTGGGGCGTAGTGGAGGTGCGGTCAAGTTGCATGTTTCTCCTTTATTAGATTAGATATTGAAGCATCACTTATAATAGCCAAGATAGGGAAGCAACCTCAGTGTCCATTGATAGATGAATGGATAAAGAAGAATTATTACCCAGCCATAAAAAATAATGAAATACTGCCATTTGCAACAACATGGATGGTCCTAGAGAGTATTGTGCTAAGTGAAATAAGGTAGACAGAGAAAGACAAATACCACATGATTTCACTTATGTGTGGAATCTAAAAAGCAAAATAAATAAATTAACAAAACAAACTCATAGATATAGAGAACAAACAATGATTTCCAGGTGGGAGACTGGTTGGGGAGCTGGGTGAAAAAGGTGAATTAAGGGATTAAAGACAACAAATTGGACAGTGTGGTAGTTACCAGAGGGAAGAGGATGGTGGGAGTTGGAGGAGGCCTAATACATGGAGATGGAAGGTGGTTTGGTTGGGATGGTGGGCACATAGTGCAATATACAGGTTTGTATCATAGAAATGAACACTTGAAACCTATATGATCCTATTAACCAATCTCATTCCCAATTAATTTAATTTAAAAATGTAAGCAAACAAATTTTTAAAAAATCAACAACAAATTGGCAGTTATAAACTAGTCATGGGGATGTAAAGTATAGCATGGGGAATATAGTCAACAATATTGTAATAATTATGTATGGTGTCAGATGGGTACTTGAATTATTGGGCAGGGGGGTCACATTATAAGCTATATAAATGTCTAATCACTATATTGTGCACCAGAAACTAATATAATACTATATGTCAACTGTAATGGAAAATTTTTAAAATTTAGCAATATATATATGATGGATTAGCAAATAAATTAATAGCTCACAGAAAAATAAATTTATAAATTTAAATTACCCAATCACATGAATATTTGCTTACTTTACTTCATAATAAAAACCAGTCTGTTTTAGATTGAGATGTCATTTCTCATCTATTAAGTAGCAAATTCAAACTGTCTTATTAGTTTGGCAAAAACTGTAGACCAGGCTTTTTTAAAACAAGTGAGCACTTTCATATATGGCTTATGAAATTGCAAAGTGGTACAATTCTTACAGAAGGGAATTTGGCAATATCTAACAAAATTATATATGAATTTAAACTTTGTTTAACAACCCCACTTCTATGAATGTATTCCAAAGATGCACTGGCAAAATAAAACAAAAAAGGAAGGAAGGAAAGACAAGACTACAATTTCAAGGTTATTTATTGCAGAATTAATTATAATAGTAAAAACATGGAAAAGACTCAACTGTCCATCAATAGGAGATTGGTCAAATAAATCCTGATACATTTACATAATGTAGTCACATGCAGCTTTATAGAAGAATAACTATGTAAAGCCTACTATTACAGAGTGATACCTAGGATAAAGTATGTGAAAAAAGCAAGGTAAGGCAAATGTGAATAGTGTGCTATTTTTAAGTAACAGGAGTATGGATAGATATACATGTCTGTTTATATTAATAAAAAGGAAATGATAGAAGGCTAAGCCATGAAATTAAGAGAAAATGGGACTCTGGCTGAATGGCTTGGTTGAAGCATCGCTCCCTACACTGATAGGTTGCGTGTTCGATCCCTGGTCAGGGCACATACTTAGGTTTCTGGTTCAATCCCAGTGGGGGTGTGTATGGAAGGCAACTGATTGATGCTTTTCTTTTTCTCTCTCTCTCTCTCTCTCTCATCAATAAAATATATCCTCCAGTGATGATTTTAAAAATTAATAAAAATATATACAGTACTAAAACAGTGACTGGAACATATATTACACTCAGAAAATTTCAGCCATCATGTTGATCATCAGCCTGGACAGTGGAAGGAGAACAAAGCTGATTTAAATCTTGATCCTTCCATTTATGAACAAGGAACAAATTATTTGGTTCCATTTAGAAACATACATATGAAAGCACTTTCTGTGTGCTAGTCTAAAAAAACTGGGTCACTGCTTAGGAGGAAGCAATCTGCAGTCTGTCTCCCCAGTTCTGAAATTGTTATCCTGACAGTCACAGATCATAATGCCAGCACTGAGTTGGTTTGCAAATGCAGCAAAACAGGTTCCAATGACCCTGCTGGCCTGGCTCAGTGGTTGAGCATTGACCTATGAACCAGGAGATCATGGTTCGATTCCCCGTCAGGGCACATGCCTGGGTTGTGGGGCAACCCAGAGTTCTCCAGTGTGGGGCAAACAGGAGGCAGTTGATCAATGATACTCTCTCATCATTGATGTTTCTCTCTCGGTCTTCCTCTCCCTTCCTCTCTGAAATCAATTTAAAAAATATATTAAAACAGCAACACACACACACACACACACAGGTTACAATGATCTAAACAGAAAAGCTCCCAAAGTAGAAATGAAAAGCCATGTTTGCAGCACCTCAGCTAAGTGAAAAGAGCCAAAAAGAACCGTGGGAACTTGCTTTCTTCTTTGCTCACCACGCTGACTGCTGGGTTGATTTGCTGTCTGAAAGGACCTACCACTGCCCTATGTTCAACGAACTTCTGTTGTTTCCTATTAATCTAGAAGGGTTTGCTTTCATTCATACATTGTAATTTGAAATATACCTTAGGCCCCAGCCCACTTTTTTTAAATGTGAAATGCGCCATGATTACTTCTCAATCATCATCAATAAGCAAAAAAAAAGTCCCAAGGAAGTCAGCCATGGGCTAGACATCGGGCAGCTGGACTACGGGATTGTCGGTGTGGCTATTAAAACTGAGGGTCCTTATGACTTTGATTACATTTAGCTTTGAATCCTAACTGTAGAAATCATATTTTCTTTCTTCCTACAACCCTCAGAGACCTAGCTTTTCCCCACGGATAATCCACAACCCCCAAGGCAGCAGATGACAAGAGAGTGAACCTAATGGTCACAGGTCTCAACCTCTGGCTGGCTAAAGGTAATATATTGACCTAAGTTATGTTTCAGTTCCTGACCCCTAAGATGGAGCAAACCCCTGGCTACTTTCCTATGAGACTAGGGTGGGACAGACCTTAGAGTTGTCCTTAAGACCTGAAGACATGATTTATTACCCTTTCCTTACTACATCCAACCAATCAGCTCCCAACATGACTTGGAACCCCTTAACCCACAGTATTTCTTGATTTTGTCCTATGGAACCTGCAACCTACAGGCCACTGGGGAGCCAGGTCTTTCAGAGTGCTCACTCCCCTCACTCTGGACTGGCCAATTCAATATTAAACTATTTTCTTTTCCATACTGTACACTCCTGCTCATGCATTTTTGGGGGCCATTGCCCACAGGCAGGCGGACTCAAATATTGGGGTTTTGATAACACCCTAGCTTGACTGGCATCACTGAGCAGTGTAAGGGAAGAAAGAGACTAGTTTCTGCATAGGCCACAGAACAATCTTTCTCTGTTCTTTATATTCTGCTGAATTGAGAAGCTGAATGTTTCCATGGTTATGAAGGCCACTTAATGGGGCAAAGGGCAGAGTCCACATGGCATGGGGGCATCTAAAATGACAAATGTCACGCTTTTGTCTGGGGCCGCATGCTAAGGAATTTGGAAAGTCTTTTCACACGAAGGTGCTAAAAACTACACACAGATGAAAACCTCCCTCGATTTAAATCCTTCCAGGATTACCATCGTTCAAAGGATAAAGTCCAAATTCCTTCACTCAGGATCAGAGGCTCTGCACAACCTGTTCCCGGATATTGATGTGTTTCCTCCTTCAGGCACACAGGCCCGTGGCTCAGCCTGCCCTTCTGCACTCTCTCTCCTTTGACTGGCAAACCCTACTTTTCCCTTCCCTTCGGGCCAGCTCGTGGATCACTTCCTGGCAGCCTGATGCCTCTCTCAGAATTTACAGCCCCACCCAAACCCTCCATGGCCCTTATAGTCTTATATTGATTGGTTTACATGCCTTTCTCCCCTGTGAGACTACAAGATCCTGAATAGAAAGACTATGACATATGTTACTTACCTTGCAACACACAGAACTGAAAACATAGTAGACACTAAAAAAAATTAAAGAAAGAAAAGCTTTTCAAAATAAATGATACCACCTATGGAATATTCTTGCTTTAAAAATGTTGACCATGAACCAGAGCCTTTTAGACCTAACTTCTTTTTCAAAGAAAAGACAGCAATGAAGAAGCAAGCAAAATTATACTATCAGGAAGTTATCATAATGTAGGTTTTTTGGCTATCTGACACAGCATGGAAAAGAAGAAATAGAGTAGGATGAGGGACTCTTCTAGAATAAAAGAGACTTAAATATATATCACAATCAAATGTAATGTGTAAGCCTCTTATAAAGATTTTTGGGGATGATTAGGGAAATCTGAGAATGGAAAGAGTATTAAAATTATTAAGTTATGACTGCTCATTAGACATGAAAATTGTTATTTTGGTTATATCTGAAATGTCCTTACTTAAGGGCAAAATAATGTGATGTAAAGAATTTTCTTCAAAATACTATAGCAAAATAAATGTAAAATCTGCTAACCATACAAATAAGGCATTTGGGGGGTATGTGATATAATAAAAATATATATACATTTGGTCTTTGTCCCGAATTGCTGGCACAGAGCTCCTAAAACTCTTGGGATTTCCTGAGTATAAAACTGTCTTTTGTTATATTCATGAGTTCCTTTAACCACACCAGAGTTTATACTAATGAGAGGATTCGTGGTAGTACCCCAGATGACTTCAGGATGGGGCCAACGTTGTGACTAGTAGGTTAGAACTTTCAGCCCCACTCCCAACTTTTGGGGAGGGAAAGGGACTATGACAAATGATGCACATCTTTATAAGTGTTTTCTTATGCATTTGTGTATCTTCTTTTGTAAAGCAACTGTTCAAGGCATTTTCCCAAGGGAAATGAGAACACCCATCCACATAAGGACTTGTGAAAGATGGTTCATAGTGCTTTATTCAAAATAGCAAAAATAAATAAATAAAGGAAACATCTCCTATGTCCACCAATAGGAAAACAGATAAAGAAATGGTGGCATTTTATACGCTGGAGTATTACTCAGCATTAAAAAAAGAACAAACCATTGTTACATGCAATAATGTAAACCGAATGTTAAAAAACACTGTGTTGAATGAAGCCAGACACACACATAAAATTCATATTTGTATGATTTTATGAAGAATTTTAAGACCAGGCAAAAATCAATCTATAGGTATAGAAATAAAAACAATGGTTGTCAGAGGAAGATGAATGGAAAAGGGTAGGAGGGACCTTTCTTGGTGACACATATTCTATCTAGAGTGGGCTATTGGGTATATAGGTGTCAAAACTCATCAAATTCTACAAATCCTATATATATAAGATCTGTGCATTTCACCCTATAAAATTATACTTCAATTGAGAGAGACTGAAAGGGAGAAATACCAAAAACAAAGGAATGTGTTGTTAGTAGTGGAATTTCAGACATTAGTAAGGGAGGTATTTTCAGGTGAGAAGACACACCTTCCTGGTCTTTCTGCCAGTTGTGAACATGTGATTCAGGACTCTCTGTAGTCACCCTGAGACATCTGAATTCCCCTTTGCTTAGGCATCGATGCAGAGCAGAAGGCCACCCCTGAGATCTGAAACTCCACTCGCTGCAGTCCCAGTCCAGAATTCTTAGTGTGACACCATGGAAACAGCACTAGCTTTCTCTATAGGCTGCACAAGTGACCCTGCTGACATCCTCCTTAGAGGAAGAAGCAGAAATATCATTAGCAATAAGTGGGCTGTATTTGACTGCAAGGAACACAGTGGCCGGGCATATGGTACTTCTCAGTTCTCTGAGTTTATCCCATGGAGTTCAAGGTCCTCGGTTCATAGAACTTAGAAATGAGGGCTCATTAATCAGAAGGGTTAGGTAGAAAGCAAAATTCCTACTTTAATTTTGAGATGACTATTTATTTTGGTGTTTCTGCACTAGAAATATACTATATTAATAATGTTTATTTAGAGCACAATAAAATATGTTAACCCTCCCCAGGTATCTTAATTTCTAGGGCTATCATAATAAAATACCACAAATGGGGGGATTGAAACAATTAACATTTATTTTTCTCACAGTTGTGTAGGCTAGAAGTCCAAGATCTGAGTGTGGGCAGGGTTGACTTCTACCTGAGGCCTCTCTCCTTGGTTTGTAGATGGCTGCCTCCTCCCTGTGTCCTCACATGGTCTTTCCTTTATGTGTGTCTATGCCCTAATCTCTTCTCATTAGGACATCATTCATATTAGATTAAGGCCCACCCATACTAGCTCATTTTAACTTAATTAGCTCTTTAAAGACTCTATCTCTCTATGTAGTCACATTTTGAGGTACTGGGGTTAGGAATTTAACATATTCATTTTGGAGGGCATAATTCAGCCTATAAAACCAGGTATAGTGGGTATTGTCCCATTTTGCTCATAAGAAAAACGAGCCTCAAGAAATTAAGCGACTGCATCAAAGCTGCTTAGCTGGTAGGAAGTAAGGATGGGTGTGGTGGCACACGCTTGGGCCTCACCATTGAATGCAGCCCGGCTGACTTCCAGCTGCCAGTGTCTGAACCTCATCCTTGGGGGGCTTTCTCTGAAGCTTGTAAAGATACTTTCCCACCTCTCAGCAGGACATGCCTCAAATGACCAACTCCAAGCAGCAGTCCTCTACCAACTGCAGATGGGAGCAGGTATATAAATGCCCCATGGTCGGCAAACCGGGGCTCGCAAGCCACATGCGGCTCTTTGGCCCCTTGAGTGTGGCTCTTCCCCAAAATACCACATGCAGGCACGCACGTACGGTGCAATTGAAACTTTGTGGCCTGTGCACAGAAGTTGGTATTTTGTAGAAGAGCCGGTATTTTGTGGAAGAGTCACACTCAAGGGGCCTAAGAGCCGCATGTGGCTCGCAAGCACGGTTTGCTAAGACACAGTTTGCCGACCACTGCGGCCTAGCCCAATAGATCAAACTGCTTGAAATTGTGATATTTGACCATTTTGACCTATAAAAATAGCATTATCATAAAATTCAACTAAATAGAAGTATATGCATAGGTATATGCTTATAAATAACCACATGAAAACACATGCACCCAAAAAACATACATATGTACATGTCATGTAAACATCATATACTTTTTATGATGTCAGGAGGCCACCCATTTGATCTTTTTAAAGCAAAAGTCTTTACGTCTCTCCTCTTCACTAAATCCTTCAGTCCTATCACTGCCCTGGTAAAATCCAAGTTCCATATCATGATATCGCAATCCCATTATTTTCTGGCTCCAGCCTTTTTATCCTGGCTGTTGTCTGCACTCTGTTTTGTCTTGATATTACCAAACAGCTTAGAATTAAATAGGAAAAGAAAAGGAAAACACTCTGCTATTTCACAAGCCTTCGTTCTTCATCTTGCACAACGTGACAGCCGTAAACTTTTTCTTGGGCTCCCTTTTGCAAGATGGAATGAGTCCAACCCTGCCAGGACCATCTCTGTACCTTGGATATAAATCCATGATTGTATTAATCACACTCAACACAATGTTTTTGTTTAATTAACTGTCTCCCCTCTCTGAATACAAGGTACTGGGGCCTGGTTTTGATCAACCCTCTCGATTCAGCATTTATCACCGAGCCAGGTGCATAGTAGGTGCTCAGTAAATGTGGTTGAATGAAGATAAACTCAGAACTTGAACTTGGTTATCTAGGCTTCAGTAAAGCACTGCACAAAAGGTATATGAACAATACCTAATTCTTGTTCTTTTTTAAAAATATATATTTTTATTGCTTCCAGAGAGGAAAGGAGAGGGAGAGAGAGATAGAAACATCAATGATGAGAGAAAAATCACTGATTGGCTGCCACAGTTCAGGGTTCCAGAGCTGGGGAGAGAAGTCCCTTAACTGCAGACTGCAAAAACCAGTGGGGAGTGACACAGAGGCTGCTGGAGAACCCAGCTGTTCCTCTTCAAAGGGCCAGTGTATGGCCTTACTTGGACTCAGTCCCTCTAGGCTCAGCACTGGGGCAACACCTGGGGTGGGGGTGGAGGGAGATTCAGTGATATATGAGAAGAAACTGAATTATCTGGCATTGGAGCAAGAACTCAGGGGTGGCTTTTTCCAAGACAGGGGTGTTTGCAGGGGTCATTGTTTCTATGCTGAGACCTTCCCCACCCAAGCTGTTTGCAGTGACTTTTCCATAAGAATGTCCTGTCCTGGTTCAGGCTTCAAACATTCCTAAAATCTTTCAAACAAGCATCAGCTGGCATCAGCATGCCCCATAGCTATCAATAAGAGGCTCAAGACCTGGCACTAGTACCAGCCTGTTTTGCTTCACAGCTTGGCCTCACCTGGGCACTTGTAAACCCACTACAAGTAGCAGTCATCTGCAAATAGCTCTGTAGCTCCACCAGGCAGTGGCTAACTTTGCGCCTCAGCGGACAGTTTCAGGCCATACCAGATTACAGCTCTGCACGTCCACCAGCGACATATATTTTAATTGTATCTAAAAATCAAACAATCTAATGAACCAAATAAACTGATGAATAAAATAGAACCAGAGGCATGGAAACATGGAACGGACTAAGGAATCTCAAAGGGAAGGGGATTGGGGGAGGGGGACAGGAAGAGATTAACCAAAGAACTTATATGCATATATGCGTCACCTATGGACACAGACAGTAGGGCAGTGAAGGACTGGGGTTGGGTGGGAACCGGGTGGAGGGGGGCAACGGGGTGAATAAAGGAGGACATCTGTAATACTCTCAACAATAAAGATTTTTTAAAAAGTTAAAAAAATGCTCAACGTCACTAATCATCAGAAAAATGCAAATTATACCTACAGTGAGGGTCAGTGCCCTCAGTGGTCCCCTGGTCTATCTCTTGCTTCAACAATGTTTGGAAGGGACAGACCCAGGGACACCCCTTCTTCGAACCTTTGACCAGCCTCCCACCTCTTTTCCAGTCATCACCTTCAGAACCACCTCAGCCATCCTCAACCTCCAAGGCAAGCCAACAACCATTCCTTTACCTTAACTTCTTATTGCTGAACAACCATGAAGTCCCAAATTCGTCAGAACTATTCCACCAAGGTGAAGGCTGAAGTCGACCTGCATCTGGCGTCTCCTGCACCTACCTCCCTCTGGGCTTCTACTTCAACCTCAACGCTGTGGGTCTGGAGGGCGTGGGCCACTTCTTCCTGGAGTTGGAGGAGGAGAAGCTGGAGGGCGCTGAGCATCGCTTAGAGATGAAAACCAGAACAGTAGCGGCATTCTCCCCCAGGATGTGCTGAAGCCTTCCCAGGAGGAGGTTTACCGCACAGCCCCTCCGCTCTGTGACCGCCTGGAGAACCACTTCCCGGGTGAGGAGGTGAAACTCATCAAGAAGATAGGTGACACCTGACTAACCTCAGGCTGGCCGGCTGGGCGTGTATCTTTTTGAAAGGCAATTGGGAGCCTTTGGAGCCCAGAGGTCTTTGAGGGGCCCCTCTGCATTCCCCTTTGGTCTGGCTTTTGCATGAGCCTCTCCCTAAAGCCGTAGGCATCCTTTTAACCACCCGGGAGCCTTCTCCCATGCATTGGGCCAAATGGAAACAATAAAGCTTTTTGCAGAAAAACAAACAAACAAACCAGGACAATGAGGTATCACCTCACACCTATCAGAATGGCTACCATCAATAAATCAGCAAGCAACAAGTACTGGTGAGGATGTGGAGAAAAGGGAACCCTTGTGCACTGCTGGTGGGAATGCAGACTAGTGCAGTCACTGTGGAAAACAGTATAGAGTTTCCTGAAAAAATTTAAATATGGAATTACCGTTTGGCCCAGCAATTCCACTTCTGGGAATATATCCTAAAAATCCTGAAACACCAATCAGAAAGAATATATGCAACCCTTTGTTCCTAGCAGCATTGATTCCAATAGCTAAGATCTGGAAACAGCCTAGGTGCCCATCAGTAGTAGATGAGTGATAAAAAAGCTGTGGTATGTCTACACAATGGAATACTATGGGGCTGTATGAAAGAAAGAATTCTTACCCTTTGGGACAGCATGAAGGAACCTGGAGATAATTAAGATAAGTGAAACAAGCCGGTCAGAGAAAGACAAGTATCACATGATCTCACTTATATGTGGAATCTAATGAACTAAATAAACTGACAAACAAATGGGACCAGAGGCATGAATGCATGGATTGGGCTGACAGGTCTCAGAGGGGAGAGGAGTGGAGGGATCGGGAAGAGATTAGCCAAAGAACATATATGCATATAGGCATAACCCATGGACACAGATAATAATTTGGTGTAGGCCTGGGTGGGGCAGGGGCTGAGTAGAGGGGGAGAAAAAGGGGTTGGGGGAATGGAGGGACATCTGTAATAGTGTCAACAATAATAAATAGATAGATAGATAGATAGATAGATAGACCCTAAAAAGAATTGCAATTCTTCTTTCTCCTGATATACTTTATTTGAACCTTCTTTTCAATGCACTTTGCACCAGGCAGAGATCTGAAAATTTGTCAGATCCTCACTGTAAACAAAAAGAGTGAGACATGGGATGAAATAACTGGTCCCAAATGACAGAGCTGTTAAAGATGGAGGTGAGATCAAACTCAAGACTAATTAATCACATTTTCACTCCACCTGCCTGCCTTTTTTTTTTTTTTTTTCTCAATTCTGAGCCCTCAGTGAGTTACTCAACCTTTGGTTATAGAGTGTACTTACTTAAAATATTAGCTTTACTGATTCTTGATAAAATGCAAGGAACTGCTTACAATCTCAAATTCTGAAACTTTTATCCATGAAAATGATTTAAAATGGCATTGAGCCTGGATTTAAGTCCTGTAACTTCCACTAACTAGAAGTAAGAATGGGGACACATATTTTTAAATTATCTGGGCCTCAGTTTACTCATCTCTTAAATGGGAGCAACACTAACAACAACTACTATAATAATAACTAGAGGCCTGGTGCACAAAATTTATGCACGGGCAGGGGAGGTGTCCCTCAGCCTGGCCTGCACCCTCTCCAATCTGTGACCCCTTGTGGGATGTCCAACTGCCAGTTTAGGCCTGATCCCTGTGGAATCTGGCCTAAACCGGCAGTCAGACATCCCTCTCACAATCTGGGACTGCTGGCTCCTAACTGCTTGCCTGCCTGCTGGCCTGATCACCCCCTAACCACTCCCCTGCCAGCCTGATTGACACCTAACTGCTCCCCTGCTAGCCTGATTGCCCCCAACTGCCCTCCCTTGCATGCCTGATCTCACCCCCACTGCCCTCACTGCAGGCCTGGTTGCCCCCAACTGCCCTCCCCTGCTGGCCATCTTGTGTTGATCAGCTTGTGGTGGCCATCTTGTGGTGATGTGGGGGCAACCATCTTGTGATGATGTCATGCAACACCACCTAGGCTTTTATTATAAAGGCTGAGGTTACCAAAATGAAACACTCCCCTTTAAGGCTAATACTAAACATCTGCCAGGTTATTTAACAAATTCCCTAGGTTTAATCTTATCGCCTATGACACAAATGATCTAAGGCAAGGTTGGCCCATAGGTGGCCTGCAGGCGTCTTCTCTCTCCTCAACAGAACCTGAGACAAGCTCGAATAGAGTTTTCAGACAACGCTGGGAGGAGGCGGGAAGTAGAGTGAAAACAAGACACAAATTAACATTTCAACCAGCTGTCCCATTGCACGTGTACCACATATGTTTCATTTTGTAGCTGTATACATGTCTTCTTTTTAAGCCCTTTGAGAACAGGGAATATGTTTTGTTCCTTTTGTATCAACCAAGCACATCACATAAAGCAGTTCTTAATACAGCGCCTCCCCTGTGCTAAGCACGTGTTGCCTACAGGCTAGAAGAGGGAATAAGTAGATGGATGGATGGGTCCAATGGCATTTCCACTCTGGGCCCTGCGCCAGATCTCCTTTGTGTTTGCCTGTGGTCTCATGAACGAGAGCTCTCACCTGCCTTTCCACACCCATCTGCTTCCGTCTCTTATTGGACAGTTCTGTTTTGCTCCCTGAATCAAACCACCAGCATTGAATCAAGACTTGCTCCAAACCAACCCAGCCAAGTGACAATGTGGCAAATAATTATCTACAGCATCTTCTCAGATCCCTGCTAAATAAAGCACATTATACATTTGACAAAAAAAAAAAAAAAAAAAAAAAATTT
>NW_006299715.1:4313665-4354872 GCF_000327345.1 Myotis davidii
GTGACTATATCTCAAGTCAGGGTGAATAGCAGTGCTTTGAGATATGAAGAAGAGGAAACAAAAAAACTATACACACACTGCAGACCATGAGGCCAGAAATGAGGAGACGAGAGTGACCCGGAGCGAGGGATGTGGCACACCAGGAGTGCCTGCTGTCCATGAAACATCCATCTTCAGCTCATACTAGCAGAGTGTGAGGAAGGCTGCCAGCCCCTGTCATCTGAGCCCTCATCACTGGCACCTGGACGCTGCTTTCTCTACTTTACAGTTTATGACAAAGTCTCTGACCAAAAGCCTCCAGGACTTGGCTCTGAAGGCTCACGTCTGTAGTTCCTCTTGTCATCATCCCGGAAGTGAGGATAAGGCGTGGTCACCGTCCGTCCGTGGGACTGAAGCAGGGTAGATCTGTAGAGAGATGCTCAAGGACAGACGTCGGTGCTCAGAGGCTGGCTGGCAGTGCAAAGAACAAGCCCGCCCTTCAGGAAACCTTGCTGGACCTAACTCCATCCTGCCTGGGTCATTCACCTGCCGTAGATACACACTTGGTCCGTACCAGATCATCCCACACTTGTACCAGCTCTTGGGTAATTGTTTGGCTGTTCTGTATTTATAGTTCAGACCCAGCAAGCCCCACGTCCTCCACCAAGCCTTTCCGATAGCTGCCTGAAGCACTGGCCTGGGTGACCTTGGAATAACCTTGTAGATAATAGGGTTTTGGAGTTAGGAGTCAGGAGAACTTGAATTCAAAGAGTAGATCACTCACTGTGTGATCCAAGATAACACACAGAACCTCACTGAGCCTCCCTTCCTGCACCTGTAGGGGACAATAATCTTGTCCAGGCAAAATAATTTCTGATTTCAGGAAATGACTGGAAACCATCCAATTGGCCTGCAAGGGCTGGATATATAGATTCTGACACAGCTCTAGGAGGGAGAGATTCTTCCCCATTTTTCATACTATTTCCTTTGATGTGGAGGGAGGTCCAACAGCATGGCCTCCATTCCTCTCCATCCCCTTTCTCCCTATCCCACGGGAAAGGAGAACTGACGTTTCTATTGGTGGATTTCAGAATAGAAAACTGGGTGTGCTTAACCAGTCCTTCCCTCCCAGCTCTTGGAGATAAGTTGACTGCAGGGTCCTTCTTCAAAGGGTCAAGACCTACCTGTCTGGCACTGCCTGGGGCTGGGTAGGAGATTCTAGGTAATTCTGAGGTTCCATATCTGGAAATCTATGGGCCTTCAGATGTTGCTGTGTCCAAAACCAGCCTCGTCAATAGTTCAGAACTCAGGTAGGAAAGATGATGGCTACTTTGCAAGGGTTCTCCAAGATTCAGCATAATACCAGGGAATATCATGTTACAAGTTTTAAATAGTTTAATAGACGTGTTTATTGACATAGAATGATAGAATTATGTTCGTTATATATTGTTATGGGGAAAAGATTGTGAAATAAAGTGTATGCAGCGATTCTGTTTTTGTTAAAATACATATACCTACTTCTACTTAACATTTTTGCAGTAGAAAAAGTCTGAAATGGCAGCTTGAACATTTCAGAGCTGTTATCTTGGAGTGGTAGAAGGATGGGTGTTTTTTTTTTAATATTCTTCTTTTAGATGACATGCATTTCAAAAGAGTCTACAATAAAAGTCTATTCCTATTTTATTGATAAAAATGCCAAAGCTACTTATCTGCTAAGAAATAAAAGTCATTTTCAAAATTGTCAAAAACACAAATGTTTCACAGTTACCTTTTCATGAGCTCATTGCTTGGTTTGTTAGCTCAAGTCAGAAGTAATTTTATATTTGGTTGGGGACCATCTGGTGTCACTGACTTTAAATGGGCAAGTTTCCACAGGCTGTAAATCCCTTTGAGTTTCAGAATAGTCAAAAGGAAGGGGTGGGGGAGAGGGAGCTACTTCAAGATTTGAATAATGCTCTATGTTCGGTATCTATACTAATAAAAGGGTAATATACTAATTAGACTGGATAGACTGGACATTTTCCAGATATCCTTCCGGATGTCCTTCTGGACAAAGCTGCAGTGGTTGCGAGGGCCGAGGAGGGTTGGCAGCCATGGTGGCCAGCAGTGGCTTCAGCAGCGGGGTGATGGGGGTGGCGCTTTCCCTGATTGGACGGTTGCCTCCCGCAGAGGGAGACCAGACTGTGGCTTAGGCCTTTGGGGAGCAGGCCTAAGCCATCAGTAGGACATCCCCTGAGGACTCGTGGACTGTGAGAGGGAGCAGGCTGGGCTGAGGGACCCCCCACCCAGTGCATGAATTTTTATACACTGGGCCTCTAGTGTTTTATATAAAAGGGGAGGGATGGAGTGATTAGGAAACATATCATATAAAATGTAGAATTTTCCCTTTGGCCAGTGTGGCTCAGTTGGTTGCAGCATCCTGAACACTGATAGGTCTGGGGTTCACTTCCAAGTCAGGGCACATGCCCCGGTTGGGGTTGGATCCCTGGTTGGAGCATGCAGGGGAGGCAACCAATCAATGTTTCTCTCTCACATAGATATTTATGCATAGAAAAACACACAGCTCAGTTAAGCCTTGAACAACACAGGCTTGAACTGTGAGGTCCACTTGTATATAGATTTATTTCAATAAATGCAATTGGCCCTTCATATCCACAGGTTTCACATGAGTGATTAAACCAACTGTGGATGGAAAACTGTATTTCCCCATTTCCAGCTTTGGTTTCCCAGTGGATGCCTGAACGATGGATAATACTAAACCCTATGTATACAGCTGCCCCTTGGACAATGAGGTTATGGGCGATGCCCATGCAGTTGAAAATAACTATGACTCTCCAGTCAGCCCTTTGCTTCTGAGGGTTCAGCCAATTACAGATCAAAAACAGTATTTTTGATCCTGTTGAAAATCCACGGCTGTGTTTTTTCTATGCATAAATACCTATGATAAAGTTTAATTTATAAATTATGTATAGTAAAAAGTTAATAATAATAACTAATAACAAAATGGAATGATTGTAATAATATGCTGAAATAAAAGTTATGTGAATAAGGTCTCTTGCTAGCTCTCTCTAAATATCCCACTGTACCATACTCCCTCACCTTCCTATGTAGATGTGAGATGATACAATGCCTGTGTGACCCGATGAAGTGAATGCAACATTGTGAAGTAAAATAAGGGTGACTTGAACACACACTACTTCAATCAGTCACCTACTTTCTCAAAATACAGTGAGATGGTATTTACCTGGCAGAATAAGTGATGGGAAAAGCATGTCAGTAAATTGTCCAATTATTGAAACTTCCGTTTAAGGTGCCAAAAGTTCCACATTTTATCATTTTGCTCTAAGTTTTTCTTAAAGGATCATATATTCCCAGTCCTCAACACACCACCCTGAACAGATTTGAGTCTTCATCTTGTTTGTAATGGAGGGTCATTAAGTGTGATTGCATAAGGTTGGATCTGTGTGCGCAAATGTCCTTAATGTATTGAGAAGTAAGAGAGGGCTGTTGATTTTGGTTTAAATTCTCCCAGAACTGCCACGGTGTCTGAATTCTCTGGTCAGATTATCCCAATTGCTCTCTAGATGCAGGGTACACCTTCATACTACTGCTTCTCTGCCTGCTCTTAGCAAGCACCATCCTTTCTCACCTTCTGCTTCTCATGAACAACTAAACAATGAACAACTTAGAAAACGAAGCTTGTAACATCCATTGCTAAAATAAATAAGAGCTCAGCCTTCTAAGAGGCTGTCTTGTGATAACATGCATAAGTGTTCTATGCATTGGAGGCCTGTTGGTTATGCAAAGGGTCCATTGGGCAGAAGGCCAGTGTCTGAAACGATGTTTGTCTGTCTGTCAGGCTCTGAACTCTCTGAAGGCACGAGTTGTGTTTCTCTTCTTTTTTTAAATATGTTTTTACTGATTTTAGAGAGAGAGGAAGGGAGAGGGAGGGATAGAAATGAGAGAGAATCATTGATGGGCTGCCTCCCATAGGCAAAGTAGGCCACCCTGTATTCCCTGTGAATAATACAATTCCTTGCACATAGTAGGTGCTCAGCTAATGTTGTTGATGAGATGACCGCACTTCCCCACGCCCTCTCTTAGTAGAGGGCAGGTCCTGCAGAGCGCATTCAGTACAGTGCATGGCATGTAATATCCAGCTCACATGTTTCCAAATTAAAAACTTGAATCCTGCCTGTCACCACATGCATCTCCTTCAAAGACTGCAATGAAAGGGCAGGGCCTTCACCGCCCGGATTCCCAGGAACAGAAACTGCTAACAAATGTATCTTGTTAGTCTGTTGTCAGGAGCAAGATTCTTATCAGAAATATTGTATTTCTGAGGACAACAGAATAATTTCCTACTAATAAATGCCATCTTATTCAGAGAAACTGAGCTTCTGCCAGGAGCCTGGAGCCTCCTGGGGGCAGGGCGGGGCAGCTTTGACCTGCAGGATTAGATGTCTGTGCAGGGCTCTGAATGGCAGGCAGGAGCCCAGCCTTCTAGGTGGCAAATGGGGCATTTCTAACAACCCCACAGAAGCACACGTGGGGGTCGGGGTTCCTAGCAGCCTTTTGAAAGGACATGAAATGCAGTGTTCATAGGCTTTCTTCCCTTCCAGTAGAGGAGGAAGTAGCCTTGTCTGCCTGTTCATTCTTGCAAAGAGGAAAGGAGATATTTTCTATATTCATTTCTGATTTGATTCACGGAAGTCTGAAGCACCGTTAACACTGCACACTACTTTTTTTCTTTCCACTTTGGGGTTTTCCTGTAAATTCTCCATGTGCACTTGCACTCCCTCCAAATGTTTCAAGAAAACACGCCCGAGAAGGGAATTTCTGAAGGCCCCTGTGGATTAATTCTGCAAAGGGTCTATGCTAACGATAGGTTTAATTGTTTAAATGTGGATGGCATTTCTTTAAATAGATAAATAAGCTCAGTCTCTCCCTTCTTTCCTGTTTACAGCTCCTCCCACCCCAATTCTTGAATAAGAAATTGTCTTAGATTTCTTTTCCTTCTCTTTACTGATTCCAAACTATATTTAAAACCCAAATTCTTTTCTTTGCTCCCCAGAGATCACCAAGCAAGCTCCTTTGAACAACAATGAATGCAATGAAGAGAAATGGTGTGGATTTTTTTCTTCCCAAAATTCCATTCCGGCCTGGAAACTAATTCTGTTTGGGATTTCGAGGGGCTCGGCCCCTTCCCCTCAGAACTTCCTTGGGGAGACGATGAATGGCCACCTCAATGTTGCATAAAAATTACTATCAGGCCACAAATTGTTGCACACTCTTAGGGTTTTCTTTTACATAAATGAAGGTAATATATCACAGTCTTCCAAGAGGCATGGTGTTTTGAATCCTCCAGATTAAGAGAACCTTTAAGATTTCCTAAAATCTAGTAGTAAATATAATACAAGCACAGATTCTCTTTGGTGGCAGACTCACTTTTTAAAAATAATAAACTAGATGGTGGATCTTATAACTGAAGGATTTTCAGCAAAGAAAGGGGATCACATGGTTAGCAAATCAAACATCACAAGCTCACCACCAATTCTCTGATCCACCGGGTCACCAGGAAACTTAGGAGAAGATGCCACTATGTGTTTGTGTGTGTGTGTGTGTTTGCATGTGCATGTGTGCACATTTGTGTGCAAATGTATGATCTGTGCATATACATGCAATTGTGTGTGCACGCATGCATGTGTGTGCGCATGGTTGTGTGCATGTGTAAACATGCATGTTGTGCATGTGCATTAATGCATGTGTTTCAAGACACATAAGGACAATTAATATTTCCTCCAGCCAGACATATTCCATGCATATTTTTCATGTAGGTGTTCCATGCTTATGTTCCACTTATATTTCTTCAGGAATTAGGTTTAAGCCAAATTTTATTGTGTTTTCTACATCTTTCAAGGAGCAAGTTGATATTAAATTCCAGTGCTCACACACTACTGAGGAAATCTATACATCACTGCCCAGCACAGTAACTATGCCTCTTACATTGCATCTTAATTTCATAAATATTTTAACTATGCTCAGGGAGAAAGGCTGTTTTCTAGAGGCAAGTACCTGCCTTCTGGATGTTCTCACCCCCTCTGCAGTGACTCGTGTCCAGAATCACCTTCACTCCATTCCCCTGTATTCCAGGCTGCACCCCCATTCTTCTGTTGAGCAGGTCATCAAGGAACGTGACCTGCTTGTGGCTCAAGTTTCAGTTGTGAAAGGAAAACTGTCCCTACAGCATCCCTTGGCAATGAATAATTTAAGGAAGTGAGGGCCCAGTATAATCAGGTTGCTCTAGGCTAGTCTTCATTCCTTTCCTGCCACCTGACCATTCCAAAACCCTTCCCCCATGGGCTGCTGCCCACAGTCTTCCCTGGATGGTGTCAGGGAAGAGCCTGGGCTGGGAATAATGAGGCATGAGTCCCTCTTCCAGGTCTGTCACTAGCAGACAGAGCTAAACTGGGATCTCACTGGCAGCTGGGCACCATGCTTAGCCCTCCAATTGTGTTAGCCCACTTCAATCTCAGGATGCCCTTGGACATAGGCACGAGTACTTACCCTATTTCAGATCATGAAACTGGTGCTCTGAGAAGGTGAATGATGTGCCTGATGGAGTAGGTAGGATTTAAACTCAGGCATTGGACCCAAGGTTGCTGACAGGGAGAGGACCACACAACAACCCCAGTGTCTTTGCTGTTAAGTGAGAGGGTTGACCATTCAACCTCATTTCTACATTGCCTTCCAGCTCTAATCTTTTGTGATATTCTCCATCTCTCTAATTTGCACATCAAATTTTAGCGAAGAAGCTAAAGGCATTATTATCCTTAGAAAAAAGCAGCTCCATGATTAGGTTCTAGGTGGTTTTGTGTATATTCTCAAGCACAAGAAGTTAATGCAAATCCTAATCAAAATGTAGGATTAAAAAAATGCTCTGCTGCCAACTGAAAATATTAACAGTGGGATTACAAGTGTTTTTGGTCCTCATTTCTGCCTACTGAAAATATATGCCACCTCTGTAAAAATGTTACTTTTAAGTGTCCTCCATTAAGAATTATGTGTAATATTTATTCATTTTGCTAAATTTTTAAACACTTAGAAAAATTAAAATCTAGAAAGATATATAGCCAGTTATTGACATTATCTTCCGTGGTCAGGAGCTTAAAATCTTTTTTATTGTTGTGGCTGTATCTGACTTTCCCATGAATTTATATGACTTATATTTTTGGGGGGAAAAAGGACAATAAACTAAAAACAAAACAAACCCCCCCCCCCCCCACACACACACACACATTTCTTCTCCTCTTCCCCATCTAAAATCCCTATAATTTCAAACTGAGAAAGGATACTCAGGCTGGGAGTGGGGGAGGCAGTTTCCCTGAGAATAAATCCAAATTTTGCAGATTCCTGGTGCCTTTAATTGAGGAATTTTGTGATGGGGAGAGACTTTCCCAGGATTTCTCCAGGGGATTTTTTTCCCCCCCAGAACAGCGGATTGCCTGAAAATGAGATTCTAGAGCCTGTATGTTCTTTAATTACACATTATAGCTTCACAGTCCTTTTCTGGGGTTCTGAGAACCAAAACACTCTGAAAATTGGAAGCTTTCTTCCAAAACTTGGCTGCAAAACCTAACCGTTACTGACAGACTTTATCCCACTTAGTTAATAGTTTTCCTGCATAAGTAGTCCGGCTGGAATACCAGGTGCCTCCCAAAAGACTCTGCCATAGGTAACATGCAATATACCTAACACAGGCACTGAGTTCCTGAAATTTAATTTCTGAATTCTGAAACGCATTTGATCCTAGAGACTTGGTGGAGGGATCAGGGACCTGCACCTAACTCAGCATTGGTGCTGTTTGAACCTTACAAGGTGAGGGAGCTCTTTGTGTCAATCTCCCCGCTGAGGTTAGCTCCCATGACCCTCACGGTGGATTTGTGAAAGGAGAGTGGAGTACAGTCTTGGGTGAATGGGACTAGGACACTGATGGCGAACCTTTTGACCTCAGCGTGTCAGCATTTTGAAAAACCCTAACTTAACTCTGGTGCCGTGTGACATATAGAAATTCTTTGATATTTGCAACCATAGTAAAACAAAGACATGTTTTTGATATTTATTTTATATATTTAAATGCCATTTAACAAAGAAAAATCAACCAAAAATAATGAGTTTGCGTGTCACCTCTGACGCGCGTGACATAGGTTCACCATCACTGGACTAGGAAGAGAACCCTTTTGGACAAAGTAAAAATGTAAGACAAGTGAAAAATAAGTGCCAAAAGGACCACTTTTTTTCCATCTCTGCCCAGAAAGTTAGCTCTGCATTTCAAATCAGAACTACCCTTACATGTTCTTATTTCTCAAATATGCTTTTCTCTTATTGACAGTGTGTACATGGATAGGATACACCTAGGGGATGACAGATCTGGGCACAATTTTATGGATAGGAGCTCTAACCTTCATGAACATTCCAGGTGATTACATTCCCCGGGATGCCAGAAAACAGACCAAGAAGAGAAATCACTTTGGGCATCCTAACTGTGATAAATAAGTCTCTTCTATCAAATATGTATTTTTCCCCCTTGCAACACCAATAATGGACTAGAAGAAAGATGCTTCCATGTTGGTGTCAATATAGGACGGGCTGTTCAAGGAGAGGCAGGCATTCGCCTTGTCATCAATGCCTTTAATGAAATTGAGCCACCAAGCACTTGGACATTTTATCCTATCAGAGCACAAACCCATCAACATAAGTTTTGGTCTCAGGTGCAGATCTGCCAGGACAGTCTCCTGCTCACCTCCATGAGCTGTCCGCGGATCAGGACAGATTTCTTCTTGCACTCAGCAAAGATCTGGTTTAAATTACAGTGGGGCCTTGACCTACGAGTTTAATTCATTCCATGACCAAGCTTGTAACTCAAATTACTCGTCTGTCAAATCATTAAAGTGAACGAGTGAGACACGTGATGCTGGGCTGATGTTGTGGCGTTCACTGTGACATTCGCTGCGCCAACTAGCGGTCGGGCATCTGAAGCTGGCTCGTAACCCGAATTTTAGCTCGCAACTCAAAGCAAAAAAATCGGCCAGGAGACGGCTCGTATCTCAAAAAACTCGTTAGTCGGGACACGCGTAAGTCAAGGCCCCACTGTATTGAAATCAGCCTGGGGGACTGTTGTGCACTGAAAGTTTGTGTCTTTTCCAAATTCCTATGTTGGAGCCCTCACCCCATGGTGATATTATTTGGAGGTGAGGACTCTGGGGGGTAATGAAGTTTAAAAGGGATCATGAAGGTGGGGCTCCCAGGATGGGATTAGATGGGATTAGTGCCTTTATAAGAAGAGGAAGCCAGACCACAGCCTTCTCCTTCCATCAGGGAAGACAGCAAGGAGGCAGCCTCTGCAAGAAAGCCCCGCCCCAGGAGGCCAATCAGCCCGGGACCTGGCTTTGGATCTTCTCAGCCTCCAGGACTGTGAGAAAGAAGTGTTTGTGGTTTGAGCCGCTTGGCCTGTGGCACTTCACTCCAGCAGCCCAGACTGAATACAACAGGAACCCTACCTTCAGAGAAAGGCTCACATGGTGATGTTTCACTGAGTAAAATTTGCTGATACGATTTCCCGAGAGTTCATTGTCTTGGTCTTTTCTTCGATACCGAATACCAAGGTCTGCAGAGGGAAGAACTGGAAAACAAACAAACGGATGAAAAGCACCTCTTAGCTCGCGGCTGGGTTTCCAGATTTGTTGGTTTTGTTGGGTGTTTTGGACTCAGAGTGTGTGAGCTCCAGAGCAAGGCCGCACGCAGCAAAAAGTCTTGTGTGCCTGGCTCTTACCTGCTCAGGTGCGGCTGTGCAGGAGCAGAACTGTGGTGAGAGAGAATGTGAGGATGAGAGAGTGCCACGGAGGCAGCTTCAAAGAAAAAGTGTCCAAGTGGGAGGGTAAGGGCAAGGGTATTGGATCAGGGAGGGGAAGGCTGGCTCCCAGACCTGGATGCTGTGTGTCCTGGGGCAGGGTATTCACACCCACTGGGCAGTTTTCTCATATTGAAATAAAAGCTTTCAGAATTGCCTGCTGATGTGAGGATTAAAGAGGATCATGTACGTAATGAGTTGAGAACACGCCAGGTATGTAAGTAAGAAATAATTGTAGCTATGTTATTCCCCCTAATATCCCAATCTTACCTACTGCCCCACACCTCCTGCCTGGCACTTTTAAGATAAAAGAAATGGCCAGTCAGGGTTTCAAGCTTCCATTTGTGGGTAAGCAGAGCTATCTTTCCACATGCCTCACAGAAAGCCTCACAATTAAAAACTAAAATAAAACGTTCCCTCTTCAGACTTTATTTGAACCAGCCCACAAAATTTTTTATCCATCTTCGCCTTTCAGAAACCCTGCAGCTGATGGCAGGGAAGTCAGACAGCCGCCTTTAGATGTCTCCGATTCTTGAATTTTCCACCGCTTATTAAAATTCTTTCTCACCCATCGCCTGATCCCACAGGACCCCGACTGCCGAGCCTGCAGAGCAGACCCGCTCCGCTCTCATTCATTTATTCATCAAACATTTATTGAGCACCTTCTACATGGCAGGCACTGCGCTAGGCTCTGGACCAGCGGTGAGCAAGACAGCCTTCCTCTTCTCAGGGAGCTCACTGGCTGGCAGGGAGTCAGACACATAAAAAAATGATTACAATGCAATGAAGAAACAGCAATGGTCCCGGTTTATGGGGAAGCAGAGAGGAGAGAACTTGTAGCCTCTTGGGAGTGTGTGGGGGGCAACAAGAAAGAAAGCCCAGGATGGAGCTCACTCATTACATGGCTCAGAGGGGCAAGATTTGCCAAAACGCCCCCCAAATGCAACCCTTCCTCTCTCTCCCTTATTATCACTCATTGATGCTAATAATCACCTCTCCCCCTGCCATTCACTGCTGTATCATTTCACCTTAGGAGAGGGTCTGGCACAAAGTAGATTCTTGTTCTGGGCTCAATTGTGTCCCCAGAGATTCATATGTTGAAGCCCTAACCCCCAGAGTCTGCTGTATTCCACAGGGTGGAGCCTTCCACCATTAGCAAGCTCCTCAGAAATGCTCACTACGACTGTCACTACCGTCCATTGTTAAAAATGTACCGCAAGTAGCTCGACTTGGCCCCCAAACTCCCACCAGGTTAATTTCCCCATCTATATACCACCTCCCAGATTCTCCTGTTTTTGAATGAAGAGCCTTTTTACTCTGTTCCATGCCTTGGGGATTTTATCCCTAAGAGGTTAATCAAGGGATTTTCTTAAATAAATCAAGTCTCCACTAAGATACACTCTAATGCCAGCTGTTAATAATGCCTTTGTCCACCAGGCTCCATAAGCAACCTTACAAGGGCTATTGTTTCTGTCTGAGCATATCTGCTTTGTTACATAAGGTCTGGATTCAGCTTAAGCTCAGAAGAACGATAAAACCTCATCATCATGGGGATCTGATTGGAATCACTCCCTCCTTCTCTGGAAATGCAGAGAGAGGCCTGGGCTCTGCTGAGTCTCGAAGCCTGGCCTGTGCTTCTCAAAGGAGTCAGACCGCAGCCTGCCATGCACGGTGACCCGGGACAGCGGGGGCCTTAGCATCGCCAGGTGGAGACAGAAAAACAGGAGCTGGCCCTGCCTGGGTAGCTCAGTTGGTTAAAGCCACCAGCCCTATATGCCAAGGTTGCAGGTTTGATCCCAGGTCAGAGCACATACAAGAAGCAATCAATGAATGCGTGGAAAAGTAAAACAACAAGTTTCTCTCTCTCCCTTTCTCTCTCTCTCTCTCTCCCTCTCTCTCTCTCTCTCTCTCTTTCTCTCTCAAATCAATTTTTTAAATAAGCAAGAGCTTCCCTCAGGGAACATTCTAGCTGATGTTCGCCTTTCAAAGGGGGCTTCTGAGGGAGCTTTTCTTCTCACAGAACAATGGGCGACAAAGGTGAGGAGCAGCACCCTCAGTGGGGGTCTTTAGTGGGAGGGTCCAGCCAGGACTCTTACCATCCTACCACATAGCCCCTTAGATTCAGCCCAGCTACTTACCATGGAGCACAATCCAGATTGGAGAAGACAAGGAAATGCCTGCAAGGAAAACTCCACTTGCACCACACATGTGATGGCCTCAGACTGGAGGGCTCTTTGCCATTTTTAATCTTTTACTCTAGTCTATTTAACCCCCCCCCCTTTTTGTAGAATCCTTGACACTTCTTTTTGTCTTTCAGAGTTGGAAAGAATCTTAGCAATATAAACCAATTGTGGTATTTTTTTCAGAGAAATAGCCCAGAGAGTTTAAGTGACTCACCCAGGGCCACACAGCCAGGAAGCCCCCTCCTGATAGAGTCCCCTTCTATTCCCAGCCTCCATTCTCTCTTCCTGTCTCACATCTTTGAGCAACACTAAACAGCTTAGGTTTCCTCTATATGCTTTCACACCCTACATCTGAGCTTTGCTCATTTATAACACTGAATAACACTTAGGACATGTACTTTGTTGACCCCACTGGGACATAATGCCACACCCCACTCCAGGCAGGGGCACCAGCATGTATTTTTAGAAATAAATGAAACTGAGAGGGTTAACAGCTAACCCACTGACACGGATTTATATCCTCTCTTGGCTTCTAAAGAGCCTGCTTGCATTTTCAACCAGTAACATTATCCTGTTTCCAATTCCAGAAAAGAGCTGGAGTTTGGAATTAAATCAAGTTGCATTCAAACCCTAGCCCTGTCACTTATTTGCCACCTCAGGCTGGTTACATAACCTCTCTGAGTCATAGTTTTCTCACCTTTCAAAAGGACATAACACCTATTTCTCTCCTCGGTATTATAAAAACGTATGTCCGCACACTTGTATGTAAATATTTATAACAGCTTCATTCACAATAGCCAAAAACTGGGAGGAAGAAGTGTTCATCGATAGGTGAATGGTTAAGACAACTGTGGTATAACCCATACAATGGAACACTACTCAGCAATATAAAAGAACGTACCACTGGTCCCTGCAACATTGTGAATGAATCTCAAAGGCATTGTGCTGAGTGAAAGACACCGGATCATGTATTAGTCCATTTATATAAATGCAAACCAATGCATTGCAACAAAAAGCAGTTCTGTGGTTGCCTGGGGCCGGGAGTAGAAAGAGAGATGAACTCTATAGGAACTCAAGGAGTCCTTTGGGGATGATGAACATGTTCTGAATCAGGATTGTGGTGGTGGTTTCATGGGTGTGTGCCACTGTCACAACTCATCGAATTGTACACATTTAATACATGTAGTTTACTGTGCAAAAATAATTCCTCAATAAATTTGAAAAGAAAAAAATTATTAAAACCATAAGCAGTGTTCAGCAGTATTTGATAGTAATGGAGGAAATTCTTCTGTTGTTGTTTTTGGCAATGACTCTTATTTTAAGTATGCAAAAGAACTAACATTAAGACCTGTTGCAGTAAGGAAGAACTGTGTAACTTTATTTTTTATAGCAGTTATTTGACACTTCCATGCAATCTTCACAAAATCCATGTAATTTTAAATTTGGTACAACAATGTTATATACACATGCACTTCAACCATGCGTGTGTAGGCATGTTGTAAAATAGTTGACAAATGCCTTAGATGGTCATGAAAGAGAAGTGCCAGTCAGTGGCTGTCTCATTTGGTAGTTGTGAGGGGCAAGTGCCTGGAGAGGAGGAGAGGACGCCTCTCCAAGAGTGGCCTGTGGTTACCAACCTGTGGCAACAGGGACAGCCCTGGGTCCCAGGAATCCTCCTCACCTGCTCATCTCTCATTTCTGTTCCTTACATTTTTTTGGACCTGAAGTGGGCTTTTCCTTTGGGCCTGGTAATTACTAGCATCATCACTTACCTCTCTAATTTTTCTCCAAGTGTCTAGTTCAGTGATGGCGAACCTATGACACGCGTGTCAGAGGTGACACGCAAACTCATTTTTTTGGTTGATTTTTCTTTGTTAAGTGGCATTTAAATATATAGAATAAATATCAAAAATGTAAGTCTTTGTTTTACTATGGTTGCAAAGACAAAAAAAAATTTCTATATGTGACATGGCACCAGAGTTAAGTTACAGTTTTTCAAAATGCTGGCACGCGGAGCTCAAAAGGTTCGCCATTGTTAGGTCGGAGAGAGCCCAGGTTCGGATGCATGCAGACATGTGAGGAGATAATGGACTTCCCCTGGAATTTCTCACAGATCAACGTGCCAGACACCGATACCAGCCTCTTCTCCTTGAATTCACATACCCCCACACAGATAAGAACTTCGTCCTGAATATTCCGCCCACTCCCCTGCAGCTGAGACTTCCTCAGTTGAATGCCATGATGACCCCTGCGGTGGAGACTTCCTCAGTTCAGGCCCCCCGCCCTCACCGAACACCTGAATAAAAGGATTCCCCTCCCTCCCTGGAGGCGCGAAATTCACTGGCCCGACCTTTTGGGTCAGTGGGTCTCGCCCGAGAACGCAAATAAACTTCTCCTTTTCTTTTCTGATTCTCTCGGTTCTCTTTGTTCTCTTCGCCGCTTTTCTGGGCCACCTCACATTTGGTGCCGAAACCCGGGAGGCGCGAGCACCTCATCTGGCCGTCCCTCCACGGCGCGGGGTGCCCGCCTCTCCCTTCTCGTGGCCCAGGAGCCGTCAGGACCTCGATTCTTCATCTCGGCAGCCTCTTCCCGGTGGCAACATCAGTGGTGAGTCTCGTCCCGCCCCCGTGCCGGTCCCCGTGGCCTCACCCCTGCCGGTGTCTCTGTCCGAAAAACGCGGCCGCGTCAGAGATTCCCTTTTCCGGACCCTTCCAGGAAGGCTCCTTTAGACCTCGGAGATAGTGGAGACGTCCCTAGCTCCTTCGGTCTAATCCGTCTGTCCGTGGCGTGGGTCAAATCGCTGGGACGCTGGCTTTTGGCCCCCGCTACAGGCCACGGGGAATTGACCATGGGCAATCAAACTTCCAAACCTGACCGGAGCACACCTTTAGGGTGTCTGCTCACCAATCTGGCTGAACTGGGCCTGTCGCAGGACTTGCATCCGAAGCGTCTCATTTATTTCTGTAACGTGACATGGCCTCAGTATGAATTGGATAACGGGTCCAGATGGCCTGAGAACGGGACATTTGATTTTTCCATCCTCACCGACCTCCGTAATTTCTGCCAACGAACCGGGAAGTGGCTCGAGATTCCCTACGTTCAAGCTTTCCTCTGTTTGCGTTCTCGTCCCACCCTCTGTTCTTCCTGCTCCACGGCCCAGGTTCTCCTGGCCCGTGAGAAACCTTCTCTACTCACTGAGACCTCTTCATTTTCCGCCTTATCTGAACCCCCCGAAAATCTTTAATAAACCTTTTCCTTTCCTTTCTTTTCTGATTCACTGGAGTCTCTATTTCTTGCGCCGCCTCCTGAGCCACCTAACCTAACAGCCATCACTGGTCTAGTAGAGAGGCTTTCCCTAACAAGGACAACAAGCAAAGACCTCGTCCTAAGAGATAAATGGGGAGAGTGGGGGTGGAGGTGGGGGTGGGAGTGAGTACCCTCCTTTATCTTACCAAATACCTGTCTCCCTCAGTCTGCTCTTGACCTCTCTCTGCAATTTCATTCAGCTTTTCGATCATTATCTTAATAGGCATCTACCCATCATTTACCAAAATGCAGTAAGCAAGATGATCATTTTTCTAAATCTAAAAATGACATCTCTACTCTCATTCTCTCTCCCTCTTAAAGCTGATGTTTGTCCATTATTTTAACTCTAGCTCTTTTGGGCTCCCTAGGATGGCTCAGTTCTCCAGCTTTGTTTATCAAAGTTGTTTATAAAAGTTGGGGAGTCAGGGAGTGAAAACATCAAACTAGAGAATTTGATCACTGCAGACCTAGGCTCCTGGTAATTCAGTGCAAATGAAAACAGCTAGTTTCTTTTAGTCTTAATTATCTGTGTAATTACCTTTAGCCCAGAGAGACACAGTTTCAGAATTTCTAAAAAGGTGGATTCTTTTCTTTCTCAATCCATCAATGGCACAGTCAGCGACATTTGTTATGTACCAACTGTATGAGGCAATTCTGCATTAAATATTGAGAGGACCCAAGGGACTTATTATAGATGCTGCTCATGAAACTCTAAACAACCTACCTACAGAGAAAAGACCATTGGAATACCTTGTGCATACCAGGCAATGTGTCAGCTGCAAGGATACAAGGATATACAATATGTGGACTTAAGGACTATATAGCTTAGTGGGTAAGAATAAACAAGCAAGGGGAGTGGGGGAGGTGGTGAAGTGTCATTTTGGTGATACTGACTCATAAATGTAGCAGGAGTGTAAGGAAAAGCCAGTCAAGATGCAGGACCTGTCAGTCAACATTTAATGGACACTTATTCTATGCCAGGCATTACCTCTTAAACTTTTGCTCACAAGTCATCACAGATTTTTACAACTCAAATGCCACCTCTTCCATGAAGCACTCCCAGCCCCCAGACAACAGGGATCACTCCTTACTCAGTGCTCCCAGTGCATTAGACAGCTGGCATTGATATCATTCTTCCCTGTGTGCAAATGAATTGTTTGCAAGTCTGTTTTGACCCCTGGATCCTTCTTGAGGTTTAGAATAATATGTGGTCTCTGTCACTATTTCTAGATTCAGGTGTTTCTCCAAACTATTGACCATATATCCTTATCAGAAAAATATATTTGAACACGCACTCTTAATGTGTATTTATTTATATACTACTATGCTAATATATTGTTTCATTATAAAACGTGCACTAAAATAAAATAGATAATAGAGGCTGAGTGTCTACAATGCAGAAAGTCAAAGAAGACTATAGTCCCAGGTTGGGGGTGGGGATGGCATGCAGGAGGCAGCCGAGCATATAGTATATATGCTCAAGAAATCTTAGTTCTCTATGAACTCTGACAAATTTCTAGTCTAGCACGATTATTTTTTAAAAAGAGTTCATGTTTGACATGGAAAAGCTGAGTGGTTAGGTAGTGCATGGTGGCCACCCATTTTGACTCGGAGGATGCTCAGGCTCCGAGAGTATAACTAACTTGCTGCAGTGGATTATGATGCCACCTCTTTACAATGTGACTTTGCAATACCTCCCATCAAGAGGGGACTCCATTTCTCTGCCTTTTGAGTGTGGGCTCAGATATTGACTTGCTTTGACTAAGTCGGGTTTTAGCAAATGAGATGTAAGCAGAGGCTTAGAAAGTTCTTGCTGATACCATCCGTGACCACCGCCATGGGGACAAGCTGGGGCTAGCCTGGTGGGAGACGAGACACATGGCCACATCACCCCCTCGCCCCAGGTAACACCACTCCAACCACCGGACACATGAGTGAGGTTACCTTGGACCATCCAGCCCTATCAGAGTCTGCCCAGACCAAAATGTGAAAAAAAAATTTTAAAAATGTGTTTGAGTCGCTAAATCACTTCAACAAAACCTAATTGGTACACTTGCCCCAGATTCAGAGCTGGTGAGTGGCCAAGTCAGGAATTGTGGCTTTCTTCTCCTAAAGTCACTGTTTCCCTATTATTTCAAGACTAAACCCTTCAAATATTAGCTCGTAGAATCAGAACCAGGAACATTCTGGGGCCATGTCCTTCAAACTGCCGTCTTAAAGCAAATTTACATTAAAACCCACTCCATTTGATAATTGCAATCTTTCTCTCCCTCCTTGCTGAGACAATGTTGCTGTAAAAGCGACCAACAGAAATCCAATTCAGTCTCTGGGGAAATTTATAGAAAAAAAAAACTTTCTATGCCATTGCTTTTCCATGGCAATATGAAGCATATGGGATCTCAGAAGAAGCATCTATCACAATATGTTGCATTGCAGTGCAGGAATTGGCATTTTCTCCAATTCCTCAAAGCATAGCTAAGAGAAAAATAAATGTAAAGGTATGAGGTCCAGGCTATGGCTGACATGCTGTCCCTTTCAAAGCCTGTTATTGGTTTAAAGAAAAGAAATGCAAAAAGAAACACACACACACACACACACACACACACACACACACACACACCAAAAAGCCAAGCCCCAAATGTAGTACACCGTTGGTTCCAGGAGTCTCTGAGCTGAAACCCAGATCCAGAGCATATTCAAAGCTGTACACAGTGTCCTGAGGTCCAGCCAACACAGCCCAGACAAAATCCAGGACTGCGGGCCAGCATTGTGAGGCCCCCGATGGAGGGGGAGGAAGCGTATAAAGCAAACCAGGCTGGCTTTAGCAACAAGGAGTCCTGAGCTCTAGTCTTTGCTTTATTACTCCTTCCTACAGCACTGTGGGCAAGTCTCATCATCAGAGATGACCCAGTAAGTCATCATTACCACGACCACTTCAGCACAGGACTCCTTGTTTAGAGCTGGGGTGAGCAGAGGGCAGTGTGCCCAGGAAGGGGGACACTGGACTACTAAGTTTAGATGTGATGAGGTGAGAGATATGGATATCCTAGAGACCCTGAGAACAGAAGGGGCCAAGGTATCCATAATTAGCCAGAGAGCACGAGGAGCACGTCGGGTGCTTGGAGTTTAGATGCTAAAAGGGAGGAGGACAGTGGATGTGAGGGGAGCCTTGTTGCTGATAGCGCCAAGTAGCGGCGGGGACCCTCATGCATGGTGACAGGTGCTTTACATACATCACCTGGATTATAGCTGACCACAACCCTGGGGGAGAGGGGAGTGCTGTTGTCTCTGCATCACCAGTGAGAAAACTGGGACAAAAGCTGGTATGTAACTCACTTCAAACCCACAGCCACTAAGTTTTGGAGCTTAAATCTAATCCCAGGTCTGTCTCTAAACCACATGCTCCTATTATTTTAATTTTCTTGGAATGTACGACTTAAAAGTAGTGCCTATGTTTATATTCTAAAATATTATGAAAGGATAACATGGTACTCTATGACAGGGAAAAAAAGTTAGTCATAAAACACAGTTGTAAGTGATGAAATGGATTCTTCTCTTCTTGCTCCCTTCAGGGACCCAGCCTGGCTTTCCCCTCTGATTCCCAGTGATGAGAATGGGGGAGGCAAAGTAGAAGTCCTGGGAGGGCCAGCCCAGCACGTCAGGTCCTGCTCTGTCCCCTCAGTCACCAGCATCTCAGAAAAACAAAGAGCACAATCTGCTTCCCAGGCCCCGCAAGACCAGTCCTGCCGCTTCCACAACAGGAGGGAGCAGAAGCCCAGAAATGGCCCTGCGCTTGGACGCGGTATTGAAGAGAAGCCTGCCTCTGGCTTCTAAATCACTGAATCAAAGTTGTATTCCTAAACTTTTAATTAATATTTGACACCAGGCGAAATGGCTTCGTTTCATTTATGCGTGTATGTTTTACATACCTCAAATTAAATGAAAATCAATAGAAACATTACTCCAAATGAAAAGGCTATAAATCCAAGAGTTTTCCCCATCAAAAATATAACTCAATTTGTATCCCCTCAGTGGAACACACATATGGGCAACCATTGAGAAAAAAAACCCATGATGGGCCCTGGCCAGGTGGCTTAGTTGATTGGAGCACCATCCCATACAGCAAAAGACTGCAGGTTTAATTCCTGATTAGTGTGCATACTACTGGAGGCAACTGATCTATTCTCTCTCTCTCTCTCTCCTCTCTCTCTCTCTCTCTCTCTCTCTCTCTCTCTCTCTCTCTTCCTCTAAAATCAATAAAAACATATTCTCAGGTGAGAATGTAAAAAAACAAAAACCACTTGATGGATAACTAGAGGTCAATCCTATATAATAAAAGGCTAATATGCAAATAGACTGAATGGCAGAATGACTGGTCGCTATGATACGCACTGGTGGTCAGTGCACTCCCACAGGGGGAGCACTGCTCAGCCAGAAGTCGGGCTCATGGCTGGCAAGGGCAGTGGCAGTGGCCGGAGCCTCTCCCGCCTCCTCAGCAGCACTAAGGGGAGTGGGCCTAAGCCATCAGTCAGACATCCCCCAAGGGCTCCCAGACTGCAAGAGGGCACAGGCCAGACTGAGGGACCCTCCCCCAAGCCTGTGTGCACAAATTTCATGCACCAGGATATAAAGTGAGGATATAAAGAATAGCCCATTATGTGTCAGAATCAGTTGGACCTGGGAAGACTGGGAGGGGCAGGATAAAGTGTCTGCCAGGAGCTTCTGGAAATGTTAAGCATAGAAATAAAGGACCTCCCCCCTTATCCACTGGAAATAGGGTCCAAGACCCTCAATGGATGCTTGAAATCTCAAACAGTACCAAACCCTATATATAGTATGTTTTGTATACACATACATACCTATGATACAATTTAATTCATAACTTAGACACAGTAAGAGATTAACAATAATAATAAAAAAGAACAATTATAACAATGTACTATAATAAAATGTGAATGGCTTTGGGGCCATTACTAAATAGCATAAGGGTGACTTGAACACAAGCTCTGAGCTGATACCAGGACAGTCAATCTCATAATTGAGTTCTTCTCCTAAGTGAGTACTGCGAGGAGCATCTACAGTGTGGAGACGCTGGACAAAGGGTGGACTCACTTCTCAGGAGAGATGGAGTGTAACAGCACAAAATTTCATCACGATACTCAGAACAGTCAAATTTTAAAATGTATGAATTGTTTACTTCTGGAATTTTCCATTTAATAATTTCGGTTGTGGTTGACTGCGAGTAACTGAAACCTCAGAAAGTGAGACCTCAGATAGGGTGGACTACTGTAAGGTGAGGTTAGATGACAGTCCTAGGAAAAGCTTTACTAAAGACAAACAGGAGAATTCCAGCTTCTCCATTCACCAGACCTGTGACTTCAGGCAACTGAGCCTCTGTGAGCCTCAGTTTCCCCCTCCTGACAATGCGGGAAACAGGTGCTCACTTGCTAAGGGAATTAGAGACACAGTGAGATCATGCTGTTTTCCAAAGGGCCATCTGAGGAGTCTGCCCAGATCTAGATCCTCAGGACCCTCCTGGGGCCTGGACTGTGCTTTTAAAAGGCGTTTCAGTGGCAACAAAATCAAGAGAAGGGACTCTGTCTGGACTGTCCCCTTCCCCAGTGCAAACTTCCATCCTAGTCACTCCAAATTTACGTAAATATTTTTACTTATTTTTACTTTTAACTCACTTTGAAATAAGTTCAGACTTACAAAAAGTTATAAAAGGAATGGTACAGTGAGTTGCCTTATACTTTTCACACTCAGCTTCCCTAAATATTGCCATTGTACCCAACCATCATACAGTGATCAAAACCAGGACATCAATATTGATCCAATAATATCCACAACTTCATAAACCTTAATTAAATTTTACCAATTGTCCCTTTTTCTGGTCCAGGATGTAACCTAGGCAAATCCAAATAAATGAAAGATGGTGTTCTCATGCGTCATATCCCTTGTGTAGACAAGTCCCCAGCAGCCCTTCTATGCAGATCTTCATCTTCATCTCCCGTGGACATGCTAGAGCTGCTATCACATCCCCCATAATCCTTATCATCAAGAACTTGGGGTAAACATTGAGAGAATGATTTTGATGCTCTTGGCATATGTGAGTAGGATAAGCAGAAGCTCATTCAAAACACAAACCACATTGGAATGTAAGGAATCAAGAAAAGAGTGATAGTGGTGAAGGCCTAGGGTGGGGGGCAGGGGCAGGAGTGGGTAGAAGAGGTCAATGGGGTGGGGGAGAGAAACATGTAATATTTTCAAAAAGAAAAGATTTTTTTAAAGAAAAGAGTGATGAAAGGGAGGCAGACACTGTTTCAGAGAAAAGCTTGAGACACTGCCTCTTGTCCTTGCTTTCCCTTGAGCAATGCCATCCTCAGCCATAACCACCAGCATGATCCTATCAGTTAAGGTCCATTAAATGAGAAGATACATGGAAAGGATTTAGCTCAATGAGCACACGGGAAGGACTCAGTGAATGTCATTCCTAATTTGTGTTACTCCTTCCAAAGCCACTGTCTTCCTGAAAATTCTCTCCGCGTGTGATAGTCCCAATTTCCAACCACCTTCCAGTTCTTTGAATCTCTCTGTGAGCTTGAACACATCCTGATTTATACTGTACTTATCCCCATGCCTCTTTATCTTATAGCCCCTATTGGATTGTAAATTATGATCCTTTCATCCCCTGAGGAGGCTTTCTGAGCTTCCTAAGGATCACACTGCGGGAACTGGCCTCCCAAACACTGGGGCGCCCAGCCTGCAGATCCTCTGATATAATTTATCACCAACTCTTTAGGCTTTAACTTGTTTTGAGCATCTTTAGAGAAAGCTGCCATTGTGTTCAACAGGGGGAAGGAAGCACCTGTTCTAAATGAGCCTCTTATGAGAGCGCCCCCCCCTCCCTTGCAGGAAAAAAGGAACACCCCTTTCAGGTGCCCACTCATTGATAATGGGGGCTTTGGGGCAAAATCTGTATTCTGGGCTCTGAGAGTTGCCTTGAGGGAAAAGAGAGACAAAGAAAGTTTGAGGAGGTGGATGGTACTTCCTAGCACTTAGGTTCCTCGGATCTTCAAAGCACTTGACATAAATCAACTAATGCCCACGTCATCACACAGCATGCCGTCTCCCTGGGAATGAGAAGGTCTGGGCTTCGGTCCTGCAGCCAGACTTCAAAGGGGCTGGGCAATTTGCAGTGAACAATTGCATTTATGATGGCCGCTTCCTAAGAGACAATCACATCTCCTGCCTTTCGCTGAGTGAGTCCTGGCTGGGTGTTTGTTGACTGAATCAGACTGATGGCGGATCATTCAGTGAGGCCCTTCCTCTGTACTCCTCTGTCCTCAGGTCTAATCAGTATGACACGGCCAAGTTTATTCCAGGAAGTCCTTCTCAATGCTGCATTAGGTCATTGAATGTGAAATGTTGAGAGCCATGAGTCCCTTATAAAATTAGATGAACGTTAGGGGTCTCCTCCCTAGGAAAATCCTAAGTGCACACATAGGCTGCAAACATTTGCAAGACTTTTCAGAGCCCCGTCTGAAGCCCAAATGAAGACTCTTTTAGGTTTTGTTTGGAAGCAGCCTAAGTAGAATCACCAATGTCTAGGTTTGGGAGAAATGATTTATTCTGTCAAAAATATTTGGTTTCACTGGTTTGAAAGTGAGATTTAGAAGTGCAGTTGACCTTTTCAAATTAGGCATCAAGAATATCTTTAAATGTTATATGAATATATATTTCTTGTTAAAATTATTATCTGAAGCTGTGCTTTCTGGTCGCAGCCACTCACAGTGACCTTAGGAACTTGGGTTTTCTTTTTCTTTGTTTTCTTCTTAGGCTCATTTAATAACATATTCTTATATTTGGGGAAGTAGGAAGTGTTCCCCTTGTCTTTTTAGCAAGTGTGGAGTAACCAGGGAAAAATTTTTGGAAAACTCCTCAGCAACACCAAGAGCGGTGTTTTAACTAAATCCTCTATAAATACCCGCAATAGAGCTAAACAGATCCTGTTAGGAAACCCTGACACCCAACTACCTCATTCCCAGCCTTATGGGAAATCAGGAAGGAAATAGTTTGTAGGCAACTGATGGAAAAGGGCCTCACTTTTTAGGAAGAGTGAGCTTTAGGAGGAGGCCAGGAGAGTGGAGGGAAAGATCAAAAGGCAGGCTGAAGTACCATGGGAGTGACCCTCCAACAAGGAGAGCTTGCATCTCAATGGTCGGCCTTGAAATGCAGATATTGAAGTTTCCTTCTGAAAGGGCCTGTGATGGGACAACTGCCCCAATCTCACAGAAGCGGAGGTGGGTTTGTTTACCTCAAACACTGTTTCACTAACATAGGCACCAGGGCATGGGGCCTCACTTCCTGGTGATGCTTTGGAGAAAGAAAGGAATTAGCAACTTTGGAGTCAAGAGAAAGGATTCATGAATTAAAGCTAAGGATGAAAGGGCTTTCCACACTGCTCACCAATTGATGTGCAAATTTGCACTTCTGCTGGCCCCCTTGCTCCTGACTGACTGAGGGGTCTAGCTGTTTCAGATATAATAGAAAGTTAGCAGTTCAAGTCTATGATTCTTTTTTTTAAACTGTTTTTTAAATTCCTTGATTTGAGAGAAAGAGAAAGAGAAACATCAATTTGTCATTCCACCTACTTATGCCTCATTGGCTGCTTCTTGTATGTGCCCTGACAGTGGATCAAACCCACAACCTTGGGGTATCGGGACAATGCTCTAACCAACTGAGCTACATAACCCAGGCTCCAAGTCCATGATTCTTAGCTAAATGCTCAGGTAAGATATAACCAACCACCAGGGCTTGTCTCCTTCCAGAATTTCTTGTCAGGTATCGTTGTTGGTTCCTTCCGTTGACCATTGCTTCTTTGCTGGTGGAAAGCGACCTGAATCCAATTGCTATATCTAGTTCCAGCTGCTCTTTTCATAATTGAAAGGGTTGAGCAGCAAATATGTCTGCTGGTGCATCTGTCCGCATGGCTCAGCCTTGGGAACCTTCCTTCTCTGAGGCCCTGGGAGGCAGCGGGACAGGCTGCTGCTGGTTAAGTTCCTGCCTCAGCTTGCAGTTGTGAGCCACAGGGTTGGATTTGGGTTGGATCCTGGCTCTGCCACCTCCCGGCTTTCAGAAGTAGGCAACACATTTAAACTCTTATTTTTGGTCCTTCATCTATAAAATGGGCTACCATGGCCATTTCATAAATCTGTGCTGAGGATTAGATGAAATACTTAAGTATGTAAGTGTATCCTGCCTCGTTCCACACAGAATTTGCAGTGCCCCTCCTCGCCCCCTCAACATACACACAAATTCCAAAAAAAAAAGAATTAAAATGAAGAATACTGACTAGAAATCTAATAAAATATACTTTTCAATAACAATCATATACACTCACTTTTAAACTTGAGGTTTGAGAATATGTTTATATATGAGAAACTAATTTGTTTTAAACTTCAGAGTAAATGTACAGAGCTCGAAGAAAACATGAGAGGAGAGTTATTCAATTCAACCTTCAATTTTAATTACTTCCTATCCCTGGACAGGAAGCTGAGAAATCATCTGTCTGGTTGCACCTCCAGGAAGGTGACACCCAGGTCAAGATGCCAGAGAGGGAAGGCAGGGGTCAGTGGGCGCCCCCTTAACCTTACTAATATCAGATTCCTAGCAAACTGAGTGGTGCTTGGTAAATTCCTGTGAGATACAAGGCAGGTAATTTTTATCCCCATTCTATAGATGAGAAAAAATGAGTGTGGGAGGGAAAAAATGGCTTGCCCACAGTCACACAGCTAGTTAGTGGGGTTGCTAGCGCCCTATCCTAGGGCCAGAGCCTGCACAGCGCCATTCAACTTGGGAATCTCCACTTTGCGAATGTGTTCTACTTGGCAAAGTTTCCTTCCTTGCTCCCTACCCAGCTGTGCTTCCATTGCGATTCTGTTTCTGATGAATTACATGTTTACTTTATCCAGGGATCAAGATATTAGCCTCGCAGAGTGGTTCTCCTAGCAACGAGCTGCTGTGGAGATGAGAAAACATCTGCAACCAGGACTCAGCGTGGCTCTCCTTAGTACAGCTGGGTGGTGGTTGCTGCCACTTGGAAAGGCTATTTCGAATGATGACTCGAAAGGTCTAAGTGATACATTTCACCCCTTACACAAAATTCCTAAATTCTGGGATTTGAACATAAATGAAAGTCTGAAAGAATGCAATGCTAATGCTTCTTTTTCGTGGGGGGAAAAAGTGTGAACTGCCACGTTCAAATGTGAATACTACTAATACTAGATGACACAGAATGCTAGGCACCTTGTGCATTATCATTGCATTATCTCATTAAGCTGCACAAAGTCTGATCAGTGTCCTTATCATCCCCTTTTACCCACGAAGAAGTGAGGGTCCAAGAAAGTTAAATCACTGTACGTTGTGAAAGGAGCAAGTGGCTGAGGCAGGATTCAAATTCAATCAATCGTTTCTCACCTGAAAGCCTGTTCCCTATCCCACTATTCTTTCTTGATGTTTCTACTCCATGAAAAGAAACTACTTATGATTCTAGAATAGTTGACAATATATTGATTTTCATAATACAAGATTTTGGCAACAGTGCAGGAAATGGATACACACAGAACTTGACCATTTTATACCTTTATTTGGAAAAACAAACAAGCAAGCACACACATACATACACACACCCTCTAAATATATGTATTATATGCCAGGCACCAAGGATGCCAAAAATAATTGAGATAGAATTTTTAAGAACTCACAGTTTAATGGGGGACAAGAAAAACAGAAGATGATACCTTCACTCAGGAGTTATGACAGGATATAATTACACGATGAGAGGACATAAATAAGGTGCCAGAAAAGGCTCCCAGAAGAGTCTCGTTGAGCTGGCTTCAAAGTGTGACATCCTTCAAGAAGAGGTGTTTCCTAGAGAAGTCTGGGCCAGGGTAGAAGTCTGCAGGGCTGTAAACATGGCATGTAGGGCCTGGGCCTGGGCAGAGATGAGACAGTGGAGAGGTTGCTTGGCATCAGGTCATAAAAGGTGTCGATCTTCTTTTTTTTCATATAAGTTTTCTTTTATTTTAAAATTGGAATAGTAGAATGAAATGGTTTGTGGCTGACACTGGAGTGCTCATCCAGCAAAACAACAAACTCCAAATGTCTGAGCCAGCTGCCCCACTTCCTGGATGTTATGCAACTAAATGTAGGTGGGTTATATTCTTGATTTCATCTCCTCAGGATTTAGCCACAGGTATAGCTATAAATCATGTTTGTGTAAAAATGCATGCAGAGCATTCACCAACGCATTGTTTCATATCAAGAAATAGCCGGAAATCATCTAAATGCCCATTAACAGGAATGGTTAAGTAAACTATGTTGTATCCCATAATTGAAGCATATAATGACAATTTTAATTTTTAAAAAATTTATTGATTTTTAGAGAGAGGGGGCGGGAGAGCAAGAAAAACATCGATGTGAGAGCAAAACGTCTATTAGCTGCCTCATGCACGCCCTCTCCTGGGGATCAAGCCCACAACCCTGGGGATCTGCCCTGACCAGGAATTGAACCATCAGCTCTTAGGTTCATGGGACAATGCCCAACCAACTTAGCCACACCTGCCAGAGTAATAATTTTAATCTTTTTACAGAACACAGATCTAGCTGTGTGACTATGGAAAGAAGCACATAACACAATGTTCAGTAATATTGCTAAATATTTTAATTTTTCATAGCTATCCATACCTACCACTCACAGCCCATATACTTGGAAATCAGTAAGTCCACTCCTGGCTCTGGAGGGTTCCTGGCTCAGGCTGAACTAATCCGTGTAACCCATCTCTTCCTAAGGAGACTGGTTCTGATAAGGGCACATGGCCCAATTCAGACCAAGGAGATGCATAAAGTAGTTGGCTTGGGCCTCCAAGGGAAACAAAATATTAAAATTAAAGCTTTCTGGCTCTTCTGAGAGAACTTCAAGAAATTACTTCTCTCCCTGCCTAGACGTGGACCTGTGAGTATGTAGCCCTGGGGAGGTCAGCAGGTCACATCACAGTCACGATGGGAAGCTAGCCTTCGCAATCACACAATGAAAGGCAGCGCAGGAAGAGAAACGGACCTCTGATAACATTGTTAAGCCACTGAATCAAATCAACCTTGAACTTAGTTTTTTTTCTGAACTTCCAGTTTTGTGTCAGCAAATCCTGTTTATTACACAGGACAGTTTGAGTTTGGTTTTCAGTTACTTGCAGTGAAACATATAAGTAAGTGGGAGGACAAAAGCAAAGAGCAAAAAATGATATAGAATGTATTACTCATTTGTGTTAAAAAGAAACACACACACACACACACACACACACACACACACACACACGGCATCTATATAAATGTGCTTGACTATGCATAGATCATTTTCCGAAGGACACATAACAACTGCTCACTGTGAAATTTGAGGAGTGTGTTTGGAAGTTCTAGGGTAAGAAGGACTTTTCATTATTTATTTATTTTTTGAAATTGTTTAATCAATGGCATATATTATTTCAATATTTCTACTTTTAAAATAGAGTCTTTAGTTCTACGCCTGCAGCAATATATCCACAAAGAAATGGCTGGGATCTATTCAATAATTTTTTGTCTGGGAAGAAGAAATGGCCCTTCTTGGGCTCATATGATCTGCATCAGGGTGAGTAGCAGGGAGTCACCAGGCTCTACACCCCGTCTTGGTCGAGAAAAGGGCAGCTGGCTCCAGGCTTGCAATGGGGGGCTGCTGATGGCCATCTACTGACAACGTGCCCTGAGGTTTTGTTGTCCTCACACTATCAGGCTCTCTCCGGAAGAAATCTGGGGGCTGTCGAAGGAGGAGACATGGTCTGGAGTTCCCATTTCTTTATGCAGTTGAAGAACCTTGGCCTTCTGTGTCTGAGGCTTCTGGAGAGAGGCCTGCGGAGAACCAGGCACCATTCATTTTTTTTCCATCAGCTTCCCCCGTGGCACCAACTTCAAAGCAGACGGTGAGAGCCAACCTCTTACAACCTTCTTCCTCACACCAAATGCCATCCGTCATCGCAGGAAACCTTGCCTGGCTTTGTCAACCTTCCCTGTCCTTGTTCTTACTGTTCCCTCTGCTATGAACGCCACACAGTTGGATTTCCTGGGACTCAGGCTTTGGCAAGGCAACTTGGGAGCAGGAAGTTCAGGGAGGACTCCTGTAGACAGATGTGGGCAGAGGTGCTGAAGGAAACACTCTTCTTTCTCTCTGACTCTCTGCACTGTGAGCAAACTCTACTACTCACATGACGTCACTTCTGGTCACCAAATGTGCGCGCTCCCACACCAAGCAATTCTCTGACACAGGTGGGGGTCCTGCAAGTTGATTCCATTCTGACTCTGTGGACCTGGGGCAGCACTGACCCGCAGGTGGAGAGCTCAATCCCCCGAGACCATCCTCCCAGCCCACTTCTATTGTCTCTTGCAAGTCCAGGTGTCGCCTGGGCTTCTGGCTGAGCTGCTGTAAGATGGATGTTCCCACAGCCGCCTCCTCAGATTCAATAATGTGCTGGAACAACTCACCAAACTTAGGAAGGCAGTTTGCTTATTATATTAGTGGTTTATTGTCAAAGGAAACAATTCAGGAAGAGATGCACAGGGCTAGGTATGAGGAAGAGGCGAGGAGTGTCTATGCCTTCTCTGGGCGAGCCAGCACATCCACCAATCCGAAAGCTCTCCAAACCTCCTCATTTGGGGTTTATATGGAGGCTTAATTATGTAGGCATAATTGATTAAATCATTGGCTATTGGTGATTAATTTGACCTCTGGTCCCTCTCTCCTCAGAAGTCAGGGGATGGGCTGAAAGTCCCAACCGTCACCTCACAGGGTTGGTTTCCAGCCACCAGCACCCATCCTGAGACTGCCAGGAGCTCCTAGACACCAGTCATCTCATCAGCATACAAAAGACTTTATTAAACCAAAAAACATTTTCACTTCAGAGATCCCAAGGGTTTCAGGAGCTGTGTGCTGGAAAGCAAGGGAAGGAGAGCACAGATCAAATATATTTCTCATATGTCAAGGTGCAGCCAGCCCACCAGGAGCTTGAAGCTGGGATGGCCCTTCTGAGTTGTCCCAAATCAGTGTAAGGAGCTGAGCCTTTGTATGTTCACACCAGGCAGTCATAGGGGGTGGGGACTCCAGGGATAAGTGTGGTAAGTGTTTCCCTCCATGTCCAGCGTGGTTCAGGGTTCAGGAACTGGAAGAGGAGCCGCACACAAATGAAAGAAAAGACAAGAGATAATTTGGGGATATTGGGGGACCAGGCGGGCAAGTCCAACTCAAGGGGAAGGACTTCCTCCTGTGCTCAGGCCTCACCAAGCTTTTATTGATCTGGGATGCACCCATAGCATAGCCCTTAGGCAGGCGACCCCAGGTGGTGCCCAGCTCCAACCTTTGCTAGGGCTTCAAAGGCACCCAGCCTTGGCGGGGGTGGGGGGGGGAGAGGGGGGTCTGTCTACCTTATCAACTAGTGAAGACAATAAGCGGTTTCCCACAGATAAGGGCCACCTGGAGCCAGATGGCTCTTCACTGTTGAGGGCTGACAGTTGAGAATGACAACTTTCCTAAACTGGGGGCATCAATCCTTCAGGCCTGAAGGGGCTCTAGGGGCACAGCACAGCATCCCCCACAAGGGTCTCCCATTCTCATGCTTGCCAAGTCCCCTGCTTGCCTCCTGCTCTTGTAAACTTTCAAATAGGGTCATTGGTGTCCTGCTGATTTCCGTGTCCTGTGTCTCAAACTTTTACCTAGAGTGTTTTTCCTTATTTCTCAGTGAAACACCAGGTGCATCCACCTCTGTGCTAAGTCCTTCACCTTTATCCAAACAACGTTTGAAGTCAGGACTATATCACCTCCATTGAACAGATGAGGAATCTGAGACCCAGTCAGGGTAAATAATTTGCCCACAGTTACAACTGCTAATAACTAAGTATCAGCAGTACTGCCTGATCACGGATGGACATCAAAAGGCAGCCTCACAGGGAAAATAAGTCTCGCACGGCAGCCCTGGGGGCTCTGTGGAAGGAGAGAGTGGGCAATCAAAGTGGCAGCATCTGGGAGTGTTTCTAACCATGTCCCTTAGCCCATCCCCAAACCACCCGAAATCTCATAGGCTCCAATGAAAAGACACAACTCTTGGTCATGTCTCCTTGTCACCACTCTTAAGACTCTGAATGTAGAAATTCTCAATCACCAGTGTCCAGACTCATGCCTGCCCCTTCCCCTATGGCTCGGCAGTACCATGATACAAAATGAAAACTACCATGTGAATTCCCACCATTCCACTGTGTCCAGATGACTTGCCCTCTGTGCCTAAGAGTCCACTGAAAAAAATACTATTGTTAACATTTTTTAAAAATCCAATGAGCCCATTTGTAAAACTGGAACGCAGAGAACAGACTCATCCCTGCCTCCCAACTCTGTCCCAGTTGTTGCGTTCAAGGGGCTAAGGCAGTGGTGCCCACAGTTACTAGTCACTGCATTTATTGTTTGAAAAGAAAGAAAAGGAAAAAGAAGCCTAAATGATGCTATTATGTTGGCTAATTAAATTTCTTCTTTGCTGTTACGATGCATTCATTTTTGAGGATCATTACTTTTTGTGTAGCTTCTTTCAAGAGCTTGGTTTAAGGTTGGGCACTAAGGAAACCTCAAGGCAAGGCTTAAAGCCACCAACCATGCTTGCACCTCTGGCCACATGTGGGCTACTCAGGGGCGCCCCAGGATGTGACTGTGGAGCTGCCCTTTCTTCTGAAGTCTATGAACCAGAGTGAGGGGAACAGCCACTCTCTTTATAGGAAAGCCGGTGAGTTTAGAGTCAAGGGTGTGTTCACAAGTAGCCTTTAGCTAATGTTCAAAATTCAGGGTGTTCATTTCCTATTTAATATTCATTTGTTCACAAGAAGACGTGAGCTTCCTAAGGGAGCAGACACTCTGATGCATGTGGGGGAAGAGGGTAGAGAGTAGAGGAGGTTCAGAGATGGCTCTGGAAAGAAGGGGGATGCAGGGCACACATCATGTGCTGGAGACGTTCAGACTGGGCAAGGCCATCGCACACTTTTCTTTTCAGTTCTGTTCAGTCTCCTTTTCCTCATAGTTGAAACTGGCCACTGCGGGATTATTTTCACAATGGACAAGGCAAACACCACAATCAGGCTTCTTACCCAGCCTTTGGAGAGCCAGTGTCCCTACACTGCACTGGCTGGGTGACCTCCTCTTCCAGGTGAGAAACTGAGGCAGAGAGAGGAAGGGTGATTATTCTTAGTCTTCTTTATACATCAGCATACTCTTTGGCACACTGCCAGTGCTCAATAAATATTTATTAACTCATTAAAATGGAGACACTCAAATTTCTTCCTCTTCTTTTGCTCCCTGAGTTGTTGATAAATGTATGGGGAAGTGTAAAATGATCACACAATTGTACCAAACTAAAATGTAGTGGCAGAAATATGTACCAAGCCTTAGACTACGTAACACGGTATTAGAGAGAAAACAAATGTCTATCCTATTTCATTATAACAGGCTTTGAGTACCTTTGTTTCTCATCAGATCGGGTACTTGACCGCGATCCCTCAGATCTGCAGGCATGGCCCAGATCTGCAAGGCCAGCATCTGCAAGGCCATTTTGGACTAAGGATCCCTATTTCGAACAGTAAACAATTTCATTCACTGCACAGACGTCTCAGGGGATGAACAAAACATTAATCCCAGGTGAAGGCTGATGCTCTGCACAGCCAAATATTTAGGTAAAGGCCAAGTCCAATTCCAGCAGATGACACCTGCATGTTAAAAAAATCTGCTGACATTTGGAAATGTGTGTTGACCAAAGTGAATAATAACAAAAGTATGTTTTCCATTAGAAAAAGATAGGAATTGTATATGAAGCTCAAATGATATGAGGTACCCACCCATATTAGATAACTCATTTTTAGTCTTACCTTTTCCAAAGTGTTCCCCAAAAGATTTAAAAAAATAACTGTTAGTGATACAGAAAAACAACACCATAGCCACTCGCCAATACTGTATTGCAAATGTCCAATTAGAATCCAATATGTCCAATGATATATATATAAACATTGTGTGCCCTCAACGTATAACTTGCATTCCTCTGCCCACTACCCCAACTCCCACTTCCTCCCACCCTCCACTCTGGTAATCATACGAATGCTCAAAAGTCAAGACTGGGTTAAGAGGAGACCAAAAAGAATGTTTAAGATGAAATCAGATGTGACCCCTGGAATCAGAAGCATTTGCTGAGCATGGTTTTAATTACGGGGCTCAGCCAGCCCCTCCGTGCCTCTCCCCGCAGCCTGGCGCACCTCTGAAAACGTGCAGGGCCCGCCAGCCTGCCAGCAGGAAGGCTTTATGGCCTCGCACTCCATTAAAAAAATAAATAAATCAGAAGTCCCTGAGGCAGTCGCATGCTTAGAAGCAACGAAATTGCAACCTGTTTACCTCTTCTTAGACATTTAAATCCCCAGCCCAGGCACAGCCTTACCAGCAAAGACTCAACATTATTGTGAAGGAATTAAAATTCTTTTGCTCTGATGCAGTCCAGCTTATGGCACATGGCCCATAGCTGAGGCCCGAAGGCTCATCCTGTGTTTTCGGAGGTCTCATAAAATTGTCCAGAACTGATGGAAGCAAAGAGTTTCTTAAAAATGTGTAGGTCCTTTTCCCCATCACCATTTACCACCACCCCCCAGACCCTCCTCCACCTCCACCCACCCCCATCTAAATAGCTATTAAAAAATTTTTTTTAATGTGTAGGTACTTCATTACAAGCTCAAGTTGTTAAAACAGGGCAGCAGTCCGAACTTTAAGATGCAAAGGAAATGAAGTCGATAAATGCGGGAGTTTGGGTATCGTATCACTGGGGGGAATTTTCTAAGTCACTGGAAAGAAAGGTGTGAGAGAGCTGAGAACTGAAGGCAAAAGAAGAGTCACTAGCCATGAACTGGGAAGGAGAATCTGATAATATTTAGCTTTGAGAAAGGAGAGTGCCAACTATCAAAATTTTCCTCTTCAAATTGTTGGTGTTGGTGTGATAGTTAATTTTATGTGTCAACTTAGCTAGGCAATGGTGCCCAGTTATTTGATCAAATACCAGTTTAAATATTGCCGTGAGGTACTTTTTTTAGATATGATTCACATTTAAATCAGTAGACTTTGAGTTGAGCAGGTATCCTTGATAACATGGGTGGGCCTCACCCAATCAGTTGAAGGCCTTAAGACAAAAGACTACGATCCCCCGATCCCCCACGGAAAAGAGAATCCTGCCTGCAGATGACCTTCAGACTCCAGACCGCTGCAGCAGATCTTCCCTAGCTCTACAGCCTGTGCCTGCCCTGCAGACCTCACACTTGCCAGCCTCTATAATCATGTGAGATAGTTTACTGAATAAATCTCCTCATACAAATACATCCCATTAGTTCTGCTTCTCAGGAAAACCCTGGCTAATCGTATATGAAGAAGAAACAACAAAAAAAGGAACAAGTGTTTGGGTGCACACCAAACATTTCTTACGATTTTCTATTCATCTCTTTACTCCTTACAACAATCTTGCAAAGTAAGCATTTCCCCCATTTTCCTGATTAGAAAACTGAGGCTTTGCTCTTGCCCAGAATCACAAAGCAAGTAAGTGGTGGCTCTTATAGTCACTCAGGTGCGATGGTCCCCTATATCCACGTCCCTTCCAGGACATCACTTGACCCACGTACAACCCTTGTTCCCTGTTATTCCAGAAAGCAGAGCAAGACCTTGTGTCTCCACACAGACAAGCCAGTCTCAAAGAGGGAAGCTGACCTGTAGAGCGAAGTCAAGGTGAGAGAAAGTCCTAATTGTTAGGTCTGATCAACTAATTGAATCAATAACCTCTCCCTTGGGGACTGTCCTTTAAACCACTTTACAATAGACATTCCCCTTTGCTTAGACCACATTCCACTTGCCAAGACCATTATCCTTCCCCAGCGGACCTTCCCTGGATCTGGGCCTATCCAGAGAATTCTCTGCCCAGAAAAAGCCCACCGAGAGTCCTTTAAAAATCCCTGACTCCCCATCCATGGGTGCTGAAACCATTTGGGGGCTCATCCCATCTGGTATCAGGTGGCCTAATAAATTCCTAATCCCTCACCACTTTGGCCTCATGCGTCCCTCCATCAGCGACCCTAACACTCATGGCATTTAAGACCTTGGCTTCAGTGTTTTGTGAGGCCAGTGCCACCCTGTCCCTCCACTGCCAGTTGTATGTTGTTGTTTTTTTACCATGTCTATTGAGGTACTAGAGGCCCGATGCATGAAATTTGTGCAAGAGTGGGCCTTCCTTCCCCTGGCTGCCGGCACCAGCTTCCCTCTGGTACCCGGAAGCTGGGCTTCCCTCGCAGCCCCAGCTTCATCCAGAATGTCGTCAGAAGGATGTCTAGAAAGACGTCCAGTCTAATTAGCATATTATGCTTTTATTATTATAGATAGTGGGCACACAATAAACTGTGTACAATTTGATAAGTTTTGACATCTGTATACATCCACGAAACCAACATCACACATGAGATAATGAACATACCACCACTCCTACAAGCTTCCTTGGCCCTTTTACAGTACTTTTCTCCAGTCCTGCTGCCACTCCCTCTGCCAGCAACCACTGACTGGCTTCCAGTCACTATATTGTATTTTCTGGACTCATATATTAGTGGAATCATACATTATGTATTTTGGGGGGGAGGGGAGGAATAGAGGATCTGGCTTCTTTCATACAGCGTAATTATTTGGAGATTCATCATGCTTTGTGTGTATCAGTAATTCATTATTTTTTTACTCCTGAGTATATTCCATTGTCTGGATATACAGTGGGGCCTTGACTTACGAGTGTCCCGACTAACAAGATTTTCGAGATACAAGCCGTCTCTCAGCTGATTTTTTGCTTTGAGTTACAAGCTAAAATAAGGGTTACAAGCCAGCTTCAGATACCCCACCACTAGTTGGCGCAGCGAACATCACAGTGAACGCCACAACATCAGCCCAGCATCACGTGTCATTGTAATGGTGAAAATTGATTTGACATACGAGTAATTTGAGTTACGAGTTCCATCACAGAATGAATTAAACTCGTAAGTCAAGGCCCCACTGTACCATAGTCTGTTTATCCATTTCTCTGCAGTTTGGGGCTATTACAAGTGAAGCTGCTATGAGCATTTAGGCCTTTATACGGACATCTGTAGCGGGTGGCAGACTGTGGCTTATTCTGTGCTTCCCACAAACACAGTCACACACATTTATTGCCTTACTCATGTGTTTATTGTCTATGGCTGTGTTTGCATTACAATAGCAGAGTATATAGCATCTTGCCTTGCAAAGCCAAAAGCATTTACTTCACGGTTTCCCAACCCCTGCTCTTATATAAATTTCTAGGAGTAGAACAACAGCACATAAAGGAAGTGTATGTGAAAAGCTGAACAAAGTGGTTGTACCATTTTTCATCCCCACCAGCAGTGTGTGAGAATTCCAGTTGCTCCATATCCATATCTTTGCCAAAACTTAATATGCTCATTCTTTTTAGCTTATGCCATTCTAATAGACATGCCCTGGGTATCTCCTTGAGATTTTAATTGGCATTTTTCTGATGACTAATGGTATTTATTTTTTCATGTATTTATATGTGTCTCATGTATTTGAACCCCTCAAGATACTTCAGTAGGTTTGTAACTTGAAAAAGCCAGGTAGAGTGTCTTGTGACCCCACCTTGCATGCTCATACACTGTAGACAATCCTGTTCCTACATCATCAGGAATAAACAATATGCAGTTTTCTTCTTCCTATGATGTCTGAGAGCTCATTGAAGAGCAAGACCATGACACTACAGCAAACAATGCAAGGCCACTTATTATCAATAGCCCAATCTGACTCAGAAATATTCTGCAGGATTTTAATCGGCGTTGGGGCTTGTTTCTGTGCATATACTCTTTTGTTCTTGCTCCCTTCTCCTCTCTCCTCCTTCCCCCATTTGCTTTCTTCCTTTCCTCCTTTCCTGCACTTCACATTTACTTTGTACCCAGAGCCTGTTCCCTTGTCCAGAAGAGGATACAGAGTTGAGTCAAACACATTCTCTCACCTCAGAGCACGCCAGAAGGAAGCTGCCTCAGAAGAAGTGGGGCTTGAGTTGAAAGATAATAGCTGAGTGTCATATTCTGTAGGATGAAACACAGATTTGACATTTATTATACAATGAAGTCTGTGGTTCTGCGTGAAACTTGAACATTTCAAGTCTTCTATTTGACCCAATGTTGATTAAAAAAAAACAAAGGTGCTTGTTAGTTTTTTTCTCCACTATTAAAATCACATACATTTAAGAAATTTGGAGGGGTGAGGAAGGAGAGACTGACTAAATGACAGGGAAATCACCTGTGGCATTACTATCCCTAGTACACACAACCACTATAGACATTTTGGTATTTTTCTATTTTTTTCCTGTGTATCAAATATAAGCATTAAATGTTTATATCCTGATGTTTTCTTGACATTTTCTCCAGAATTTTCTATTTCATTATGATTTGGGTCAACATAATTTTTAAAAGGTCTAATTGAGTGACAATAAGAGTTTACTTTAAAATTTCCCTATTGTTTTATATCTAAATCAATGATGGCGAACCTTTTGAGCTCGGCGTGTCAGCATTTTGAAAAACCCTAACTTAACTCTGGTGCCGTGTCACATAGAGAAATTTTTTGATATTTGCAACTATAGTAAAACAAAGACTTATATTTTTGATATTTATTTTATATACTTAAATGCCATTTAACAAAGAAAAATCAACCAAAAAAATGAGTTCGCGTGTCACCTCTGACACGCGTGTCATAGGTTCACCATCACTGATCTAAATTGTTACCAGTTTTTCCTCATTAAAATGCTCTGCTGATAGATTTTTATCAACTTTATATTTATCATTTTAGTGTTTTATAGGTGAAAGGACCTTTTAGGAATTATCAAGTCCAACCATCTCAATTTTCAGACACGAAACTGAATATATGGGTAATGAGTTCTTCTGAGTTATACTTCTCAAACTTTAATGTGTGTGGGGATCCTAGGAAAACATAGATCATGGTTCACTAGGTTTGGGTGAAAGCCAATGTCCCACATTCCTGAAAACCTCCCAGGTGATGCTTAAAATGTGATTCACAAGCTAGGTAAAGGATTCAAAGCTCAGTGTGTCTATCTACAGAGCCCAAGCATAGCCAACAACACTGCCCGTCCTCTCTTAGCCAGGATAAGGCTACAGTGGCTACATAGGACCAACAGGTGGAAACTTTCAAATGTAACTGAAATATAACTTCATTATCTTAGTTTAGGAACATCTTTTCCACCAACCATCAGAAGTATGAGAGCTCTGGCTGAATACCCAATTAATGGAAAGTTTTAATGGAAATTCAGTGATGGAGGGAGGGGTGGGGCATCTCTTTTCTGGTGACTTTGAAGGGCCTCCCAAACCTGAGCTTAAGATTGTATGCTACTGTTGCATATTTTAAATGTTTATCTGAACAGCTAGCTTCTCGGCCCTTTAAGATTTAAGAAGCCATTTTCTGATAGAAGTCACATTGCCAGGCATTAAAAAACAAGTGAAATTAGTACCTTAAAAAAAATCAGACTGGGTGGGAGTTAGAGACCCAGGAGATGGCCGAAGTTGTCACATGAATCTCTCTCTCTAAAAAATAAACCTCACATTTGAGAAAATTTTCAGAAATATATTTTGCATTTGAAGAAAATGTCAGAATTATTTAACACAAGATGGGAAGCAAAATGTAAATGATTGGGGTCTCTTTACAAAAGGAGGATGGTGTCACTTCTTAGTACAGACACGTTTCTCCTTACAAGGTTTTCATATGATAATGTTCTCCTTGAAACCTGTTAAATGCCTCAGTTGTAAATTTCAAATCCTCACTGCATGTTGAGCTTCCGCACGGAGAGGAAGAGGGGCCAGCCTGTTTTTTATGTAAGCTACATTAAAACTCCTGAAAATCCCCATGGAGGTGTGGGTTTTACTTCAGTTTTCCAAAAGCTGGAGCTCCTGCTTGGTGATCCATCGGGACATGGATGACAGAGACAATGCCTTCGAGATACCACCTGTGTAGCACATGACTGTGACCTGCACAGGGACCTGTCAGGTTTCTCTCCGTGGGTTAGATACCTACTGCTCAGTCTGTCTAAAACCAACCTCATTATCCACCCTTTCTGCCAAACCAGGTCCTCCGTCTGATTCTGAATAAATTCATTTCATGTCATTCTCCTCTTCTCAAAAACACAAATCAGACTCCCGACACCTGCTCTCCACTGTCACGTCAGGACCTGTAGGTTCCTCAGTTCCAGCTGGATCCAAATGTAATCCCCACCGCTTCCTACAAGTCCCTGCAACCTCAGCCTTTCTGGTGCACCTTCCACATGGATGCCAGCTTCCTCTTTTTAAAGTACAAATATTATTCTTTGTAAGTGCAAAGTCACTCTTTCATCAGGAGTTTTTGACTGACTAAGGCTTAGAGGTCACAATTCCTCAGCTGGTATACTAAGCTATCTTTGAACTTCCCCCAACTTCTCTGTCCAGCCTCAGCCCCCTTTAAGCTACAGCCTAGCTGTTATGGAGGGGAGCATGCCCTCTTTTATGTTTTATCTCCCCAGCTTGCTCATAGGAGTGGGGATCCTTGGGGTACCGCTGGAATAAGCATTTTTGGAGGCCCCCATGGGAGGATGAGATACGATAAAAACTTTATTTCCATAGAATTACACCCCTCTGGGTTTCCAAAGTCCCATTTCCCTTAGTCCAGTTATAGAAGAAATGTAGCTGGGGCATCAGTAGAGCTAAAATCAGAGGCAATGTCCACACTTTTCTTTCCATGTTGGAGCCTGGTCTCATTCAGCATCAGACTAGCTGCAGTCCATCAATCCATTACATGTGGGGTTCACATGGCGGTGGGTCATAAGGGTGAATGCAAAAGAGCCAAGAGAGCATGCCCCAAGCAACAAGAGCCCCAAGAGTCCCGAAGCACACGAGTCAAGCACAAGAGAGCGAATTCCTTTGTTCAAGAGATTATGTATTCCAAATCTTTGTGCACCGCATTCATTCTGGCCAACCATCTCTGTCCTGAGGTGTGATCGATGGGCAAGAATCTTCCTTATGTCACCCCAACTGGGAATGAGTCTATCTTCCTATGTGGTTCCCTCCCCACAGTGTTTTTTAAGAAACATGTCTGGACTTCCCTTTTGCTCCTTTCCTGTTATTAATAATTAGCTAATTACAACAGTACCATAACCACACAAAAGAACATGCCATTCCCGGAAGACATATTTAGGGGGTAAGTTTGCATAGTGGTTACAAGTCTTTGCGTGCAAGTCCTATCTCCATTCTCTCTGAGCAGCATGGGACCTTGAAGTTAACTCTGAGCCATTCTCTTATTGTTAAAACCAGGGTAGTGCCTCCCTCCTATACTCAGTTCAAGTTAAAACTTAGAGCAGAACTTTCAGTTTCTGCTCAAGCAGGTAGAGTATTCAAATGAGCATTGTTCCTGATCTTACAACAAAAGGAGCAGAACAAAACACAAGTTTATGAGTATTTCTTAGTCAAAGACCTAGATCTCAGGGCAGTGAACTAGCTCAAAACCTAAGGAGAAATAGTCACCTGCAAAGAGACAGGACAGGAGCACTTGCTGACCTGGGCAGATATAGCAAGACACCACTAAGAAGAACACAGTTGGAAGAGTTCATGAGTGGAGGTTGGTGAGAGAGCCTGGTGCCCTTGGGGGACCACAGGTATTAGGGGAGTTTACACTAGGCTTTTGTAGGCTTTTTCTCCAGGGACAGCACTTGGAGAGAACTTATGGCTAAGGCCTGGGGACAGCAGTCACTGAAAAGTGGACATAAAATACAACTAGGACCCTTTGCATAAATGAGGACTTCATTAACTGTAGGGCATGACCTACGTTGCATTTATATAAGGCTTATATTTTTTACATGTATTGTTCTTTTATAGACAGAAAATAGATGTCAAATAATTCACTTTCTTTCCTAAAGGCACACAACAATTTTCTTTAGAGGTTGTCCAAAAATCATAGTCAAGTGCTTTTTATATGAGTCCACTTCCTGGAGTTGGTAGGAAACATCTATTCAAACATGAATTTGATCATACCTAAGCTCATTTTGTATGACTTACTACTGTCCTGTCAGTTAGATTAAAGTAGGATTAATAATTCCATTGTACAGATGAGAGAATTGAAGCTCAGACAGATTAAGGCTTGTCCCAGATCAGAGAGCGGTATTGTTAAGGTGAGGCTAGAAGAAAAGAGCAGTGAAGGGGGCGGGGGGCAGGCAGCCATTCAGGGCCTTATAGTCCTTGAAGCTTTTATCCCATAGCAACTTAAAACTATGGATGTTCTTTGGTTTAAGCCAAATAACTTATGTACCTTGCATAGCCCATAGACATGGGTAATAGCGTAGTGAAGACCTGGGGAGTGGGGGAGGTATGAGCTGGGAGGAGGGGGGTGGGAGAAATCTGTAATACTGTCAACAATAAAAAGTATATTTTTTAAAAAAGAAACTGTGGATGTGTTTTAAGAATACACAGATATAGAGGGAGAAACCAAGATGGCGGCATAGGTTAACGCCGGAGTTTGCTGCCTCGAACAACCACTTCAAAAGTGAAACTAAAAGACTGAACGGACATCACCCAGACCCACAGGAACGCTGACTGAGTGGAAGTCCTACAACTAGGAGGAAAGAGTAACGCATACGGACACTCAGAGGAGGCGC
>NW_006299715.1:4356086-4403050 GCF_000327345.1 Myotis davidii
ACGGGGGGTGGGGAGTGAGGGCGGGGGGGGGGCGGGAACTGGGAGGAGGGGAGTTATGGGGGAAAAAAGAGGAACAAATGTAATAATCTGAACAATAAAGATTTAAATTAAAAAAAAAAAAGAATACACAGATATAATCTGATATGCATTTTGATGTTGGCTTTTCAAACAATGAACCCTCTTTTATGTTTAGCCATCTAACATCCATTCCCTCTTTTTGCTGGCAGCCATACCTTGCTTTGGCTTTGAGGAAGCTACCTTCCCCCCACACTTGTAGTCCAGAAGATTCCCAGTAGGAACATGTGCAGGGCTCAAGTGCTGGCCACTGGTTGGTTCACTGTGGGCCACATGTCCTGTGTAGGCCCACTGGGGACCAATAAAACTTGTTTTTATTGGACTGTCCCTTTCCCTGGCATGGTTGTTGAGATGACATCATACAGAGAGGAGAAAGCACCCAACTCAGAAGAAGCCAAATCCAAAAATGAGTCCTAGCAATATTTCTGAACTTGAATCAAACTTCACTTAAAAAGGAATCTACTCCTGGAACTGTGCAGATACGGAACCTATCAATCTCACCCTCCCTTATCCCTGCCTTCTTTTCTTGAGCTTTTTGAGTTGGATTTTGAAAAGTTTCAATGTAAATACACCTAACTAGCATACTCTCATGGTTATTAAATTATCAGAACTGTAAAAATAATGTTTACCAAAATTTGGTAAGAGTATGGAAAATTGGCTCTTTCCTACACAACTTACATAAATATAAACTGGCATATTATGTGCATATGCATACGTACAAACACACATTATTTGTAAAACTTAAATATGTGCATACCCTAGCACTAAAACATTCCACTTTGAAAACTTTATCTTAAATAAATAATCAAGAATGTGTGAGATAAGAAGTTGGAAAGAGTATCCATAATTATAATTCATAACATCAAAAACTTGCAAGTCTAAGCAGACTGCAATTGGGAATAAGTGAAATAGTCATATGTCAATACAACACAAGCTAAGCACGTTAAAATAACATTGTAGAATATTGGTATGTTAAAGTGTTCATAAAATATCATTGAGTAAAATATACATTAGAAATCATAGGTACAGTATAATTGTAGATTTATATGTTTGTAGAGAGAATGGGAGTCTCTCCCTCCAGTATATTACCAGTGGTGGGAATACCAGTAAATTTTTAACATTTTCCTTTTTTATGTTTTTAAAAACCTGTTTGATCATTATGAATCACAAAAATAATATTTAAGCAAAGGTTTTTATGAAAAAATAACTTAAAGATTGCATTACAAAAATAATTAGAAAAGGAAAGGGAAAGACTTCACTCATAATCCTGTCCCTGAAATACAGTCATCCTCATTCTCTCCCAATGGACATCTTTCTTTGCAGACTCTCCCTCGTTATTGTTATTCCTTTATTTTGCAGCTATTAGAGCATACATACAATTCTGCATCCTGTTTTGTCACTTAGCGTTTTGTTGGTGTTTAGATATTTCCAATCCACATTCATAATGGTAAGACTTCATGTTGAGTAATATTCTATACATCTCTATAATTTTCTTTATTTAACCAATCTATTTTGTTGGATATACAGGCTGTCTAGTTCTTCAAAAAACGAACTCTGCATTCCTGTGTTTTGGGTGGTTTTCTTAGAAGAAATCCCAAGAAGAGGACCCCTTTCACCCATTTTATTATAAAAAAGGACTCTTCCAAAGGCACTGTTGAAATGACAGCTAATTGTAGCAAAGCCATTGTCTGTATCACCTGACTGACTCTCACCAGGACTCCTCCTAACTGCGGGAGCTTTGGGAACACTCCCTCTGCACAAGCCACTGCCAAGACCAGCCGTCCAAGTGCGAGAAAAGCAGAGAGTTTCTGAGGCCCTGCAGGAGGCTGGGACCAGGCCAAAGGCTTGCTGGGGAAAAGCTAAGAGACAGGAGTGGGATAAGATCTTTCCAGTTACTCCTAAGTGCAACTTAAAGCTTAGTGGCCATCAATTGAATCAATATCTGACCTGGAGCCTGGTTGACTGAGGCATGGAGTCATTTCCTCGTGTCCAAGGCTAGAAAGTGGAGACTCAGTAATGGACAGGGAGGCCCTTACCCAGTGAAGGAGAGAGTGTAATGGAGGGGAGCTGGCCTTGGGTCAGGAGGCCTCAGTTCCACCAGCCAGATATGTGACTCTGAGAAGGTCTTCTGGACAAAATGGGGCTAATAATACCTGCCTGCCTGGAAGGCTGAGAGCCTCCAATGAGAAAATGGATATGAGAGTCCTTTGTGAACTCCACAGTGCTGTGTCCCAGGGAGGGATTCAGACCTCCCATGCTTGATAAGGGAGGACACTAACAGGATGCTTGCTCATTCTGCTTAGTGCCTGCCAGGAAAGGGGTTTTTTTTTTCATTTATTCCACATCGATTCAGTGCCTACTATGTGCCAGGTCCTATTTTAGTACTTGGGATACAACAATGAATAAGACCGAGTAGGTTTTTCAGGGAACTTCACATCCCAGTGGGTGGAGACAGACAGCATAGTAATCAAATGAGTAAATAAAAGAACTTCAAAATGTGGTGTCAAGAAAAAAACAAAGGGGCGATATGACAGAGAGTGCAAAATATAATCTCTTTCTGGAGTGTGAAAAGGGATCGCCAGAAGGTGACAGGTGTATTGAGGCCTGAAGTGAACAGGAACAAGCTACCAAGCCACCTGAAGATGGAGGAGAAGATGTTCCAGGCAGAAGGAACAGGAGGGCAGGAGGTGGGAACAGACTTGGAAAATGCTATAGACTGCATTTGTGCTCTCAAATTCATATGCAGAAACCTAATCCCCAGTGACGGTACGTGGGGGTGGGGCCTTTAGGAGGTGATTAGGTCATGAGGACAGAGCCTTCATAAATGAGATTAGTGGCCTTATAATAAAGAAGAGACACCATTAACTAGATTTATTGTGGTGATCATTTCACAATATGTACATATGTTGAATTGTTGTACACCTAAAACTAATAAAATGGGAATAAAGACACCTTGAGTTGATAATTGATGAAGGAGGGTCATGGTAAACATAACAATTTACATGTGCCATTGTCTCTACTCTGGTATATGTTTTAAATTACCCAAAAGTAAAAATTTTAAAAGAAAAGATTTATAATATTGGGAGTAGGGGGGAGAGACACCAGAGCTGCCTCACTCTCTGAGGACAGAGGACAAAGGCTGTCATCCACAAGGCAAAAGCTCCCTTGCTAGAGCCCAATCATGCTGGCACCTTGACCTCAGAACTGGGGGAAAATAAATTTCAGTTGTTTAAGCCACAGGTCTTGTGTGGAGACCTTGTGGGCCCTCCATGCAGAAACTGGAACAGGAGAAGGGGCAGAAAGAGGGAAATAATTTGACAGACCAAAGAAGGAGGACGTGGAGAAGAAGAAAGAGCCAAACTTGATAGGACATTCCCAACAGCTTCTGAGAAGCCACTGGATGGAGGGTTCTGGAAACTGAGAAACAAAAGGAGGCATGTACCCTAAGAACCTCACCTGCAAAACTAAGATCTCTTCCAGTCTGAAAATTCTGACAGAGGGGCTGGGCCTGAGCAGCCAATAGATGAGTATGATCTTGCCCCAGTCTTCAGTCTTGAGTGGAGCACCCAGGGGCTCCACTTCTCACTTGATGGCTCAGGAGGAGAAGGGGTGCACAAAGAAAATGAATTACAGAGAAACTTTATAGCTTCATCAAAGGAACGCCTCACATGGCTGGAACACCTCATTCTCCTTTTTGTCTATACTTTTTATGAAAAGAGTATTTATAATAGTAGTTGTTAATGTTTACAAGCACTTATTCTGAGTCAGGCACTGTTCTATGACTTCTGATATTTTAAGGCAGTTACCCTTCACATAACATCTGTAAGGTAGGTACAGTGATCTCCCCATTTTATAGCACAGGACATTCAGATACTCAGGTTTAGTCGTTGGCCCCAAGTGCTCTAAGCCACCATGCTCTGCTGTCTTTCTTAAAACAATGAGCAGAAAAGGACTTCATTGAATACCAAGAGATGATTAACCAGGTCTCAGAAAGCAGGACTTGGAGGAAGAGCCCTCCATCTCTGCTTCTACAACTGTCCCCACCCAGCCTGTCCTGGCTGAAACAACCATGTCCCATGGCACTCCTGGGCCAGTCAGTTGAAAGTCACACTCGTGGGTACCACCCATTCAACATCACACAGCTTGTGAGTACAAATGGTAACATTGCCACTCCCTTTTCTCCATGTGACCAATATCTTCTCCTTCCTGGTCCAAGAGTCATTTCACAGAACCATGGCACCTCCTCAGGAATTCTAGTCACATGTGATGCAGCCAACCTGGGATGGCTCCGGGAGCCACAGTCATCCCCATCCCATGTCTGTCAAGTGGAGTGGGAACCAAGTGGGGTAATGCAATGGATCCACTGTCTCGGAGCCCCACTTGGCAGAAACAGGATCCAAGGCAGCCAGACAAGGCACAGCTGGGCTCCACTGCTGTGTCTAGTGCCATATGGCCTCACCTCTGTGTCACTCTGACTTCTCAGCTCTGGAGAGATTTCCTCAGTCCTTGTGGAACATGGAGAGCAGAGGAAGCTTGCGTTGCATGCACTCCCCTGTCGTCTTCATCCCACAGGCCTGCTCTTGCATCTGCTGCTCTGTCCAACTGGACACACTTCTCGTGTTGAAAAACATGTCCAACTGGACACACTTCTTGTGTTGAAAATCCCTGCTGCATTTAAACTCTGCATGGTCAGCCCTGGATGCCTGATTAACAACTCTCTCAACCCTTATTGAGAACCAACCGTGTTAAGGCTCAAGATCTGGCATTTTCAAAGAAGAGTTAAGACCATCCCTTGCTCCTGAGGGCTGCTGGGTAAACACGGACTTCTGGCTAGAAAGAAACCTCCTGGAGATCTTGTTAAAATAAGTAGCTTTCTGGGGGAGAGGAGATGGTGCAGGTCTGAAGTGGAAGCTAGTGTGAAGCACTCCCAGGTGACCTGCTATGACCACTATTTGGTCCCATTGCCTTGGCCTCCTGGGTCAGCAGGTTCAAGTGGTCTCTTTGAGCCCAAGATCAAACCCAGGCTTTTTAACAACTTACTCTTATCCAGGGGAAGTGTTATTCTCTTTAGCAGGCTTTGAACTTTCTTCCCTTCCCTTCATTCCTTGTGAATATGAGCTTTATTTTATATATAAAAAGTGACTCAACACTGACTCATGCTGTCTTTCCAGCCCACCTCCTCATTCCTAAACTAATTGGGACTCTTTTCATCTCTTCAGCCTCCTCATGGGAGAGACGGGAGATGAGTAGAAAAGAGGATTTCTTGCTGGTGCTTCTGCTCTTTGGTTTTACATACACACAACAAAATGTTTGTTATCATCCTTTTTTCCACTTAATGAACCTAAGTATAACACTCAGTTCCTTATCCAAGTAGAATACATATTAATCTGCAAAGCATCCTTCTACAAATCGTTGTGAGCCTTTGCCATGTAGGGCCATATTTACACCTCAAACTAACTATGATAAAAATTCCAGGTTAAATGTTTCTAACTTCTCTTACCCTCCCAGATTTTTGGGAAGAAGAGCAGGACTACTCCTTTACTACTGTGGTCTCCAGCCCACAACCACATCAAGGACTTGAGCTTGCTTCTAGAGCAGGGGTGGGCAAACTTTTTGACTCGAGGGCCACAATGGTTCGTAAACTGGACCGGAGGGCCAGAACAAAAGCATGGATGGAGTGTTTGTGTGAACTAATATAAATTCAAAGTAAACATCATTACATAAAAGGGTACGGTCTTTTTTTCAATAGTTTTATTCATTTCAAACGGGCGGATCCAGCCCACGGGCCGTAGTTTGCCCACGGCTGTTCTAGACCTTCTGTGTCTCTCACTTGTATCCCTGCCCTCCTTTCTAACCCAGAGCTGCTGTTCCTTCGGTTATATTGGCAAACACTTAAAATTCAAATGGAATAGACTCAAGGCTCAGTGGTATGCTACATACAATGTATCCTTCTCGCCAACAAACAACACTCAGAAAGGAGACGCCATGGCCCAGGAGATTCAGAGGCCCATCCCAGAACACAATCCACATTTCTCCCTCACAAGAACCCACATCCCCACACTACCCAACGCTGCCTCAAATTCAAAGAACTGTTCTTTCTCTCTGGGGATGAAACCTCATTTATCTTGCAGTGAAATCTCTCTCCCCAGCGCCAATGTCCTCTCAGTAATTATGTCCTGAGCCTTTCCTTCCAAAGGATCCCCTGGCACCTCCAATCCCCCGGGTGCCAAAAGGAGCCAACCAGCTCCCCCCGAAATCAGTTCCCCTTTCTGGCCCACTTGCTTCCTCACAAGATTTTTTTCCCTAAAATTTGTCCCTTTAAATATTCCTCCTGTGCTCATTCCCAAACACAGATAAACTGCAATACTTTAGTGCACCCTCTTTATACAAATCTCAAGGTGGAAAGCAGGCCACGCTGAGCACCAGTTCAATAAATACTGCATTAGAAGGAATGTACTTAAGCATCAAGTTGTTTGAACGTGTAAAAAAAGGCAAGAGATTATCCTCTTTTAATCTTCACTACAATTATCACTTTATAGAAAACGCTGCAACAATGACAATACACAATCTTTACACATAACTTTCCAAAGTTAATTCTCCCAATAGTATTTCAGAAAGGTCTGAATCTGAGCCCCACCTCTTTACCTCTTACTAGCTTACTGAACTTGAACACAAGGTATAATCTTAATAACTCAAGTGTCTTTAAGCCTAGACAATATGAAAGTACATTTCAAGTTCATGGTCGCCTCTAAGATGCTACCTTCCATGAAGTCACCTGGTAGAAGTGACAGCATTTTCCTTGTGGTCCTACTGTGCATGATCTTATCTCCTAGCAGGCAGCATTGAATCACCACACCTAACCTGTATTAATTTCTTATTAATTTCTAGCACAGTGCAGTCTTTCAATAATTATTAATTTTTTTATTTTTAGAAAGGATGAACTTTCAGCAAATGTGGTCATTAAGATCATATGCACACCTCTATTTTTAGTCAAAAATTCGTCATTCAAACTGGGGTCTTCTTTCCTAATTGGGTTCTGAGCTCTGATCAGAATGAGTGTGCTTAATTTTGTAAGGATTCTCAAAAAACTTTCCCACGTGCTTGTTGAGACATTTTCTCTTAACAACAACAACAACAACAACAAAAAGAAATGTTTAAATACATGCATGCATGTGGAATAATTATTTTGAGAAAAACAGGGCAGGGAACCGAGTCAGGCTAAGAAATAATGATCCCTTGTTCCTGCACTCACAAAGAGCAGATAACTAATCAGTTTGCCAAGAAGGTACTCATGGTTGGAAATAAGCCCGAAATCTGATCTCTAATTATAACACATGTGGTCAAGATGAAGAATGAGGTTTTGCCTTTTCTTTCAGGCATCATTGCTGGTTGGCTCCTCCTTCTAAGAAGCCCCCTAATTCATACCCAGGTCTAGCTCCCCTCACTCATTGAAATTTACTAGTTGAGGCCCGCCTCCATCCATAAAACCAGCTTGTCGCGGTGGTGAAATAACTCACATGGGGCTATGGGGCAGGGAAGAAGTCAACTGAGAAGCCAGATCAGAAATGTACCTGGAGCACAGCACGGGCCATCATTTGCAAAGTCCTCATCACGCGCAGGATGCCTGATTGGAAATCAGGATGCTCAGTCACTTGGCTCCTTCTAGTTCCGTGGAGCCAAAAGCTTCACTCACACGAGTTGCCTGCTGACCTTTTATGGGTTGCAACCCGCGTGCCTGACAAACTGATTTGTTCCAGCTGCAGCTATATTTTCTACCTTCCTTGTTACTTAATTGATCCTGGCTGTGCCTGGTCCTGCAAAGAGGCCTTCCTGGACCTTGCAGCATATGCTATATATCCTGCATGCACGCCTGTGTTCTGACAAGGAACATAAAAATCAAAGATGGCAGGAGAGGAGGGGAGGGAGAAGGCCACAGAGCAGAATGAATGCAGATCCCTCCGCTTGCCTCCGTGGGTCTCTCAACCACTGGTCACTCATTTCTCCCTGAACCAAACTGACTTTCTTCCTACAGACAGCCCATCTCCTTTTCTATGCAAACTTTGAAAACTGGAATCATTTACCAACCTTTGAAGAAAAAAGAAAAAACAGAACAACAAATGATTTCCCTCGTTCGTTTTTTGTTCTTTTTTTAAAAAAATAAGTTTTTATTGATTTCAGAGAGAAAGGGACAGGGAGAGAGCTATAGAAACATCAATGATGAGAGCAAACTATTGATCAGCTGCCCCCTGGACACTATTGGGGATAAAGTCCATAACCTAGGCATGTGCCCTGACCAGGAATCCAACTGTGACCTCCTGATTCATAGGTCTACTCTCAACCACTGAGCCATGCAGGCCAAGCCATTTTTCTTTTCGCCATATGTATTAAGTTCCTGCTAAGTAGTTGGTGTTGTGTGAATTGGGGTTTCTCCTCTACTGTAGCTCAGTCCTACAGGGGACAATGACACAAAAACAAATAGTTAGAATATGGTGGGACATGCTTCAACCTATATCAACAGCTCTCAATGTATGGGGAGGGGATCCTGGGTGTCCCCAAGACTATTCAGAGTGTCTGTGAGATCCAAACATGTTCAATGAGAAAACTAACATGTTTTTTGCCTTTTTTACCCTCATTCTCTCATGAGTGTCCAGTGGAGTTATCCAAAGGCGACATGACATGTAAAGGCACAGCAGACTGAGTGCCGAAGCAGACAGGACAATCCAGCTGCCTTCTATCTACCTAGACCAGTGGTTCTCAACCTTGGCTGCACATTAGACTCACCTGGGAATCTTTTTAAAATCCTGATTTCTGGGCCTCATCCTCCAGAAATTCTGTTTCTTTGTTACTAATGTTGTGGCCTCACCCCATAGCAAAGAAACAGAATTTCCAGAGGATGAGGCCCAGAAATCAGGATTTTAAAAAGATTCCCAGGTGATTCTAATGTGCAGCCAAGGTTGAGAACCACTGATCTAGACATTAAAGAGATTTGCAAATATGTACCACATCTTCTTTATCCCAATCGTCTATCCATGAACACTTAGGTAGCTTCTATATCTTGGCTATTGCAAATAATGCTGCAATGTCCACAGGGAGGCAGACATCTTTTGGAATCAGTGTTTTGTATTTCTTTGGATAAATACCCAGAAGTACCATTGCTGGGTCATATGGTAGTTATATTTTTTAAGTTTTAGAGGAGCCTCCATACTGTTTTCCATGGTGGCTGCACCAATCTGCATTCCCACTAATTTACAAAATGTAAAACAGTGCTACTTTCCTCACTATTGTTTTGTTTTGGAAAATAAATTTATTTTTCATAAAAATGTATTCATTATTATTTTAATGTTTACTGTGGTTTTAAAATGCATTAGTAAATAAACATGTAACCAAATCTCAGAACCAATTCCTAATATAGTATTATAAATAGCACACTTAAGCAAAAGTTCTTCAAAGACCTCAATAATTTTAAAATAGTGTAAGAATGTCAAGAAATTGCAAAAGTAGCGTTGCAAGATCATAAGTGTTTTTTGTCCAGCTTCCTCCACTGATGACACGTTACACAAGTGTAGTCAAAACCAGAGAACGGACTGGTTCAGGACTATGAACTACAGATCTTATGTGTATGTCACCAGTTTTTACATGTACGTATATGTGTGTGTGTGTGTGTGTGTGTGTGTGTGTGTGTGTGTGTGTGTGTGTGTAAAGTTCTATGAAACGTTATCACACATACAGATTCACGTAACTATAATCTTGACCAGCATACAGAACTGTTCCATCACCATATAGTCACAACCAACCCTAATTCCTGGCAAACACTGATCATTGCTCTATCACTATAATTTTGTCACCTGGAGAACATTAGGTAAGTGGAACAACACAGCATGTAACCATTCTGCTTAGCTCAGTGCTTTGGATATCACCCCTGTAATTGTGTCAAGAGTTCATTTTCATTCCTTTTTATTGCTAAGTAGTATTCCATTGAATGTATGTACCACAGTTTGTTTATCCATTCACCCATGGAAGGACATCTGCATTGTTTTCAGTATTTGGCTATTACCAATAAAGCTAACAAGTAAAGAACCTTTGTGTACAGATTTCTCTAGGCTACACTACTTGGGACTGTGTTTGCTAGGTTATGTGGGGACTATGTTTAACTCTCTGAGAAACTGCTCGCTGTTTTCAGCGTGGCTGAACAAGTTTTCATTCCCATCAGCAATATAGGAGAGATCCAGTTACTCTTCATCCTCACCTGTACGTTTTATTGTCAGTATTTTTATTTCGGTCATGCCTATAGGTGTGTAGTGGGATTTTGTTGTCGCTTTATTCGAGTATTCCTAAGAGGTAATGTTGTTGAACACCTTTTGTGTACTTATCTATATGTCTTTTTTGGTAAAGTCCTACTCTTACTGGATTATTTGTTTTCTTACTGTTGCAGTCAGAGAGTTCTTTATATATTCTTGATACAAGTCCTTTGTCAGATATATGACTTGCAAATATTTTCTCCCAGTCTGCGCAGAGCAAAGGCTTTAAATTTTGATGAAGTCTACTTGTTCATTTTTTAAAATAGATCGTGCCTTGGGGGTCAAGTCTAAGAACTTTATGCATAGCCCTAGGTCAAGAATATTTTTTTGAAAAAAAATTTTATGCACAAAGAGCTAGTATTGTTTCTGTGGTAAGGTAGGTGTTTTGAATGGCCCATTCATGGTCGTTTACTTAGTTCAATAGACTGTGCTGGTTTGAGCAGACATGGCAGGAGAGAGAACCCTGGCTGAATTTTTTTGGATGGCTCCTGCAGACGATCCATTTGCTCTCTGAGGCAACACGGCAAAATGCATGTAAATCATACATGCATTCTTCAAATTTGGGGCTTGAACGTTTTTTCATAAGTAATTCTTAAGGATCTGAAGCTTTCTGAAATCAAGAAGTCTAAGAAACCTGTGTGTATGCTCAGCTCTTTTTCTACGATTTTCTTTAAACCCCCCCTTTTCATCAACAAATCTTAGTCCTTTAACGTGTATCTTTCATTATTCTCCTTTCTTTTGATACCTCTCACGACCCCTATTTCTATGTAACTAAAATGTGAGAACTATAAAGGAATAAAGCACCATTCTCTTTGAGATAAAAGCATATTCATTCTTTTACTCGTCGATTTGGCATTTACTGAACATCTGTTATTTGCCTGTTACTGTAATATGCTCTGGGAATAAAGAGATGAAACCTAATGCATCAGCAGAAGCAGGGCATCAGACTGATGGACCACTCACAGAGCAGGGCCAAGGGACCAACAAGCGATGCTGAGGGATCCAGGCAGTAGCAACCGGGTGAAGCCAGGACCATGCCAGTCCTGGGGAAACAAGAAAATAGTGAAATCTGGGGCATTGAGGCTAGTCACCCACAGGAGAGGTTTTTGTAAAGGAACCCACCCATGGCTGGAACTCTGGCACTGGGGCAGGTGGGAGGGGGCAGGAGGCCATGACTCTGACTCTCTCCTGCAGCCTCCCATCTCTACTCAGCACCTGCCTCTGGCCAAAGCCAACTGAAAGCCAGAGAGTAAAGGAGCACTGGGAAGGAGGGAGGGACTAATCCCCATTACCATGTTCTGTATCCAAAACAAGCCACAGTCAGTGTTGACAGGTGCGAGGAACCTTAGTTTAAAGTTTTTAAGATAAATACCAAGTGAAACATGGTGTTTCAATAAATATTACAAACATAGGCAAGTTCCCATTAAAAGAAGCCTCAGGTAACAACTGGGTGGCTTTCCTCTATTTTGTTTTAACACCTGTTGCTAAGAACTACCTTCTTAGTGTTCAAGACCTAGATCACATCTTCCTATAAGCCCTAGGGCAGTGGTCGGAAAACTCATTAGTCAACAGAGCCAAATATCAACAGTACAACGATTGAAATTTCATTTGAGAGCCGAATTTTTTTAACTTAAACTATATAGGTAGGTACATTGTTATTAACTTAATTAGGGTACTCCTAGGCTGGCCTTTGCTAAAAATGTCCTCAATCTGGTTGAGGTACGTTCACTGAGGTCAACCCCTACCAACTCTCCCATCCTCAACACGTGCATGAATCGCTCGCGCCTTCCCCGCACTGTGATCCCACGGCCCGCCTGCGACCCGTCTCCCATGCCGACCAACCAACACCCCCCACTTCTTCTAATGCCACTTCTTCAAAGTACTCTCCCAGGCCAAAAACTGACTTCTGCCCATGGGCCACAAAGTTTTAATCGCACTGTACGTGCGCACCTGCACGTGGTATTTTGTGGAAGAGCCACACTCAAGGGGCCAAAGAGCCGCATGTGGCTCACGAGCCGCGGTTTGCCGACCCCTGCTCTAGGGTATTTGTTTGATTCAATGACTGGTTTACAGGAACTTAGCTGAGTTTTCTTATCATGTTCAGGTGAAAGAAGTTAAGTGAAATCATGTTGATGGAGGAACAGAAGATAAAGAAGGAAGGCATTTGTTGAACACTTACTATTTGCCTGTAATATCACTTAATCTCCACCACCTCTCTAGTTCTTTGCACACTGTGGGTGAGATTCCATCAGAGGGGCTTTATGTGACTAATGGAGACAGGATTCAAACCTGAGTCTTTCCAGTGCCAAAGCACATCTTCTTTCACACACACACACACACAAAATAAATCATAAAAATGTGTTTGTTTTAATATGTCATCTGTCCCTGTTTGAAAATAGGAAAATATCTTTTTTTCTTTCTCCCTCCCACTGTTCCTCCCTCTCTCCAGCCCTCCCCCTCCCTCCTTTTCTTCCTTCCTTCTTTTCTTTCTTTCTTTCTTTCTTCCTTCCTTTTTCTTTCTTCCTTTCTTTTTTCTTTCTTTGCTTTTCTTCTTTATTTCCTTCCCTAAACTCCATGTATCACAGCAACATCTTTTTCCTTTTCTAGCTTGATGCTTTCTTCAGAAAATGAATCCTATATGATAAACAGTATCACCTGAATTTTTAAAATACTATTACTGCAAAAACACTTTTCTATATGGATCATTTGTGTGAAGATCTTCTTTAACAAGGTAACAAGAATGTAATACCTTAATCAATCAAGAAAAAACTTAAAAAAACACACACACACAAGGTAACAAGACCCTGCCTGTAGAGTCTCCTCAGGAAGGGAGTAGCTTTACCATAAAGGGTGCCTTCTTCTCTGGATTCTACCCATGAAATATGACCTAAAAGGAACACACTAGGAGGTATTCAAGTTCTATTTTACCTGTTCTGGTTCAAGGGCTATTTGAGTTAAACTTCTAGAACATTTTATCTTCCCCAGATTCATGTTTTGCCTTGGCATCCAATTCTTCCTCAAATGCTTCAACCAAAACATCAGCAGCAGAACTATTATGGCAACAGGAAAAAATCCCCATGATTTGCAATTCATGCTGAGACAGTTCATGCTGAGGGAGACCAGTTTTTACAGCCAACTTAGTATTAAACAGATCAGAAAGCGAAGACCAGATATTTCCACGGCCTTTCACTATTTCTTCATTCATTAAAGTTCACACTTGAAGACCATCTGAATTTCCAGATACTCCATGAAGCATTATTTACTAGGCAGACACCTACCGACCACTTCTCCTTAAAGCTTAAATTTTTAAAAACAGACCCAAGTCAAGGACTCAGGATTGTGCCCCGAACATCATATGACATTCAAGAAATGTAAGCCCTTCTTGTAACTTTCTGTATCACTACTGCCTAAACAACAACAGCAACAAATCTCAAATAGCCATGTCTAACAGTTGTGTCTCCTATTTAACTGAACTCTTATTTCATCTCCTCATGTCTCATCTATTTCTTTGCTCATCTGCTACACTCATTCACTTGGTCGTCAAACACTCATTGTAGACCTCCCATCTCCTTCCTTCTCTGCATTCAGTTGCTGGAATTCCCATGTCAAACGCCAGCTACCCTGAGCCACTGTGGTCCTCAATAAGCCCATGTCTCTCAGTATAACTTTTAGTCTTTGTAACATGTATCAAATTATAATGTTGGTACTCTCTAAGTCAGATAAATTGAGATCATTGATTTGACGAAGTTGAGAATGTATAATTGGTACACACAGGCACAGCTCCATCTCATGGGGCAAGTGTCTTTTGGATGAGTGCTTCATCCAACATCTGAGCATGTACAAAGTTTCACTGTCATCTTTAGGGCTTTGTAAATGCTGTCATTTAAGACCACAAAGCCTCCTCCCAACCTCTTTCAGCCAGGGAACTCAAACTCAAGTCTCACCTAAGACTCAGGTCCCTCCAGGAATCATCTTTCTTTTATTTTTTGAAAAAATTTGAATATATACAAAAATAGAAAGAATATTGCAATAAACCCTCATGTACCCATCAACCATTTTCAATATTAACATCTAACATTCAATGTTGTTTGCTTTGTGGACCTTGGAGCAAGAAGCAACTGGAGAATAAACCACACACAAAGGCAGGACTTTACCTGGAGGACAACAGGGACCCTTCGTGGATTCTAAACAGGGAAATAGTATGGTCCAATTTGCTTTTCAGAAAAGGTCACTCTGATCTTAGAAGGTGGATTAGAACAGGGCAAAACTGAACATGGGGCTACTACCAGGGAGGAAGACATTGCTGGGAAAATAGGTAGAAACTTAAAATGTAATGGGGGAGGCAGCCCCTGCCCAAACATTTGGGATGAGCTTGGTCATGTTATGGGAGGCACCAGCAGGGGAGGAAGGAGCGGGAAGCTCCTGCCCTGGGAGTCTGAGAGACCTTCCTGAAGAATGATATGGTTTGAGTTTGTCCTTAAAACTAAATTAGGAGCCGAAACCGGTTTGGCTCAGTGGATAGAGCGTCGGCCTGCGGACTCAAGGGTCCCAGGTTCGATTCCGGTCAAGGGCATGTACCTGGGTTGCGGGCACATCCCCAGTGGGAGATGTGCAGGAGGCAGCTGATCGATGTTTCTCTCTCATCGATGTTTCTAGCTCTCTATCTCTCTCCCTTCCTCTCTGTAAAAAATCAATAAAATATATTTTAAAAAAAACTAAATTAGGACAATCAGCTATAACTGTATTCCAGTACAGAAAGTTTACCCAGCAAAGAACATTGTTTATGGTGCATCTATAATTAAACCTGACCCTGCATTTGTTGTGCTCCAGCGACCTCCAGTTAGAAGGACCTAGCATATGTGTTGTTATTTTAATGAACAGCATTTCCACCACTACCCCTACACCAATCCCCAGCAAGTCTACATGGTTCTTTTAAGAGTCATGGTGGGTGCTCACACTTCCAGCATAAAACCTCACATAAATGTTCCTCACAACCACTTTGCTTTCTCTGAGGCTCTTCAAATGTCAGTGGTTTTAGCACTGAGCTTAACCTTTACACATTTTCACCAGAGTTTCAGAAGCACAGCCTGTGCTGGATTTCCCTTCTGCAGGTGGGTGGGAATGTTTTATATACACAGTTATCAGCCAAGGATTCTGGGTGCCATCAGCCTGCCTTTGAGACATCATATATGCTTGAGTGCTTGCAATAAGGCAGTGGTCCCCCTTCACACTCCAATGCCAAGGACATAGTAGTCATTCATTTATTCATCCAATAAAGAAAATGTTTACCGAGTGCCTGGTATGGGACAATCACTCTTGGAGGTAACAGGAATATGAGACTGAACAAAATGAAGTGCCTGTCTTCATGGAGCTTATGCCCTACTGGAAGAGACAGAAATTAAACAAATAATGAACCAGGTGATGATAGATACAGTAGGAAAAATTAACCCTGGTAAGAAAATTAGAGAGCACTGAAATTGATGGAAGCTCTAGTCCCATGCGAAGCTATTGCATCTTGCGTGTCTCCATAGAGAAAGCTTTGCCAACTCTCTGGGGTTGGCCAACTGGAACAGAGCATGGACTGATGACACTGTTGAGCTATACCACTCCTAAAACTCCCTGTCTCTGAGCACAAGAAGGCAACTGCCCTTGCTCTTTTAAACATTTTTGTGTTCAATATCCTCTTACTTGCAGCCAAAAGCATCCTAAATGACATAGCTCCAAAACTCATTCCAAGTTCTCTCATTCCAACAACACACTTGGATGAGCTTCTATGACTGGGGCTTCTGTGTTTCCACAGCCTCCAGCACCATTTCATTCCTCTCCCTCTGGCTCTAGCTCCACAGTTTCCCTAAATCCCCTCACCCCATCAACCCAGACATCCAGTTTCCTTCCTGAGGGGGCTGCCAGACATCAGGCAAGAACTACAGAATTTGGAATAGCAAAAGAAGCACAATTTATTCTTCAAGTCATATAATGTTGAATGAATCAACATTCATTCATTTGTTCATTTGTTCATCAAGCATTTATTAAGCACCCTTTTGTAAAGTACCAGCAACTGTGCTTGATACAGGAATATAATTGCAAATAAAAATGTCCTCTGCCCTCAGTAAGTTCATAGTCTCCTATATGATTTAAAAACCACACAAATCGCCTTAACGGTTTGGCTCAGTGGGTAGAGCATCGGCCTGCGGACTGAAGGGGCCTGGGTTCGATTACGGTCAAGGGCATGTACCTGGGTTGCGGGCACATCCCCAGTGGGAGGTGTGCAGGAGGCAACTGATCGATGTTTCTCTCTCATCGATGTTTCTGACTCTCTATCCCTCTCCCTTCCTCTCTGTAAAAAATCAATAAAATATATTTTTAAAAAACCACACAAATCAAAGTATAATTGCAAACTATAAAAAGGAGCATGCAGAACAGCACAGAGTGCTGAGTGACAAATAGGAGGAGGATGGAGAAGACTGTAGGAGGAAGGGCTTTTCCATCTGGGCTTAGCTAGAACTCAGATAGGAAAACGTTACAGCTTTATTTTCACTACCCTCTCACTGAAATTCAGCATTTCCTCCAATTTGTAAATGTGGCCAACAAATACAGTACTGTTACTATAGATGCAGTGATCTTGAAATAGTGTTTATACTCATCACTACTTTGAAATTACTATAGTTATTATACCTGCCTCTAATCTTGATATTTAATAAATTAATATAAGAGATCCACCAAAGGACTTGTATGCATGCATATAAGCATAACCAATGGACATAAGACACTGGGGGATAGGGGAGGCTAGGGGACTGTCTAGGGCGGGGGAAAAAAATGGACACATATGTAATACCCTTTGTAATACTTTAAGCAAAAAAAAAGAAAGAAAGAAAGAAAAAGGATTGCATCTCTCTGTAAAAATAAACTTTCTGTATGTCCACAAAAAAATATAAAAATAAATAAATAAATAAATAAACTTAAAAAAATAAATTAATTAATTAATATAGAAGTATATATGTTATGACACCATAATTTAAACATATTTTGATAACTTATTTCAAGAGAATTGTACTTCTGTGTATTTTATGGATTTAAAAACATTATATGGATAGGTGTATAAATAGACTTCATCAGATATCTAAAGGGACCTTTGATATAAAAATGATTAAGAATCTTTTTTTTCTTTTCAAGTGATGTAACTGGGTGAGTTACTAAGAAAAACTGGTGTCAGGATCGCCTACTCTTACCCAGGTATTTGCAGTGTTTCCAAAGGCCCAGGTAAAAGTTGCACCAGAGGAGATGGGACCGAAGGGAAGAGCTTGGAGAGGTAGGAACAGAAATAACTCACTCGGGGAGCGGGAGAGATGCCCTAGTATTAAGAAAATGATGGGGTTTGGATGGTTCCTACCAATGAAAGGCAGGAATACTCCTTTGGCAGTGCCATAGGAAGGTGCCAGGACCTAATCTCCATGGGCAAACGGTTGGTTAGTGTGCCCAGGGGCTGGCACCAGGCATGAAAGCTCCCAGTCTCAGCACTGATGCCCATGCAAAGCATAGCATAGCACAGAGTGAACCTTCTGAACTTGGACAATGAGCACTGCTGCAGGGACCGGGAAGTTCTGAGGACCAGAGGGCCTGGACATTGCCCAACCCCTGCTTACCGAAAATTTAAAGAAAAACAACAAAAAAAAGTTGAATTTCTAATCTCACTCGTGAGCTAGGACTTTAAAAATAATCTTATTTTTTAAAGTTAATAAGGTGCTATTTCTTATACCAAGTGTAATAGTTGAATCAGATTGATATTTGCTTTACTGAGAGCTAAAGGATGAATAAGAGTTAACTTATTAAGGTTGATAGGGACAGGTCTGCTCTCGACAGAAAACAGAATATGCAAAGGTCCTAGGATGAGAAAAGGCATGTCATCAGTGAAAAGAAAGGTCGGTGCACTGGAGAGGTGAGATTGGAATGGAAAGTGGGGGCCAGTGACTACAGAGCCTCTCTTACTATAGGCCATGTTAAGGAATGTGGCCTTCCTCACAACCACCCTAGATTGGCTTCCAGTGTTTAGGCTTTAAGGATGTGTTTAAAGTCGGGGGAGCAGAAGCAAAGGGTGTGCAATAATTAAATTTGTATTTTACATAAATCTCTTTGGCTGAAGTGTGGAGAGAGTTAAGAGCCCAGGCTCTTTAGAAATCTTCTGCAACTGTCTGGTGAGAGGTGACGGTGACTTGGACTAGTGAGGAGGCAATGGAGTGAAGGGGATTAGGGAGATTCAAGAAAGAGAGAATAAACCTGATTAGATGTGGGGATGGATCAAATCTCCAGGGTGAGAGAGGCCAGAGTCCCTGGCTTGTGAGCATGATGTCATTCCTGAGATAAGGCTCCCTAGAGGAGGATCAGATTTCAGGCAGGAAAGGAAGAGGAGAGAAGTCAGGTTATGATACTATTGAAAATGAGGTGATTTTAGACAAATCAGCTGAGCTGAATAAGTAGTTGAATGTATGGGTCCAAGAGATGAGTATCCATTAGCTGTACAGATTCAAGCAAAGATCTTTAAGTTTTCAGAGTTTAAGCCACTCTATCATTTTTACCCTTAGACATGATGATGATGGTGATCATGATGATGAGATGGTGGTGATGGTCATGGTCATGGTCATGGTGGTGGACATGGTGATGGGCATGGTGATGATGATGATGATGATGGTGGTGGTGGTGATGGACCCGGTGATGGTGATAATAATGGTGGTGACAGTGGTGGTAGTGATGGTGATGGATCATGCTCAGTGACAATTACTTTGTTCTACTAGAGGCCCAGTGCACGAAATCTGTGCACAGGTAGGGTCCCTAGGCCTGGCTGGCGATCAGGAATGATCTGTGGGGGGACCAGCAGGGTGATCAGGGCCCCCACTCGCACCTGCCTTGGCTGGCACTGCCTGCTCACCTGCACCACTATCCCACCATGGTCCCGCTCTCCTGGGGGCCCACTGGGGCTGGCAGCGCCTCCACTGCCACCCACTACCAGCATGATGTTGCCAATTCCCGCCATGTTCCACGCTGCCCCCTAGTGGTCAGAACACATCTAACTCCTGGTTGGTCGAACTCCTGCCCATGGGGATAGTTTGCATATTAGCCTTTTATTATATAGGATTTTAACAACAGTCTGTTTTCTTACTGTCTCATTGTAAGGTTGAGAGACTGAAGCCCAAGATTACATAGCAACTCAGTGGTAGAGGTATGATCCAAACTGAGAATTTATTCAATAAAGTCAAGACATTAATCATGTTCACCTTATAGGGTCATTATGAATATTAAATTTAAAATGATAATAACTAATATTTATGAAGCACTTTTTATTTGCCAGACACTGTTTTAAATGCTTTGTATGGATTCTTTTAACCCTTGAACAACATTATAACGTAAATGCCATTATTATTATCCTCATTTTAATGATGAGAAAATGGAGGCACAGTGGGCTTAAATAATTTGCTTGTGGCTTAGTAAGCCAAAGCCAAAATTAGGATACAGGAAGCACATTGTTAATTAGCAAGTTCTACTGTTTAAAATTCACAAAGTGTTTAAGACAGTTCCTACTACCTTGCAAGCATTCAATGACGCTATTCAGGACATTAAAATAAATTTGTCTCAGGACTTAACCAAGGACACTGGTGCTTCACAAAAAAGGAGGAGCTAAACTCATATGTGCATTAAAGTTAAGGACTGAAATGTCAGGATATCGGTCACAAAGCAGATGCTCAATAAATATTTGTCAAACAAATAAGTGAATGAATGAACCCTAATCAAAAAATAAGCCTTGCTCTGCCACTGTCTCTTAGATGTGTCTCTTGGAAATGTCCCTTCTCTTCTTAGGTCTCAGTTCGCTCATTTGTAAAATGTGTTGCTTGAACTGTTAGAGAGAGGGAATGGTATACATGTCACATGCTCTCATTTTCTATTTCTGTCCCCTGGAAAGACATTGCCAATCAATCGCAGCACTGTTTCCCATGCAGCCCAAGCCCACCTTCAACATCAAGCTCTAGGAAATCACCAGGGACACCCCTCAAGATTCAACCCTTTAGCACACCCGGAATCTAAGATGTCTAAAGTCCCTTCCAGCTCTGACAGCTCATCACCCTCTCAAATAAAGTCCTGCTTTCTTCAGATCTTCTTCTTCATTATGCTCTGCTTTCAAAAGCTTTCACTCAACTCCAAGTCCGTACCCTTGGCTGGCTTGACGGGCCTGTGTTCTTTCTGGCCATGAGGGGAGAACAGGAACCACATGCTGAAAGGATGTGATTTGTTCACGCTTCCGACTGGTGACGTTAAAACTGCCGCGGCGACTGGAGGCCGCGTGCTGCTGTCAGCAGCATCCTTCACGAGAGGCCTTCCCATGCTTCTGAGGCTTTCCCAGAGTCCTCGGGAGTAATCAGCTTCTTTCTTTCTTTTTTTTTTTTTTTTTTTGCAAGAATTCTGCTCTTTCTAAATTTGTTTCCTGTCAGCCTGTTCACAGCTGCTGCATACCAGCACCAAGCAAACCAAAATGCAAGGGCTACTGCTGACACCCTCAACCTCCCACCGCAATCCCAGGAAAATGGGGCTTTATGATCCTGCCGGGGCTGCCGCGCCATCGCATGCTCCCCTCCGTCTTCTCTCTGCAGCTGTGTGCTGGGACGTTAGAAAGCACTTTGACCGGTCACACATTTTAAACAGCTTCGGAGCTATTTTTTGCTATCTGTTTTTAAGTACCGAAAACCAACAGCAATGCCTTTGAGCATCATCTTATATTTCTCCCAGCCCCCTCTCAAAACTGAATCAATTGCCACAAAAATAAATAAATAAATAAATAATGAAAAAATCCAGACTTATCACCAACCCTAATTCGGGCTAAGGAACATCACTATGTACTGTGGGAGTGATGGCGAACCTATGACACGCGTGTCAGAGGTGGCACGCGAACTCGTTTTTTGGTTGATTTTTCTTTGTTAAATGGCATTTAAATATATGAAATAAATATCAAAAATATAAGTCTTTGTTTTACTATGGTTGCAAATATCAAAACATTTCTATATGTGACACGGCACCAGAGTTAAGTTAGGGTTTTTCAAAATGCTGACACACTGAGCTCAAAAGGTTCTCCATCACTGGACTATAGTGTGATTCTACAACGCAGACACTGCCCAAACCCAACAGCCGTATGCCTGCCATCAGCCAGACCCCAGCACACTGTGTGGTTGGCAAGATGAAGCTGGATTGGAAGCCTGAGATCCCACGTGGCTGCCTACTCACTGGGGTGATCATGGGAAAGTCTCTTCACTTCTCTGAGCCTCAGTTTCCTTATTTGTTAAGTGCTGCTAGGGAGCCGTTTTCTCCACAGCTGCAGAAGGGAGGCCTATAACGCTCTGGAGGCAGGAAGTAACTGGCAAAGAGAAAGAGCAAGAGAACAAGGTTGTAGGGGCTCTCTGTCTGGGTGTGAATCGGAAAAGAATGCTGGGGAACGGAACTCATCAAGACACCAAGTTTCCAAGCTTTGACTCTTCCTGCAGCTCTGTTGAGTGTTGCGTGGGGATGGGACACTTCCTGTACCCAGGTGTCAGATAAATGCTGAGACAGGGTCCTTCCAAACGACCCTAGAAGATGACTTGCAAACGTGGAGTGATGCACAGGCCCCTGCAGTGTCCTCCCGGTGGCCCTCCCACAGGCCTTCTCACATAGTGGCAGTTTGCTTCTTCAAAGCCAGCAGGAGAATCCCTCCTTCCAGTCCACCAATGATATAATGTCTTACATAATACAGTGCATGGGAGGGAAATCTTATCACCTTTTCCATATTCTGTTGGCTAGAAGCAAGTCTGATTCCACACATACTCAAGGAGAGGTGATTATATAAAGGGGTGACCCACTGGGTGTCGGCTTAGAATCCTGCCACCACAGGCAGCCTCTGGCCTTTTCTACACATAAGCACCCCATCTCCTTAGCAACTAGCATCACCTAGTGCAGGGAGCCTGAGGGATCTCCCAATCTCAAAGGTCCTGGTCTAATTTTGTCTTTGCATAGCACATTCACCAATGAGACAACTCCGATGAATAAATATGCAATATTTATTGACAACATGTTATATTTATAAGGAGTGGGAGAATTTTTAAAATTGTAAAAATTATTTTAATAAGAGCATTTGTGATGAGTTTTATAAAGGATTTCTTCAACTTGCTCTCTTATTCCATTCTTATACTGTCTCCCATATTTCACATGACGAAACTGGATTTTGGGAAAGTTACATGACATAGTCAAGATTCTGTAACTGTAAGTGTCAGAATCAAGATGGGAACCAGGTATTGTACACACTTATCTCTAGAGCGCATGTCTGGTTGAGAATGTATAGTAAATGTGTATTTCCATGAAAAAATCAGTAACAGTAGTGGAACTGGTACTTAGAACCATAGGACCAGGGTGATCTTAAAGGCTTTTTCAGAAAGGCTGGTCTGCCCTGGAGGATTTCATGAAAATATAGGATATGACTTAGATCCTAAAAGCCAGGATTCGTGTACTTGCTGGGGTGGGAAGAGATGGGGTGGGAAATTATGAGGGTTTCCAGGGCAGCAGAGGAAGACTGTCCAGCTGGAAAAAGGCCTCTATAGGAGAAACACAGAAGAAAAGACTGCAAAGGCATTTGGAACTCTAGAAATCTCATTGGGGATTTAAAAACTGTGATACCAATGGGCCCCCAAACCCCATCAGACTTCCTTGAATGTCGTGTCTAAGCAGCTTCCTGCAGACCTGAGCCACTCTGAATTACCTGGGCAGAACTGGGACAAGGTGGATGCCATTTCTTGGTCTCTACCTCCACAAAAATACCCACCTTTCAGACTTGGTGAGTAGAAAGAAGAGGGAAAGAGAGAGAGAGAGAGAGAGAGAGAGAGAGAGAGAGAGAGAGAGAGAGAGAGAGAGAGAGCTGCAAAATGCCTTACTCAGCATATAATAAGAGGAGCTATTATTATAAAGCGATTTCAGCTATCAGTTGGGATGGTAGAGGGACCCCCTCACATAGTCCCAGACACACACTCACATATTGTGCATGCCTCAACCTCCATCATAGGTCCCCAAAAATCTTCTCTTTTTTATCTTCAGTTAAAAGATAATTGACATTTTAAAAAAATTGCTCCTTTTACCATGTGGTCATTGATGATAAAAAGCAAAAATAAATTCACAAGTAGGGTTAGCATAGAAGAAGTTCTCTTGGATTAGAGCAGCTATTCTCAACCAGGGGACATTTGACAATGCTGGAGAGATTTTTGGTTGTCACCACTGGGGGATGCTTTGGCATCTAGTGGGTTGAGACCAAGGATGCTTGTAAATATACTACAATGCATGGTATTCCTCCCTCCCTTTAACCTACACACAGCAAAGAATTATTTAGCCCAAATGTCAATAGTGCTGAGGTTGAGAAACCCTAGACCATAGATGAAGAGATCTGAGTCCTGGTCTTAGTTCTGCCTCGAATAAGTTCTGTGATAAATAAGCACATCACTTATCTGGGCTTTGGTTTCCTTATCTGTAAAATGAAGACTTTGGCTTAGATCTGTCTGCAACAAACTAAAAAAAATTTAAAAAGTTGTAGCAAAGTTTTCATAAAGCTACATGTATTCACTTTGAAATACTGTCCTTTTTACGGATACTATGGTCTGCTTTGCTAGAGAGGGATGTTAAATGTCCTTTCTTTTAAAAATGATTGTGATAGGTAAGTTGAAAAACATCCAAGTATTCTTAGTAAAATTCTTAGCAAGTACCATGTCAGCTTCACAATTTTGAAAAAAATTTTGTCAATGCAATTCAAATTTTGAGGACCTATCAGCCAACATGACCTCAAAGCTCTTTCCAGCTTCAACAAACTATGATTCTGTAAAAAAACAATGAAGGGAAATTCCCAGAGGGTTACTGCTTCATGAACTGTTCGGCTTTTTGGAAAAACATACTATATTAACCAAGGTTCGCTCAGTGAACCGGAAGTGACTTTTTTCCAGGTATTAGACCTAGCTGGTTGTAGAACTGTGGGAAGAGCTGGGAAGTTAAGGACAGGAAAGCCACCACTGAAAGTCACAGAAGTCGGCATGAAAGTCCCTGTGAATTTCACCTCCGTGCACACATATGTTACAACTGCCTCCAAAACACATGGGTTCTGCTCTCAGTTTTCCAAATCTTGTGCAGGTGCCTCTCACAGGCAAATCAGAGGCAGGGGATTTGGGGATTGGCAGCCTCCACCCGGCCTCTGTAATGCCAGGTTGACCAAAATCCAACACACATAGTACACAGACCGAGGTACCACCCCAGGCCTCCACCCACAGAGGTGATGGAAGCAAAGCAAACCAAGACTTGGATGGCTGGCCTTCCAGTGTGTGCTCCTCTACTTCAGAGGAGAGGAATTTGCAAAAAAGGGGGCCATCATGAGTTAAATCAACATTGTTTACAAAATATCTGCCTTTTTGAGTAATTTCTGATTTGCAAAGGCTTAGGATGGATGGTTTTTGGAGTTTTCAGTTCCTCATTAGTATTCTGTAAGCCAGCGAGTCTCTGCGATGCAAATCCTGTGACCACCGCATCAGGCTGTAAAACATTGTTCTGCTGCTGCGGTGCTTGCCCGATGCGGTACCTGGTTTGAACTCGTGCTAGTGTGCAAACAGGCTCCAAGAATGCATTTGACAATCACTGTTCTGTCCACAGAAACTGCCCCTTGACAGAAAACGTATTTCAAAAACGATTCTCTATTTTTTTTACCTTTAAAACTAAAGCTTGCAAGCCCAATGGCAGCCGAGAGCAACAACATATGCTTATAATTATGATTACCATCAGGGAATTCAACCTTGCTGAGGGGAGGGCAGGAGGCCGGCCGAGGGGGAGCACAAAAGCTCGGAAAACTGCCGAAAAAAACAGGCCCTTTTGGCTTGGCTACTCCCTGGTAACGGCAGGAACTTGACTGTGGAAAGCTGTGCTGGTTTCACGCCAGATTCTGGAAGAAATGTTGCGTGGGCAGAACGAGAGATGCTGACAAGCAGTCAAGCTTAGAGAACTGCTCTCCATGGCGGACGGACAAAGGCCAGCCCTGCCCCAAGCAGCCGCCCCAGTGTGGACCTTCAAACAAAGCCGGCCACTTGCTTCAGCCCCATATGACCAGCAGGGCTCTTAACCACGGGGAGGGTTTCCAGACGCTGCAATTCTCTCCCACTCTGGTTCCCTATCGTATTTCTGGATTCCAAGCAGGAGTTTGCAAGTCTTGGAACTTCGGCTGTCATGCTGCATGATTTGGGCAGTTGAGGTAACTTCAGCCTCTCCGATGGGATGAAGATGCCTACCTTTTAGAACCAGTATGAGAATTAAATGATATAGACCTGCGGAGGAGTGCCTGGTGCCCACTGGCCACTCGATAAACAGTGACCACTGTTCTTGTTCTTTTACTTGGTTGGCTCCTGAGCTTGGTATTGGTTACTATTTATGACTCTGTGATTTTTTTTTATTTATTAAATAATGTATTCAACAATTATTTATGGAATATACTGTGTGCCAGGCACCCTGGAGCCACAATGCTATGTAGGACAAATACTGTCTGGTAGGGGAAACAGGTGAATTAATAGGACATTATAATAAATTGGATAAGGGAGATTAGGGTGCTAGAGAAACACTTAAGAGGGAAATTTTATGCAAGTTTGGGACCAGAAAAGGCTTCCTGGAAGAGGTGAGTTATGAGTTATACCTGAATCATGTGTTGGATCAAGTCAGATACAGGATGGTGTGGAGGAGTAGAGAGAAAGAGATGCATAGCTCCAGACCACAGTGACTACAAAAGGCCACAATGAGGGTTAGCATGAGGTCCTTGTTAACTGAAACAAGTTGCCTGTGGGTGAATGGGGCAACAGAGAGCTAGAGAGGGACCATGACCAGCCCCTGAGTCACATAGCTAGCTACCAGGCACGCAGGCATAGTGGCTGCATGGCTATTACGTGCTTGGCTTTTGGGGGTACCTCCCTTCTTTCTGACCTTCCATTCTCTGGTATTCTCATCACAAATCTGGCAGAATCTTGTTCTGTGACTTTGGGCAAGTTGTTTCATTGTCGAAGCCCACATTTCCTTGGCTGAAAGGGTCACCCTGTTAGTAAAGGTAGTCTGAAAATATGAAGAGAGTGACCACATAGAGGCAAAATGCCTCTGGCACTGGGCCGATGGACCATGGAATTCATTGTCCACTCAATGTGTCCAAAGTTCCAAAAAGATTGCTCAACCATTTCCACAGGCCCTTGTCACTGCCCAGAGTCACTTCAATTAATTCTCTTATGAGACAACAGGGTCTAGTGTCCTTGCGATTAGACAATCTAGAATTGAAACGCCATCCATGGAAAGCCAATGTCAAGTTACTTAACCTCTATGAAGGTTCTTCATATGTATGAGAGATGATTAACTTACCTCACAATATTGTTGAGAAGACTAAATTAAATGGAATAAACTATGGAAAGTGTTCAACATGTACTGGGCACTAAATAGATGTCAACCCCCTTTGTTCTTGGTTCTACAGTAGGTGAGCTGCCAGAAGCCAGTCTATCCTTGCTGCTTGACACAGTCGCTGAAGGGAAAAAACATCTGCACAGCATATGTTTCAACGACCTTTGCAACCAAGACTCACCATGCAGGAGAGGAATAGCTGGATCCATTCTGCGATAGGATTAAAATCAACTGGTATAAATATAGATGTAACAGGACAATAAAACACAGAACCTGGCTGACGAACCTGGACACAGAACCTGGCTGGAGAACCTAGCGAGAGAACATGGCAAGAGAACCTGGACAGAACCTGGCTGGAGATCCTGGATAGAACCAGATGAGAGAACCCAACCATGCTGATCAACTGAACGCTGCCTCCATGTCATTCCTTCTTCGCCAACTCCATCCACACCTTTGGGAACCCCTGGACCTGCTGGGGTTGGACCCCAACAGTGAGCCAAAGAAAATTACTCAATACACAATACCAACATACTGTCGCCTTTAAATTCACTTTCTCCTTCATCTCCCCTAATTAATGTTTTTCCTTTCCCCTCCCAACTCACGATAATATTCAGTGTAGATGTTCCATTTAATGTGTCAGTTTAGAAGAGCAGAGTTCTCTCAGTTTAGTGTGAGAAATGAAAGGCTTATTAAAAGTGTTCACTTACAGATAAAAATGTAGGAAGTTTTTGGCTGTTTAACCAGGCACTGTGAGAGAAAGCAGGCCTTAAGGACAAAGGAACAGAATTCGAAAAATAAATGGCCTTTTAGAATCCAAAGATGCTTGGCACCATCATCTCTCACCAGCAGAGGACTTCAAAGATCATCTCTTTGATCTCATCCATTAGACTTGGTTTACCCTCTTGGTATCTTCACTGCATATTAGTTAGCCAACTTTCTCCATCTCAAGTTCTAATTCTTCTAAAAATAGTATTTTACTAGAGGCTCGGTGCACAAAAATTTGTGCACTCAGGGGGGTCCCTCAGTTCAGCCTGTGCCCTCTCGCAGTCTGGGACCCCTCGGGGGATGTCCACCTGCTGGCTTAGACCTGCTCCCAAAGGGATCAGGCCTAAGCCGCCCTGAGAGGTCCCAGACTAAGCCGGCAGTCAAACATCCCTCTTGCAGTCTGGGACCCCTCGCTCCTTACCACCTGCCTGCTCACTACTCCTTACCACTTGGCTTGCTGCTCCTTAGCGCTGCCGTGGAGACGGGAGAGGCCGTTGCTTGCCAGCTATGAGCCCTGCTTCTGGCTGAGCAGGGCTCCCCCTGTGGGAGCACACTGACCACCAGGGGGCAGCTTTGTCCCCTGGTGGTCAGCTCGTGTCATAGCAACCGGTTGTTCCAACTGGAACTCATATTAGCCTGTTATTATATAGGATACATATATACATATATTGTTCTGTACCTTCTATGGCTATCATGCATCATGCCCAATTCCACATGAGGCAAAGTGAGAAGAAAATGGGATTTTAAGGTCAATCTGGGTTGAAATCTAAGGTCTACAACGTGGCTTTCACAGGTTATTTAATCTCTTTTGGATTTCAGGTTTCTATTAATTAGCCTCACAGAGTACTGATGAGAATTAAAGGAAATACTGTGGGTGACACCTAATTTAAGACACTTGTCTTTCCTTCCTCTGGCTGGAAGCCTCCTGCTTGCTCCAGTTCTGTGGCCGCCACCATCTTGGTTGGGGTAATTTGCATACTCGCTCCTGATTTGCTGGTGGGCATGGCTTGTGGGTGTAGTGGAGTGACAGAATGATGGTTAATTTGCATCTTTCTCTTTTATTAGTGTAGATTTTTTAACCACAGTTTATATTCCATACCAGTTTCAGATGTACAGCAAAGTGCCTAGAAAACCAAGCACCAACCTGGTTCCATACCCCATTATCTGGACATTATTGACTATAATCTCCATTCTGCAATCCACATCTCTGTAGCAATTCTGCAGCTACCAATGTGAACTGCCTAATCCCTTCACCTTTTTCAGCCAGCCCTCCAATCTTCCTTCCCTCTGACAGCTGTCAGTTTGTTCTCTGTATCTATGAGTCTGTTTCTGTTTTGTTTGTTTTGTTTCTGTTTATTTTGTTCATTAGAGTCTACATATAAGTGAAATCATATGATGCTTGTCTTTCTCTCTGGTTTATTTCACTTAGCATAGTGCTCTCCAGACCCATTGATGCTGTCACAAGGGTAAGATTTTCTTCTTTTGAAGGCTGAGTAATATTCCATTGTGTAAATGCACCACAGCTTTTTGTACACTCATCTACTGATGAGACTTGGACTGTTTCCAAATATTGGCTATTGTAAATTGCACTGCTATGAACATAGGGGTGCATATAGTCTTTCAAATTAGTGTTTCAGATTTCTTTGGATATATTCCCAGATGTAGAATCACTGAGTCATAAGGCAGTTTCATTTTTAATTTTTTGAGAATCCTCCTTACCATAATCCACAGTGTCTGCACTAATCTGCATCCCCACCAACAGTGCATGAGGGTTTCCTTTTTTCCACATCCTGGCCAACACTTGTTGTTTGTTGATTTATTGATGATAGCCATTCTGAAAGGTATAAAGTGGTATCTCAGTGTGGCTTTGATTTGTGTTCCTCTGATGATTAGTGGTGCTAAGCAACTTTTCATATGTTTGTTGGCAATTTGTATATCTTAGAGAAGTGTCTATTCAGGTCTTCTGCCCACTTTTTAATATGGTTGTTTGTTTGCAACTTCTAACTCTGAATTAGCTATTATAGCCTCTTTTGGACTCAGCTTTCCAGCCAAGCACTCTCAGAAGTCACTCTTCAGTCTAGAGATTGGCTATTCTTAAGACCACTGTCTACTCCAAAATTCTGGGGCTAGAGGGCAAGAATAACATGGTCCCAAACAAACCAACTCACCATAGTATTTCTGAAACTTTCCTGATTTTGGAACTGAAAGCCCTGCATCTCAAGAAACCCTTCAGTCAGTTTTAAAATAAAAAGTCCCATATCCTGGGAACCCCCTCAATCTGATCAAACTGGGACAGGTAGTCACCTCTATGGTCCCTGCAGGAAAATTTCTGCAGAGGGAGTTGGGCTGACCTCCCACAAAGTAAAGATCAAGAAGCTTGGAAAAATCTTCCTGACATTTGACAGTCAATCTGCCTCAAGGACCATATGGGATTCAAGTGATTTCTATTAAAATGATGCTTCAAATAAACATTCCAAAATAAAAAAATCTCTCTGATTGGGCAATTTGGAAATTTTAGTCCTTTAAATTTTTATTCCATTTCAACTTTCTCATAACCAAAATAGTACCTCTTGCATCCAAATCATATAAAATATTCTTGCTCAAAAAGAAACATTTTACTAAATTTAGTAAAAATTTAAAAATCTGAAAGCAGATTTATAGTATAATGGATCCACAGCCACAACCAAGGTTCCCCAGTCTGTGAAAAGTGGTATGTGTGCTGATTGTCCATTACCTTTCTTTCATTCACTCTTGAACCAACATTTAGTAGGAAAATTTATTGGGCATTGATCATATGCCAAGCTACCCAGGGTTAGCCAAGCTGGGAGATTTGAGGGAGGGCACAGTCCTCCAGGCTGCCAAATTGGCAAGACTTCCAATGCCAACTTCAAGTTTGAGGATTTCCCAAAACTACTCTCAGGTTTGATCATTTGAAAGATGAATTCAGAACTCAGAACTCACTAAAAGCTGTTAGACTCACAACCTATTACAGGAAACTGTTACCTTAAAGTCAGACAAGAAAGGAGATGCATAGGGCAAAGTCCGGCAGGTGCTAGGGGTGAAGCTGCCCTGCACCTCAGGTTGCATTCCTCTCCAGCACTAATGTGTGACATACACACTCTTCTTATCAACCTAGACACTCACTCAGCTTTAGTGTCCAGAGCTTTTATTTGGGCTGCATTTCTTAGGCATTATTGATGACTGATTGATTGATTGATTGTTCATGTGATTGAACTCAGTCTCTAATCACTCCACACCATGGAGGTGGTGATGATATCATGTGGCTTGAGGAACCCAGTATGAGTCACCTCATAAGTATTATAATCTCTCTCTCCCATCACACAGGAAATGCAAGGGTTTAGAAGTTACCTCCCAGGAGCCAGGGACAAAGGCCAGACTTCTCTTTGGGCAAAGCCAAATTCTTTACCACTCACAGGCCTGTGATAGGCATTTTGTTTTCACCATCTCATTCAAACCTAAAAAATTTGAGTATTATTATTTTTCCCCTCATTTAATGAGGAAACAAAGGCTTGGAGTAATTGCCCATTAACGGTTAATAGTGTAGCTGGAGCTGGAATGAGCACCAGTTCTGTGACCCCAGAGCCTGAGCTCTTGATCACTGTGTAGAGCAGCTGTCATGTGTCCAGGATTTGTGCTAAACTCTAGAAATAGCAGAACGAAAAAAGGCGTGGTCCCTGTATCTATCAAGGACCTGACAGGAAGCAGATTGCCTACACACACTTGTTAATTAAGGAGAGTGATGAAGGGACCATTTTCCAAAGTATAAGCAATACCAGTGGATGGTGCAGCACCGTGTGCTAGCAACAGTGGGGAGCTGTTACCTCCCCAGGTCTGTATAGATAAGAGAAGCCAGTGGTCACTGGATCCCAGACAGTAGGTAGAGCTATAGACAGGAGTTGTGGTCTCTGGTAAGATAATGCAGATATAGCCAATGCACAACTTGTTTAGGAGGCTGGTGGAGGGAACTATAAGTAAAACACCCCTATCTCACTCTTCTTCCCTCAGATTTCCCACCATTATGTCCCATTGATTGAAATCGCCTGGAAAGCTTCGACAAATGATCTCATGGATGCAGTTCTTACACAGTCCTGAACACAGATCAGGGTAGAAAAGTATGGACAATAGATCTGAAAGGATAAATGGAAAATATCCTGCCCCTTTCTGTTACCCACAAACTCTCAGTATAATAGGACAGAGAAACATGTAGACATAATTGCAACCCAGGGGATGAATATTATCATTAACACAGAGAGAGGGGAATTAGGCACAGTGGAGGCACTAAAGAAATCATCAGCTAGGAGAAATACTTGCATCTTACCTGGAAAGACGATTAGATCATCACTTAAGCAAGAAAAAAATAGACATGTTCAAAGAAATTTTTTTCTGAATCAACAAAGACATGGAGGTCTGAACCAGTGTAGATAACTGTATTTAGTTCATCAGGCTTAGTGTAGACTCTCTTGGGGAAGCAGCTAGTGATGAGATTGTGGAGTCAGACTAGGGCTAGGCATGGAGGGGCCTTCCAGGGCTTATTAAGTAACGAGTATTTTGTTCCCTCTAAGGCCATGGGGAGACATTCAATAATTTTATGATAAGATTTTAATTTTAAAAAGCTCCTTCTAGCAGTTTGGAAAATAGGTTAGAGAAATCGGATTCGGTGGGAAAAGATCTGTTAGGTCTATTAAGCTATTGCAGTGGTTTAGGTGAGGGCAAAGGAAGATGTAGTAGGAAAAGAGCCTGATGAGAGTCGGTGGATGCAGAAGAAGAAAGTGTGAAGCCCATGCAGATCACTGGCTGAAGTAGAGCCAGGACCACTTAGGAGGCTGGTGACACAATGAAAAGGAAGGTCATTGCTAACAGCTTGTGGTGAGACACAGTTCTTAGATATGCAGCAGATGCTAGGCATTTGAAAAGGCGAACATTTTCTGGCAACATCCCATCGGAAGATAGTGCCTTCTTATCTCCTGAGAGAGAAGTCTGTAAGAGAGACTCTTATTAGATGGATGCTTTGTATGGACATCTAAAGTCTAAATGGTCACAGATTTATAAAATTGTGAGACCAGTAGAAAAAGGAAAAACAATTAGATGATGGACAAATATATAATGAAGAAAAGTTAACTACAGTGGGTGAACTTTTAAGCTGTGCAGAAAAGCTTTGTATTCTTAGAAGTGAACTCTGAGTAGTTATGGACTTAAAAATGGAAAATCATCTGTAGTGGCCCTACAAACACTGAAAGAAGGAAGCTGCCAAATTGACCCAGTTTGGGGTTTATTTAGTTAACATACCCTGACTTGGTATGTGCCAGGCATAATATGCTACATAACATAATATTATATTTATGAGGATCTCCTTTGATCCTCATAAAAACTTTATTATCATTATTATTATAATCTCCACATATCAAAGGATTCTGCTTCCCTCTCCTAGCCTTATCCAGGCCAGACTGCCATGAACAGTGATGCAGACTGTGCACTGCCCACATATGCCTGTCTCAGGGAATGAATCAGGCCAAATCTCCACCACACTGTGAGATCTGGCTCGGGCTGACATTCACCGAGAGGAGGAAGCACATTTCCTTTCATCCACCTAGAAAAGTTGCCTTTTTCCTAATTTGCACAAAGGCTGGAAGTTGACCCAAATTCCAAATCTCATTGAAATGACAGTCCTATCCAGGAATGGAGACCAGGTGACCAGGATCTCCAGTGCCTGTCTAACTCTTCCTTATTCATCAGGACCCTCCATTCCAAAGTTCCACGGTGCAGATCTAGTCTCCCAACTTCTGGTTGACCTTCTGCTCTGAATGGACTGATCATCCCAAACTGCAACCTTAGCCAGGCTCATATTGTCTCTGCTACCCTCTTGGAGAGCTTTTTCCCACATTAGAAGAATCCAATATGCCTTTGCTGTATCATCTGCCAAGTAATAAGTGACATATGTTTAAAGTAGTCCCCTGGGCCAAGGAGGATAGATGTAAGTAAAAGGATGAAACATTCCCTCAGAAATTGATCATCTAAGATCATTTTGGAGGTGGGGGAGTAGGGTGCTGCCCATGTGAATCCACCAACTATCGTCTTACTTTGCCCGCCTCTTCCTAAGTTTGAAAGCCTGAAGCTAAGGGCCAGGCCATAATTCTCCGTAGAACCTGAGGTTTCACAAGACCTTCATAAAGCCACCTTCCCCTCCTCCTCGGCCTCACCCCATACTTCTGCAGCACCATCCAGGACCTCTGAGCCTTTTCTAGATAATCCCAAATGTCAGGAAATTTGTCCCTAATAAAAAGGATTCTCTCTGGTGATCATTTCAGGTGCGCTTTCTTTTCCTCAGACAAATACACAAGGTCAAGATATTCATCTTAGTTGGATTAAAAAATAGTGGAAAATTAGTAAAATCCAAACAGCATGGTCTTGGGGGTCAGATAGAATTGAGTTCAAGGCTAGAGTTGTCACTTACTAGCTGTGTGTCTCTAAGTTATTTCACTCCTCTGAAATTGAGTCTCAATTTCAAAATGTGTAATATTGAGGTTACCGATAATTTAAAGGATTGTTGTAAAGATGAAAATAGGATCCCCTATGAAGAATGCCTACTGTAGTTGTTGACAAATAGTAAGTACATAACAAGGCACTTGGGAAAAATTGGAAGGACTATTTCTGCCTGGTTTGCTTCCATAACTACAACTGCTTTTTCTCAGGTAGCAGGACAGGTGACACTAGAAAGAAATCATTGGTGAATGTTTACCCTGATCTCTCCCATCCAATTCTAAGCTATAAAGGACTAACAATGTTCTATGTGCTTGAAGTACCAATTGCCATCAACATCAATATAAACAGCCTCTCAGATTCTAAATTCTTTATATAGACTGAATTACCCATCCTTACAGAGTGGAGAAAACTTGCCCTGGAAGTAGGCAAACTTGAGTTCAAAGTCTGGCTCTGCCTTGAGGAGCCATGTGACATTGGACCAATCACTTCCCTTGATGAACCTTTTTATAATGGATTCAGTAATCAACTTTGCAAGGCAAACAAAATTTTGCCAGGAACAAACAATATCATTCATACGGGATGCAACACACAGTAGGGCTGCCACACATTCTCTTCCTTTCCCTCAGAGACCAGATTAATGCTGCCATACATAGAGTGAGATGACATCAACTGTACCCTTCATGTTTATTTCTAATCTTTTTTTCTTTGGTGTGTATGGGGCAAAGGACTTGTTGATAATTGGACAAGCTGATAATAGAGTTTTGTTTTATGAGTTGCCAATACTCAACTTTGTTTCTATGCATGTCCATGGTGTTTTCACTTGAGCTTTTCCATGAACTTCTCTTTGTTGATTTGACCTTTTTCAAACCTTGTTCTCTGAGCGTTTGTGACAAGATGAAGACATGTGGAGTGATGAAGCTGAACTCACGCCTCTGTACGTTGAGAGGAAAGAGAGTCCAGGCAAATGGCTCCTATGCCAGAAAAGCCTATTAAAATAGTAAACGAGGAGTTAGTGACAAGTTTAACTAGCCTCTTGTGGCAAGCCTCCAAATCTTAACTTAGTAAGGTTGATTTTGGCTGCGACAAACCAGCTGTCACAAGCTGTGTGAGACCATTAATTATGTACAAGAGCACTGATAAATGAACGTCTAATGGCTGAATAAAAAGACTAAGAGTTCTTGTTTGTTTAATGCACCCTCTTCCCTCTGCTCCAGAAGTCCCATAAGAAAATGACATTTAATTAAGTGTATGAAGGTGTGAAAGTTGGATAAAATGAACAGTCACAAATGCACAAGTGTAGATCTCAGGACTAAAAGCTGGATGATGTTCATAATACACAACTCCTGCAATGCAGCACCTATCCTGCCTGGCCTGTCACATTGCTGCCCTGGGAGACCATTCTTAATGGCTCAGACAGGCTTATAATAAGACCTTTTTTTGTACTTTACTAATCAAAGAACTTTGGATCTGTTCCAAAATATAGCACCTTATTCTGAATATCTGCATTATAATGATAATAGCTACCATTCATCGAGCACTTATGAAGTGACAGGCAATTGAAAAGCTTGGAGATTATCCTACTGATTAAAATATGATATTAACAAGATATAGGAAATAAAATAGTACACTGAGGCAGGAGGAGCTAGATTTGAGAGCTATAAGGGAAGAGAGGAGAGGAGTTGGGGTATTTCAGTCTTATGCCCAGTGCCCCAGAGGGAGAGCTGAATTTGGACCAACTCTAGCCCCTTGAAAGATCAAAGCTCGCAATTAGGGGTAAGGGAAAACAGTTCCTGATACGTTTCCCCAACTTATCTCTAGAGATGGCAGCCAGCTGATGTGGGTAGACTATAAAATAAGCTGGCTACAAACTGACTTCATGGTAACAATTTGGAGCCCATGTTGAATTGATTGAAATAATGATCCCTTTTCTCATTCTTCAATGTACCCATCCCCTTCGCCATGTGACTTTACAATTCTTCTCACTAAAGAGGTGAAGTCTAATTCCCACACAATGAATATGGTTTGGCTTTGTGACTTGCTAAGCCCAATAGAAAGCAGCAAAGGGACCCTGCTCCAGTTCTGAGGCTAGAGCTCAAGAGGCCTTGACCATTTCTGCCTGTTCTTACACGTATGCAGCTGCAATGAGAACATGCCTACAGGCTAGCTTCTTAGAAGAGATGCACAAAGAAGAGCTGAGCTGCCTCTGTTATCCCAGCCAACAGCCAGCCAACCCCCAGATATGGATAAACCCAGCCCAGATCAGCAAAGCCATCCCGCTGACCTGGAACTGTGTTGCAGATAGATGAGCAAACTCAGCTGAGATCAGCTGACCACAGCCCAGGTCAGCTGAACCCTGAAGACTCACACATTGTACAGACATTAATTGTTGTTTGCCACAGAGGATTCATGGTTGCTCATCATGCAGCTTTATTATGGCCATGGATAAATTGTACAGAGCCTTAAAGAAGCCAGTGCTCCACTAGATTTCTAAGAACAAATTCATTAATGAAAATATTTGTAGTTCATATTATAGCGTTCATGGTAGAAGGTCAAGATAAGGAATGTTAAAGCTTATCCAGCCTGCCTATTATCCAGCCTGCATGTACATTTCTTTGTACACTCATTATTTTGATCATTTTCAAGTACTGAGTCGAACCACATAAAATTATAGATCGTGAACCATTTTAGGCCCACCTAAACAACAATTCCATTTGGTTCAACCTAATTTGCATTAAAAAGGTAAATTTCTAGAGGTGGAATTCCTGGATTAAAGGGGATGGGCATGTGTAAAGTGAATCAATATTGCCAAATTGCCCTGTGAGGAGGGTGTACCAATCATGTTCCCAGTGTGTGAGAGTTCCCATTTTCCCACACACCCTGCTGACACAGAATGCTATTAAATGTTCTTAACTTTGCCAATTTGATGGGTAGAAAATGGTGCCTTCCTGTGGTTTTCATTTGCATTCTTTTTATTATTAAGCTGAGCATCTTCTTACATATATAACAATCCTCTTTATTTCTGATTTTGTGGACTGTCTATTGAAATCTCTTGCCTATTTTTCTTTAAGACTTTTGTATTTTTCTGATTGATTTATAGAAGTTCTCTATAAAAGAGATGATCTCTATATTTGCAATATGAGTTGCAAATATTTGCTCCTAGTTAGTGGTTTTTGACTCGTTTTCTTTGCAGAAATTTTTTTTCACTTGCATGGTTAAATTTATGTTTTTCATGTTGGTTTTGTGTTATATAAGACATTACTTCTTCTCTCCAATATTATTTTAAAATAACCCTTTCATATATTCTTCTATTTTATTGTTTCAACTTGTATTGAATCTTTAAAAAATATGGTCATTTTTATGTGTAAGGGGAGGTCAGTTGTTATATATATCAACTCTATGTTTTGAACACATTTTTAAATCCCTTTTACATATTTTAAATTCACATATGTATTTGGGATTATATTCTGGGATTCCTGGTATAATTTACAGATATGCTTATTCATGTCACAATACCACACCACTTTAATTAGTATAGATGTACAACATGTTTTAATACCTGGAAAAACTAGATTTCCTCTTGTTATTCTTCTTTTCAATTGTATCTCCATTAGGCATGATGTTGATTCTGGAAGTGTCTGGGGTAGAGGAGAAACAAAGTTAGAGTGTATGGGGCCAGAAACTAATCAGAGTGAAGTCTTCCACTTGTACATATCACTGTGTGAGCAAAGGGTTTGTTTCCAATAATTCCTAGTCAAAATGGAAGACTTCCCCTAGAAGGAAAATACTCAATAATTCAGTATATACATTTATAAAAAAAACAATCAATTTGTGCAAAGTGAATAGAATTTTCATGTGTAGGGCATCATTCTGTAGCAGTGCTGAAAATAGCAAGTACATCTGTGTGTGAAGTCATGTGTTTTTTGTTTTTATTTTGTTTTGTTTGTTTTGTTTCATTATATACTGAATTGTGTTTTAGCAGGTTGGGAGGTCCAGATAAATTGCATGCTAAATTACCACCCCAAACTGAAAGTGCCTGAGTAAACAAGTATCCCGGTGACAGTATTTATCAATGTGTCAGTGCATATAGCTTATGAGTAATTTGATTTTACAATCACTCAGTTCAATGCAACATAACAGCAATTTAAAAATGCATTTGAATTGCTCTAGGTAATGAGTAATCAATTCGAACAGAATTTAAGATTAAATACTGTACAAGAAAACTTAAAATACCTACAATTACATATCTCAGACATGAAAGAAACTTAATAGTTATTTTCCCAAATTTGCAAACAATCCTAAAATGTTTTCATATTATCAGTAATGAGCTTTGAAGCTGAAATAAATTGAAAAAGAAAATAATAAAAGACAAATTTTGAAAAATATTAGTATAGGAAACACCAATTTTCTTTCTTACCTTTTTGTAGAGAACAATGCTCAAAAATTATTTTTATATGAAGAAATCACAAATTATGCCATTGAGAACTACAGAAATAAAAGTATTACAGATAAATAAATTCATTAGAATATATTATTTATCTGAGTTTTATAATATATGGATTTGGGTTTAGTGTTTGTAACTTTTCCTTTTCTTATTTTTTTAATTCTAAATATGCATTCAATTTGCTAATTGTTTTGTTTTAAAAACTTGTATCTTTTTATAAATAGGGGACAAAATTGTTCAAGTATTGAGATTTAAAAGTCCAGAATTCACTTCTGCTTTTATGTGTGTGTGTTTATGTATGTAAACACCCGCATCTACATTTTATGGTAGTTGGTGGTTTTTTTGTGTGTTTTTCTTTAGATTTTCTATTTCTTTTGGTGGTCAATTTTAGTGATCTGTGTTTTCCTAATCATTCATTACATTCCTTTTTATTTCTATAATGGTTATTATTTTATTTCCTTGAAGATATTGGCATCCTTAAATTTTGATATTGGAATATTTGATGTTACATAGAGAAAATGTATTGGAGACAACAGAATTTTCAGACTCTCAGACATTAAAGCCACTAAACTGGTCTCTCCATCTCTAAGTAGGTTGAAACCAGTTGCCCTTTGGTTTCCTCCCCATTTATATTCTATAATCTGCATCCAAGCCAAGCTCCTTTCCAACAATATCAAATAATTTTGTCTCACAAAGTTGCATATTCAAGAGCAGTATTTCCTAATCAAAGCCATCTAACACTAGGTTGACATTGACCCACTGAATGAATAAATGAATGAATGACCCTTGTTCATCTGTTTTTGTTTACAAACCCCATTAAATATGCTTCAGTAAGGACCCTCCTACTGTCTGTCAAAGCCTTTACTTTCTGTACTAAAGTTTATAATTCCTTGCTCCCCTATATGGTGCCTCTGACCCAACCAACTTTACATTGCTTCCCTCACCCCATTCCTAACTTGCTCCATAAAACTCCAGCTTTGATCTAGTGATATTACCTTTTCTCTGACTCCACGTATCTTGCAACCAAAGGACCCATGTATACAACTGCATGCTTAACTAAGGTAGAGCCTGGCAGGAGTCTAGCCTTCCTTCCTCCTGATGTGTCTATTTTGACACCTGTGTCACTCTTGAGGGCTTCCCCCACAGGCTCCTTGGCTTTCATTTTCCTCCACATCTCACTTGTTTTCTTTGAGTAACTAAATTACTGCTTTCCTTTCTTCCCTGGAAGGGAAGAGCTGATTTAATTATTTCATAATGAAATGCATTTTCTCTTGTAAAACTGATTAATTTCTCTACTACATTCAGGAAGTGGGAAAACAGATGTCCCTGGCAGTTATCTCTGAGCGGCCATATTTCCTAGGCCCCATTCTGAGATAGAAAAAGGGCACTGAAACTGGAGAGAGATGATCTGGTGTTGATCCTGACTTTATCACTTACCCATTATGTTTCCTTGGGAATGTGCCCCTTCTGGGACTCGATTGCCTCATTGGAATTGTGGACAAAAAGGGGTCATGTGCTAACCTGGCTAACTCAGGAAAGGCCTCTGTGGTGGCCTTGCAAACTCAAGAGACCTAAAGTCTGAAGGATGATCTGAAATTAAAGCCTTTTATTATAATTAAAGTAGTGTATAGTGGGTAGTCATGTCCTAGGCCAGTATGTTCCCTGGCAACTATCAACTTTGATCTTTATTGAGCCTATTGTCTTTTTGCATCCAAGATAACATACCTGTGAAACGCCAGGGCAACTTGTAACTTCTCTTATTCCAGACCCCTCAGGGCACTGCCCTGGTGCCCTGGCAGAGATCACAGATTCCCTGATTGTTATTGTGTTAATGGTTGACTGTTAACTATCCTATACCCACCAATGTAAAAGAAGCATGTGTCTATCATTTTACTGTTTACCCAATCCCAGAGGTTTCCCCACTTTGCTTTCTCCCACCTCCCCAATCTGTTACCAGTGGATTTCATGTAACCCACTTACATCCCCTCCTTTGATGGTAATACATAAAACAAAATGAAAAAACTGCCATTCTCCAGAGCACTATCTCAATATTGAGATTCTGGCAACTGTCGACAGTTTGGCTCAAATAAACTTACAAAATTCTTTACAGCTTTGAATGGTGTGTTTTTTACATTAACAGATCTAATAATTCCTGTCTCATGTGCTTCACAAGGTTGTCATGGGAATCCAGTGAATTAATAAGGGTGAGAGCTATTTTAAAGCAATGATGGATTATACAAACAATAGTTCTTATCATATAGAAAAATTCAAATCAAATTTGTAACTTCTGTCTGATCTTTTCTTTTCACCAATGGTTATTTTTTTAAAATACACATGATAAGTACCATCCTTCCAGCAACAAAATCAGTGAAAGCTACTGTTTAGAGTTCTAATAAGTTTTGAACTCAATATATTCCAATTTTTGCTGAATTAATTTTTGACACACCCTTCCCTAATACCATAAAATATGATTTAAAAGTTGTGCTTACCCTCAGAAATTTCCATGTCATACGTCTAAGTAATGAGACAGAAATGCTAAACCTACGACTGTCCATTTGCTTCTTCAAGTATACATTTAGTAATGAGTTTCCTAGCTGTGGCCTATAATAAGCTGGGTGTCTGGCTCTGGATAAAATTCTACTCAGCTTTATCACAGCGAGGCCCAGGACATGGGTGTAATTTACTTCCTGTTGGTTTCCATCTAAAGCCCAGTATTGAACTTTGACTTCTTTCATTCAATGGTAATTCTAGTTGATGATAATGATTGTTATTTTTAAAGTTCTTTTAGAGCTACATATTTTTTTTAATTAAGACTGTTTACATGTTTTAGATTTGAAATGAATGGTCCATGGGCCCACTGCATAAGACCTTAGATGTAGTTAATTATCTCCTTTGGGGCATGTTAGAATCACCTTATTTTGATTTAGAAAACATTCTTTTTCCTGTCCGTTAGATTTTAAACTTTTCTGAAATTTCAGTGATCTCTTGATTAATTGCCAAAAAGTAAATATTCATTGCATAATATTAAAAACATAAAAACATGAAGATACATAATATATACATATAATCTTAATTTTTATAATCAATATAAAAATTTTTGTATATGTTCTTCCAAATAAATACACACATCTGCACACACATAATAGTGACAGAATTATACACAAAATCTCAAAAGATAGTCCTTCTGACTAAATGCCCATCTCCAAATGAATTATCATGGCCAGATGATATAGGGAGTAAGCAAGCTCTGGTCATGTGTCCACCACTGTGGCCCAGGACCCAGGTCAGGGAAGTTCTTTCTGAGATATGTGGAATGGAATCCTTTTAAGGGGTCTATGTTTGCTTGAAGAAAGGCATATGGAGTACTAGACACATAAAAATAACATTAATTTGTAAGCATACACAGTAAGCCTGATTGTAGGCAAAGTTATTTTATCATTTCATTTGCTCACTATTTAAAAGAAAAAGATCTAGACACTTCATTTATGTTGCCTGCCATCATTACCACACTCAAAGGCCTTTTTGCACCAAAATCCCACATCTCAGGAGCCATGCTCTTTGGAGGGTTTCCTCAAAATTTTCTAAATCCCTCTCCAATTCTTAGTCCCTGTTTCTCCTTCCAGGGCACGCTCTGACCCTCTTCTTTATGCAAGTGTTTGACCAGATGCTCTGGGGAAGACTACAACTCTTACAATTTGTCTTGGGATCCTATTGCTGGTCCCCAGTCTCAAGAGAGTGTACAGCAATTAGATTGCTCCTGCCTGGTGGCATATTATTTCTTTCACAGGATTATACAAGATTGGTCTCCAGAATAATGGTGACTCACTGGTTTGTATGACTCTTGCATGTTCTGATTGGGTAACAAACAAATACATAAGAACTTCTTCTCTATCCATTACCCTAAATCTTTTTCAATAAATCGCCATATTTCAATGGACCCATTTTAGAACAAAAACTAAATTTTTCAACAAATTATTGTTATAGACAAAGGCCCTGCAAAACCATTTCCCCAGAGCCCCACCCACCCTAAAGGAGGTGTTGCCTGCCACCTGACATGAATCCTTCTAAGAAAAATGGCCTTAACCACATTTCTTGATAAGAGATATGTTCTTTAAATATTTTTATCTTTTCCTTTACACAGGAAACCATGTTCAGTACCATGCAGTCTTCACTCAGCCATAATGATTTGACCAGAAATGGTCACCTGACATAAGCACAGTCAAATATTAGGTTGGTGATTCCCATATTTTGGTAGAAAAATATGACAACAAATTCTATATCACCCACCCACAAAGGGGAGAGGTCTATGCCTCCTCTCCATGACTCTGTGATTAGAATACAGTGGAAGAATACAGTAGAAATGGTGCTATCCATGGTTCCAGACCTAAGCCCTACTAGATGGGCAACCTTTACTTCCTCTCTTTTGGAATACTCCTTGCCATGCTGTGGGAAGCCAAAGTAGCCATGCAGAATGCCCACAAAGTAGCCATGCAGAGATGCCCAGCCGGCAGCTTTAACCAAGCTCCTAGCCAACAGCCAGCATCAACCTTCTGGATATGTGGGCTACTCGTCTTGGTAGTGGATCCTTCAGCTCCTTTTGAGCCACCTCAGCTGCTGCCACAAGAAGCTGAGATGAGCTGGACCCACTGAGCCCCAAATAGCAAGTGTGTTACTCTGCAGTAGATAACCAGAATTGCTCCTCACTCAGGCTGTTTCTTGGATATTTAATGTGGGCTGATGTAAAACTCTTCAGAAACAGGGGGCTATTGGTCCCATTAGAGTCTTGATATCAGGAATTTGGAAAAGATGGAGAAATAAGTGTTGGTGTAGCAAGGAAAGTTAAAAGTCCATGAAACTGAGAAAGAGGCCATGAAGAGGAGAGGCCATAAGTCAAGAGGAGTCATGAAGGAGCTAATGGAGTCTAGTTCAATAATGTCACGTGTATGTTTATATTAACCTTCCCCTATATAGACAAAGGTGTCGGTTTCACTGGTAGTCAGCATATCAGAACTCTGGTGATAAAAGTAACCTGAGCACCACTGAGTTAAGAGGGGAAATACCTTGTCATTTCACTCATTAGTGGTTTATGAGTATCCCTGTAATGAACAAAGAGTATTTGAATTTTCTTTAAGTCAATTTAAAGAAATTGAGACTTTGATAGGTGTATTAGTCTTCTATTGCTGTGCAATACATTATCACTAACTCAGTGGCTCAAAATACCACAAATTTGTTACCTTACAGTTTCATTGGATCAGGAGTCTGGGCCTGGTTCAACTGGGTTCTCTGTTTAGGGTTTCACAGGCCTAAGTCAAGATGGTGGTCAGCCTGAGTTTTTATCTGAGTCTCAGGTCCTCTTCCAAACTCACTGGTTATGGGCAGAATTCATTTCTTTGTAGCCTCACAACTAGGGTCAACATTTCTTCCTAACAGTTGGCTGGGGCCTACTGTAAGATCTTTGTCACATGGGCTCCACAGCAGGCCCTCTCATAACACAGTAGTTTACTTCTTCAAGACCAATCAAAGAATCTCACTCTCCAAATCTTTTTTTCAAGAAAGGACAGTATCTTTTAAGGGCTGACCCAATTAAGTCATACCACCCCTTTTTAATGACCTCAAGGTCAAATCATTTGGCACCTAATACATTTGCAAAATCTCTTCACCTTTCATATAACCTGACTGTGGGAGTGAAATCCATCATATTCAGTTTTGTCCATATTCCAGGAGAGAGTACGTATACCAACAGTGTGGAAATCCTGGTGGCCATCTCAAAATTCTGCTTACCCTGTAGGAGTAACAGATTCAGCATAAGGCACCAAGTTAAATTTGAATTTCTGATAAATAATTAATTGTTTTAGTATGATTTTCCCCAAACTCTACTTTTTGGAGTATCTTAGTGTGTAAAATGGCGTCACGAGATCAAATGTTCAGAAAGACCAGGAAGGTGATGTAAGCGAGCAGAAGGAAGACCAGGAAGGTGATGTAAGCGAGCTCAAGACCGAGGTACAGGGGACATGTTTCCATAACCCCAGCTGGCTGTTGCCATGAACACTCACAGGCCAAGTGGCCAGAACTTCTGACTGCTTTTCAAGAGATAGCACTTTTAGTTGAATTTCTATTTGAATTCTCCTACTGATGACAAGAACACAAAATTTTCAAAACACATTTCATGAGCTATATAAACCTTCACGATGGTTTGAAGCCAGCTTGAAAACCATAATCTAAGGTCTGTTATCACCAAAAGAAAAAACTGAAAACCTTTGCTCTCCCAGGATGCAAATAGGGCTTTCATTGCCCTATTCCTGACACTCTTCCATCCAAAGCTCACAGTATTTATGTCCCTTTATTCCTCCACTTCATTTAGCCACTGAGCTTCCTTTCTAAAACAAAATTGATTTGTCACGCCAGAAAACTGATTTACCGTTCCTACCAGGCAGCCACAATGTCAACAAATCAAAAGCCAGATTTACAAATCCTCCAAAATATACAATAAATGCCAAATAAAAACTTTTAATTTACCAATCTTTATTTCTAGAAAGCATGAATCAAAGATGAGGATGAAATGGTACTGACATTATTTTGATTAAGTTTTGTAATTCTGATTTTTGTTGTTCTTATTTCCTTTCAAGTTTGATCTTCTCTTTTTAAGTGAACTTCCCATTTTAATGGCCATTTAAAAATAATAGCCTTCGTCGCAGCTTATAAAAGAGGCTCAGCGGATGGAGGCTTGGATTAGGTTTTAAAGCCATAGTGGTTTTAATTTGGAGATTCCATAATACCTTTTGGGGATAATTTCCAGCTGGTTTTCATACACCAAGAGGACATCCTGAATCCCAACTCGAGGTCCGTGACCTTCCTCAGTTTGCTTTCTCATGGCATGTAATATTCCCTTTGTTTTGTCACAGGGCTTGACTTTAAGATGTATTTTCTTTATAGAGAATTCCCAATCTCTACCTCAGAAGCCATCAAGGACCTAACTTGTGCTCAGGGCAAGGAGAGAACATTAGAGGTGATGAGCACGCTAGGGTGATTTGCAGCTCTGGGATAGTGACAGGGACAGGCACACACTTATTTCTAGGAGTCCCCTGAACATCATGGAGCAGAAGACTTTAATGTTTCTGCCTCAGCTCTCTTCCCATTCTTTTTTTAAAATATTTTTTATTAACAATATTAAAGAGAAGGAGGAAAGGAGAGGGAGAGAGAAAGAGGGAGAGGGAGAGAAAGATAGAAACATCAATGATGAGAGATAATCATTGATTGGATGCCTCCTGCACACCCCATGCTGGGGATCAAGCTGGCAATCCAGGCATGTGTCCAGACTGGGAATCAAACTGTGACCTCCTAGTTCATAGGTTGACGCTCAACCACTGAGCCACACCAGTCAGGCTCTCTTCCCACTATTACAAATTGTCATCGCCAGAGCCTTGCAACAGCCTGTGGTGTCAGTATTGTCAAAGTGAAGGAAAATGGCAGACAAAGAGATGCAGGAGCACAAAACAGGCCTTCCCCACTCTTTCATCTTGGGTACCTCACAACTGAAAGCCCATAATATCATGTCAGGAGAATCACAAAGAGCATCTAACCCACCTCTTCTATCTTGGAGCCTCCTCTTCTCTGTTGTCACATCAACTGTGTGGCCAAGGGAAAAAAGGGAATTTGGGGTGGAGACTGAGAAAATGAAGGCAATTAAAGCATCAGGATTTTGGGGGTGAGGGAGAGGCCAGGCAGGGGTATGCAACAGGGAGAGGAAAAACAGGCAACAGTGGGTGTGTTTAGAACAGTGGGCCCCAACTCCCCAGGAGGAAGGTCCCCTCTTTTTAGTAAGAGGGGTGAGGGGAAATTTTCTATGTTAAAAAGAAAAAAGATTCTTAAAACAAATTTTAAGAGATATAATATTATATATAATTTTATCATGCCATACTCCCCAACAAAAGTTATTTTGTTATTGTGTATTGATTGTAAAATTCACAGTGACAGATAGCGATTGAGAAACCAAGATGGCGGCATAGGTTAATGCCAGAGATTGCTGCCTCGAACAATCAATTCAAATTACACCTAAAAGACGGAACGGACATCATCCAGAACCACAGGAAGGCTGGCTGAGTGGAAATTCTACAACTGGAAGGAAAGAGAATATCATACCCAGACTCAGAGGAGGTGCAGTGCTGAAGTGAAATACTCAGGTGCGGAGTGAATGCGGAGTGGGCTGGTGGCTGAGGGCGCGGTTGTCTGTTTCAATCGGGAGGGAGTCTCAGACTCTGAGCTTCAGATCCGGGCGAGTCTCTAGGGACCCAGACTCAAACGGAAGAAGAGGGATTGTCTGGCTTCAGTCGGAACTCGAAGGCAGCTTTCTCTCCGAGGTTGGAGAGGTTGCTGGGACTCTGAGAGGCAGAGCCCCTGGGGACGGCACTGAGAGCAGGCATAAC
>NW_006299715.1:4403724-4410466 GCF_000327345.1 Myotis davidii
ACAGATAAGAAAAAGCTAAAGGAGTTCATCACCACCAAACCAGCATTCTATGAAATGCTGAAAGGTGTACTTTAAGAGGAAGAAGAAGAAAAAGATAAAGATACAAATTATGAATAACAAACACACATGTATCAACAAGTGAATCTAAAAATCAACTGAATAAATAATCTGATGAACAGAATAAACTGGTGAATAGAATAGAATCAGAAGCATAGAAAGGGAGTGGACTACAATTCTCGGGGGGGGAAAGGGTGTGGGGGGTGGGGGAAGAGACTGGACAAAAATCGTACACCTATGGATGAGGACATGGGTGGGGAGTGATGGCGGAGGGTGGGGGGGGAACTGGGAGGAGGGGAGTCATGAGGGGAAAAAAGAGGAACAAATGTAATAATCTGAACAATAAAGATTTAATTAAAAAAATTCACAGTGACAAAGAACTACTATGAATTTAGCATCAATACACACTTGAAATGTAGTGATGGGTACATTCAAGTGACTTATTCAGACTATAGAGTTACGTTTTATTCATGTGTCTTCTTTTTTTGCAATATCTCCTCCCCACTCCTACCCACCTCCACACAGTTAGTTATTTCAATCACATAATCATGAATACATGGATGCAATAATTTAATTAAAATATTTGCCATATATCTCTTATGTTTAAGGCACTGTGCCCAGGTACTAGGAATGTACTTGTGAAGTTAAAAAAGAAAAGGATGGGCATAATCTTTGTTTTCTTGGAGTTTTTATTTCAGTAGGAAAACTGAGTCAGTTGTGAGATGTCTCACAGTGGTTTTTACTGAAACCTAAGTTTTAAAATTTGCAAATGTTTCTCTTTAAATAATAAATTAGAGTGGATTCAACTTTGCTCCTATGATACCACTCTCACTGCCGCTTTGAATTCGCTATCTTGAGTGAGAGAGAATGGGATAGAGTTATGATTAGCATTTAAGAAATTGTGGATAATAACTTTATTTCTCCAAAGTAGAATATTGTCTATGTGAACATTTTCTGTCATTACTCTCTGTTATAATAGACCAGAAAAAGAGCAAGGACCACGACTTTGCAGAATTAACACAGTAGGTGGTTCTGTGGGCAGACACAGTACCCACAAAATGAGTTATGGACCCTCTGCAAATACCTCCATCTTGTAGTTCTTCCAAGTAAAATGACCCCCATTGTTATTGGGGGGAAAGAAATGGAACAGATGTGATTGTAACTGAATGTGATTGTAACAAGTACAGCAAACCTTTGCTGAGGGGTTTCATGTGCTGGGCACGGGGAAACACATATGAGTCAGATTGCCTCATATCTGGTGGGAGCTCATGGATCGCAGGTGGTAGAAAGTGGGCAAAGTAATGCCCAGGCATGGTACAACTCACATCCAGTTGAGTTAGATGAACTGAAGGAACATTAATCACTTTGCAGAATTTCACTAAGGGTTGAGTATTAAAAATGAAGCAGAAGGATATCATTCCAAGCAGAGGAATAGTACATGCAAAGCCATGTGTGTATTTGTGAAGAATTCATGGAATCTGGAGAACCAACTGGAGAGGGACAAAGCCAGGAAGGCGAACTGGGGCCATTCTAAGAAGAACCTGAAACCATGATGTGTTTGGATTCAATCCTTAGGGCTACTGTCCCCAAAGAAGAGCATGTATACCCTCGTTGGCACACCGGATCAATTTAGAAACATTTTAAAAATCATTATTTCCTTATTTTAATTTTCATCCATGTTTAAAGGGCAGAAAATGCTAGCACAAAGAAATTGAAATTTAATGAAGATTATTACCTAGAGCAAGGGTCACTCTAAAAAAAAAAGAGAGGGTACAAAATAATTTGATAAACAACAATAGATCCACAGACAAATAGCAGGAGAGGTGGGGCGGGGGAGGGGGTGCGGTTAGAGAGCAACCAAAGGACTTGTATGCATGCATATTAGCATAACCAATGGACACAGACATGGAGCGGTGGGGCTTGCCCGGGTGGGAATGGCTTGGGAAGGGGGTCAATCGGGGGAAAAGGAGACATATGTAAAGCTTTTCCAGTGGTTCTCAACTTTCTGGCCCTTTAAATACAGTTCCTCATGTTGTGACCCAACCATGAAATTATTTTCGTTGCTACTTCATAACTGTAATGTTGCTACTGTTATGAATCGTAATGTAAATATCTGATATGCAGGATGGTCTTAGGCGACCCCTGTGAAAGGGTCATTCGACTGCCAAAGGGGTCGCAACCCACAGGTTGAGAACCGCTGCTTTAGACAATAATAATAAATAATAATAATAATAATAAAAAGAGAGTGTAAGTGAATTCCAATAAAATATTAAGGAAATCATTGTGAAGACAATACAAAAATACAGCAGCCCAGCCGGTGTGGCTGTATGGTTAAGCATCGACCCATGAACCAGGAGGTCAGGATTCAATTCTAGTCAGAGCACCTGCTGGATTGCAGGCTTGATCCCCAGAAGGGGAGGTGCAGGAAGCAGCCAAGCAATGATTCTCTTTCATCATTGATGTTTCTATCTCTCTCTCCCTCTCTTCCTCTCTCTGAAATCAATATAAGAACCAAGATCTCATCATCTCACTGGTAACACCACCAGCATGCTAATATAGATTATAGACATAGATAGATATAGATGATATAGATTATAGAGATAGATAGATAGAGATAGAGATAGAGATAGAGAGAGAGATAGAGATAGAGATAGAGAGATAGATCAAAAAAAAGTCATAGTGTTTGGAGGCAAATGATGGCAGTGTGCGGAATATTATTATAGAGTTAGACGTGAGAGCCACAGAAGTGACATGATGGAATTTGTAAAAACACTGTGGGCTGTGCTGTGCTTCCTGGAAGATCACTCAGGCCGCAGAGTGGAGGGTGAGCTAAGGTAAGGGGAGGGGGAGGTGGGACTCTGGGTTGGGAGACCCAAGAGCGGTCCAAGAAAGAGGTCTGCAGGACTGCAACTGCAACAGTGACAGTGTTGACAGGCTCAAATATGCTTCCCCTGCTTTCTGTCAAAATAGAGCCCCGCTTGGCAAACAGGCAGGAAATGAAGGGGGGAAGATGGCTTTTCCTCAGATTATTATCATTTACGCTTCCTCTCCCACTTATTGATATTAAAATCCTAATGTCGCGTGATGTGATGTTTTCTCCCGGTGCCCGGAAGCTGCAATTCTAAGTGCTCATAAATATCTTCGGGAATGGATGAGCCAGAGTATGAAAATGGACTTTCCGAGTTAGTCATTACAGCATTGGGGCTTAACTGCCAGCCACTTAGGACTGGCCACATGCAAAGAAAGGCCACTTTGAAGTTCATTAGTTGCCATCAAATATAAAAGAGGAGCCACTTTGTACCAGGTAGGTAGATAGGTCCTTTACTCCCCTCTTTATGTGATGGCTGAAGTGGCTTAAGATTCAACACTTCCAACAAACATTGGCGATAGTGGGGAGGCGAGAAAGGAGAACATGGTGGGCACCGTTTCAATTTTTCCTGCTTGGTATCTATCTTCATCTCCCCTACACACACACACACACACACACACACACACACACACAAACCATTACACATAAATGAAAATTAAAATAAGGAAATCATGATTTTTGAAATGTTTTTTAATTGATCTGGTGTGCCAACAGAGTATATATGCTTTTGGTGGGGGGACAGTAGCCCTAAGGATTGACTCCAAAAATAACATGGTTTCAGGTTCTTTGGAGTCTGGCCCAGTTCACCTCTCTGCACCAATTTTCCCTTGAAAAGCTGCCTTTCTCCCACTTTAACCCTTGAATGTGGATGGGTCTAACCCCACCCCTTGCCTTCTAGCCAGAGGCAAGTCTCAGGTTTGCCAATAAAAATATTCCACCCCCATGGCCAGAGTGACTGGTTCATAACTAGGCACATAGTGCAAGTTCAGTCATGGAGGCTCAGTCCAGCACATTTTGCTGGAGCTATTTTGTAAAAAAAAATATGTTTTTATTGATTTCAGAGAGGAAGGGAGAAGAAGAGAGAGATAGAAACATCAATGATGAGAATCACTGACTGACTGCCTCCTGCATACCCCACACTAGGGATTGAGCCTGCAACCCAGGCATGTGCCCTGACTGAGAATCAAACTGTGACCTTCTGATTCATAGGTTGACATTCAACCACTGAGCCAAACCAGTTGGGCTTGCTGAAGCTATTGATAGAGAGGCACTTCCCTACTACTTAGACGTAAGCTGAAAGTGGTAGAGGACCACTTCGGGGAGGGAATAAACCCCACCCAGTGAGAAACCGACCTTCAAGAGACAAAGTATCTATACCTATACCTTGATATCATTGTTTGCTTCTTTGGATAGTTTTTCTCCCTGGATTTGTCAGTTTGTAGGAAAATATACCCTCCTTCAGGGCAATTTTAATTAGGTTTCTGTCACTTACAACTAAAATTCATTACCCAGTCCCTTTGCTCTTCATGTTTTAAAGAGCCAAGCTCAGTAAATCCAAATGTAACTGGGAGGGGAAGGGGGTGCAACAGTAGAAATGAGGCCACCATTGTGGGGAAGTGATGCAATTCTGCAAACATCCATAGAGGATTTGCTATGTGCAAAGAAGAGTGTTGGGCAAAGTCAGGCAGAAGAGTGGGGATACAAAGGCTTAAGAAAATGGTCTGTGCCCTAGAAGTGACTAGAATCCATTTGGGTCAGAGCAAGGGTAGTGTTATTACCTCTTGCCTTTGCTCTACCAAAGTCCCCTCCACTGCCACATTCTCTCTCATTCTCTACATGGGATGCTATCTCCCATCCCACAAGAAAATTGATACCATCAACTGAAAGCTTCCTCTACATCCTTGTCATTATATGCCCAATGTCTACACAAAATTAGCCACCAGGGAATTTGTTTTGTAAGTATATATGAAAAAAACAAACTAAACACTGCATGCAGATTGAATGATAAACTATGAAGTCCATGGAAGGTCTATTGTGTTTGTCCCCCTGGCAATTGTGTTTTACCTCAATGCATAAAATACTGCATGAAACATTTAAAAGGAAAGATGAAAAGTAAGAAAGTAAAAGGAGAGGGGAAGAGAAGGGAAGCGGAAGAAAGGGAGGAAGGAAGGAAGGAAGGAAAGAGGGAGTACTGGCTGCCTCTTGGAGTTTGTTGGCATGGAAACATGATATATCTCACTCTGAACAAAGATTCCAGTACAATTGCAATACTACTGTGTATCAATCCAGCAAAACAACCACTGGGTAGGGATCACAAAATATTACTGAAGAAATAAATGTTTTGGAGAGCCTGGATAAAAAATTGGGAAGCTATTCCCTGGGAATCCACAGAGACATATCCAAGCTGGTTGTTGGTGTCACGAAGCTGAGTCCCAGCTCAGGAGAGCTGGGGGAGGCTGCTGCTGCCTTTCTCTCCACATGCTTAGCCAGCAGAAATGAGGTCGTTTGCAGATCTAGCCTGCCCTTCTACCCTGGAATAAGAGATGTGTGGCCATTTGTCATTTCTGCATGGGCTGAGGACTCTCCTCCTCCCTCCTCCTAAATGGAGCCACTGGGTCTGTATACACATCAAGAACTCGGCACGCAAAACACCAACACCCTAGGTCCCTCTTGATTTTGTAGCTGTCTGAGCACCTTCCTCTTCCTGCCTTGGAACACCTTTTCTCTAACCTCCCTTGCTGGATTTCTTGTGTGCCTCTCAAATGGAAGGACACATGTTTATGGCTCTTCCTCTGAAACTAAAATCCAGGAGAGGTAACGCAGATGGGGAAAGGAGGAGTCTTTCCATCTTAAACATGCTGCTTGATGAGTCAGCAAGCAGGCTAGTTTGAGGGAAATGGTCTGAAATGCCTGTGAAAAACAAGAGCCAGGAGACAAAATAATGAAGGTTGCAACACTTATTAGGAGTATGACCACCACAGGAACCCAACATGGGCCATCTCACATTTGCAGCAGGGAGAAGGGGATGTGTGTACATGTGAGATTTTTTAAATATTTTTATTGATTTTTAGGGAGAGAGGAAAGGAGAGGGAGAAAGAGAAACATCAATGTGAGAGCAAAACATTAATTGGCTACCTCTTGCACAACCCCTACTGGGGATGGAGCCCACAACCCAGGCATGTGCCCTGACTGGGAATTGAACCATCAACCTTTCAGTGCATGGCAACGTTCAACCAACTGAGCCACACTGGCCAGAGCTACATGTGAGTTTTGATAGACAAAAACACACAGTTGCCCCTCAAATGCTTCTTTTTTAGAACTAGGAACATGTAATTTGTATTAAACTCAAATTCACACCTGCTTTTATAAAGACTCATCAGCAAAAATACTATATGAGCCCAGACAGATAAAAGCATCAGATTATTACAGACCGACAACCCCTGGGAATGGAGTGCACTGTCCTGTAAAGGATATGTCAAAGGACAGCCATGAAGTCCATAGGGCCTGGGAAGGTGGTCATTTCAAGAGGGAGGCAAAAGCCTGGGCCAGCATCACATGGACAGTTTGGGAAATGGTGATTGATCCAGGGGCCAGATTAGGAGTATGAGATATGAAGAATGGCAGAAAACTGCCGGGAGCCGGTCCATCCTTGCTGTTTCAAGGGACCTGGTATATATGGCATACTGTTCTTAATATGTTTGCTCGCCTTGGCACTATGTGTTTTAACCAAGGTCACCTCTCTGAGAAAGGTTGTTTCCCCAGGCAGGGATTTTCCCCTGAAGTTAGGGAGGGAATAAAACCTCTTAACTAAGTGCC
>NW_006299715.1:4410594-4415675 GCF_000327345.1 Myotis davidii
CGGGCTGGAGAACCTAGTGTGAGAGCATGGCTACAGAACCTGGCTGGAGAACCTGGAGAACCTGGCTGGAGAACCTAGCAAGAGAACATGGACACAGTACTTGGCTGGAGATTGTGGCTAGAGATCCTGGCAAGGCTGCTGATCAACTGAACGCTGTCTCCGTGTCATTCCTTCTTTGCCGACTCCGTCCACACCTTTGGGGACCCCTGGATCTGCTGGGGTCCAACCCCAGCAGAGAACCCAAAAGGTAGTCTGGGGTCAGGTAATTCTATTCTAGGGAATTTGAATTTTATGAATGGCCATAGAAGTTTAGAGAAGGAAGTGCTGTCATCAGATCTACACTTTTTCAAAAGTCACTTTTGAGACTAAATGTTATCATGAAACCCAGAGTGAGCATGTCAGGAAATTAACCTTTTTAAAATAAGCTGTTGTAAGTTTTTATGGGAAATTGGTTATTTGGGTATGGCAGGAGCACCAAGGCACCTTTGGAGAAAGGAACCCTTCCCTCCCATTTTCATTCTTTCAGCTGTCACCACCCTGGCCAAACTTGTCAGGAGAGGGGGGAGGTCTTTTGGTGTAAACCCACCTTCAGAGGGAACCATACCCTTCAGTTCATTCAGGTTCCTCATCTGGGGAGAGTTGTCAGCTCACCATACCAGAAGCTTGGAGAGCCATTTCTAGATAAATTATACTGTCTTCCCTCTCACAGCTCAGATAAGAGGTAGGCCAATCAATAATAGCATGCAATATTGAAATTAAAATAAATCAGCTGCTCTTTGGTACATGCTGCAACATTGCTTAGGAACAGATCCTAGCTTTTGCAAACTCCCTCGTGTTCAGGCTCAGGATCCTAGCTATCTTAGTCAATTCAGGCTGCTTACAACAGAATACCACAGGCGGAGTAGCTTCAATACCAAACATTTACTTCTCACCATTCTGGAGGCTGGGTAGTCCAAGATCAAGGAGCCAGAAGATTCTGTGTCCGGTGAGGGCCTGCTTCCTGGTTGATAGATGGCTGTATTTTCACATGATGGAGGAACTAGGGAGTTCTGCGGGGTCTCTTTTTAGAAGGGGCACTAATCCCAACCATGGGGGTTCATCCCTCATGATATGATCACCTCCCAAAGGCCCTTCCTCCAAATACCATCCCATTGGAGATTATATTTTTCAACATATGAATTTGGGGGTGAGGAGGAACACAGACATTCAGTCCATTGCACCAGTCAGATCCTAACCCCTAGTTCCTTGATCTCCTCAACAATGATGAATCCATCTTACCTCACTGAAGGCACCACTACTATGGCCTCACTTTAGCCCCCAAACACAATGCTTCTGTGTCCTCTCCTCTCCAGTTGATGTTCTTGATGTTTCCTGCCCCATTTCAAAAGCTCTTCACTTGCCCTCATCTACCCTCAATTATCCTTGTCTACCCTCATCTATTCTCACCTACCCCTGACCACCTTCATCCACCAGTGACTAGTCTTACCTCCTTTGTAAAATCTTTATAGTTCCTTACCACCAGCATATCTATATCACAATATAGCAACAACAATAGCAATCATGATGCCCTTTCTGACAATGGTATGTTTTCTGATCAAGAAATACCTTTGGAATGAATAATTACTATAGGTCTTGGAATACTTTAGGTTATGAGCAACTTAGATCTTCAAAGTCATTTTGCATCATCATCATTTAATACTCATATGAATCCCCCATAGAATGTGAGATTTTTTCTCAGATGAAGAATTTCATGGCTTATGAAGGTGAGGTTACACTTAAGTGCAAGAATAATGCCCAGGAATGTATTACTCTTTCTGCTAGCAATCATAGATACATGTCCAATCATGTCTGAGGTCCTTCATACGGGTGGTGTGTCATCTTCTCAGTCTCACAAGGAAGGTATCTTACAAATGAAGAATGTGAAGGTCAGGGACACCCAGTGGCCTCCCCAAAGCCATTCAGCCAGCAAGTGACAGAACGGACACTGTATACCAAGGTCCTCCTTTATACCAGAAATAAACGTGTTCATTGTCATGTGCATCTCTTCTTCATGGACATTTGTCTTTTCACAGAAAAGAAAAGTTCATGGTCAAAGTAAAGAAAATACTGTCTATTGCAGGAATTATCTGAAAAGTTGTAGCAGAATGATTAAAGTTTCCATGGACCCTCAAGTTACCCTTGCTCTTCTAAAGTTGTACCTGTTTCCAACACCAACGAGAAAGTAGGTCAGATATTGAATTTATCTTCCTTCTACTACATTCCCTGCTATTTTATGACTCTTTCTACTGCAGAGCACATTTAACTCTCTTGAGTTAAGGCACAAGATATGTGAGAATACTTGGTTATGCAAATCACGGGAGAAAGACTAAGCAGGGAAAAGGCAGGGTTTGCTGTGGAGGAGGATCTTGAATCACTGGGCTTCAAGGTAAATAGAAAGATTAAGCCATGACCTAGTTTAACCTCACAGGAAGATGGAAGGCTCTTAAGAAATTGCATCATGAAGAAAAACTAGGGAGGAAAATGGAACTAGTGTTGACTAAGAGCAGAATGGCACAGCTGATTGGGAAGGTGTTCTGGTCCCAGCCCCACTTCCTACCTGCAGGGCCATCCTCATCATGTCTGTTTCCTCAACTTTAAAATGGGAATAATAATAAAATAGCACCCACCTCACATGGACAGGGAGCAGTCAAGGAGTTGATGCCCACAGCATGTTTTGAAGGGACCTCGTGCATATATTAAGGGGTAGCATGAATGATAGATAACCATCATTAGTGAACACCCTTCTTGGGCACACTTGGGCCACTTCTAGGGCTGGGTGAATTAGATTGCCCCATCTGTAGGTGCAGAACCTCTCCCAGGAAATGAGGAAGAACATTGTTCAGCCAGAGCACCCAGAGACTGGAATATTGTTCAACACCTGGGAAGCACTACCCTGAGCCATCTGGTGACAGTCAGGATTGAATGGACAGTCCACCATTCCCAGTCTCATGGTCTACTCTTAGGACAATGAAGGATTCTCTTTGCAGTATGTCTTCAATTGCCACTAGAAAGAGAATCTCACTATTCAGTGGGTCAACATGGGTCTTGGCAGTTAATGTTCTTACGTAACCAGTGACCACTCAGGCTCTTGCCAACTATGAATCAGCTGCCAATGGGCTGACAAAGCACTGAGGTGGAAGGAGGAGATGACAGAGTCACTTTCCCGCATGGGGACGAGGCCAGGGCAGGTATGCAGACTACAGTAGATCCCCATCTAATACAAACATTATTCCATTTAACTTATGTTGTTAAGCCCCGTGTTCCCAAATGCATCTCTGTAGGCATGGTTTTTTCAAGGTTGATGGTGAGCCATGGCCTCAAATGGTCAGACCCAAGGCCAGACAATCTGTTGAATTTAAACTTGAGAAGTGTTTGAATTCTCCAAGGGACTCTAATTCTGATGTGTTTTCATTTCCCTAATCCTTAAATATGCAAAGTAAGAGAAACTTTGTAGAAATGTTTATGACATTTTAATTTTACTATGTGTTCTTGATTTTATTATCACCTTTCCTGACGAAGGATAAACACACACTCATTTAGGAAAAGAAGCTAGGATTTGGTGGAAAAGGAAGAACTGGAAAAAGCATTTTACAGCTGAGCTTCCCCAAATTAAGTGCACATCAAAATCACCTGGGAAGCTTGTTTTAAAACAACTTTTACTGAGGTATAATTTACATACCATAAAATTCACTCACTTTAAGTGTATAATTCAGTACTTTTAGTAAATTTATACAGTGGTGCAACAGTCACCACAATGCAGTTGTGACATTTCTGTCACCCCAAAATATTCCCTTGTGCCTGGAAAGCTTTTAATTTTAACTTCAAATCACTCTCTAAAATTACAGAAGAAACCACTGATAATGTATAGTGTCTATTTTTCCACACTCTTATCAATGCTTTTATAAGTAAGTAAATAATAGCTACCATTGTTGGATTTTTTTGTTTTGTTTTAAAATAAATGGGATCATAGCATACATTCTCTCCCCTGGACTGCCTTTTTCAGTTAAAAATGTGTCTCTGAGATCTTTTCATGTCGGCTTGCTTTTCTCATTCTCTTGTAATGTCTGCCTAGTATTCCTGAGTACAAATATAGCATAAATCATTTGGCCACCATTCCCTCTTTTGATAAAAATGTAGGTTGTTTCTAATGTTTTCTTTTTACCTTAAAGTGGCAAAGCACCTGTGTACTACATCTCACGCTTCCCTGCATTGTCCCTGAGGGATGGACTCCTGCCGGGGCGATGCCAAGAGGTTTTTAAAAAAAAAACAACAAAAAAAAACAGGCTTTCTAACACTCTTCCTTTGCTTTTTAACTCAGTCCACCAAGAGACTTGATTTAATGGACCTGAATGGCACCCAGGAATCTGTATTTTTTAGCCAAGTACTTGCCCTGGAGATTCAGACATAGGCAGTCTGGCACTGCGTACAGACTCATTGTTTTAAAGCAAACATCAGTGACTTCATAGTCAGAGAAATGGAGGTTCAAATCCCAGCTCCGTTGCTGCTTGTGCTATAATCTTGGACACCATTCATTCCCGCCCATGCACCCGTTCATTCATTTCAGATAGAGTAAACAAGTATTGGGCACTGCTTATGTGCCAAGCATAATTCTCAGTCAGGGGTGAGACAGAAAGGTAAACAAGTGAAGACTATAATAAAGTGCCATGGATTCTATAAAGGGGAGGCTAGTCCATTGTATGTTCAGGGGAGGAGGATGTCTGGGGAAGTCTGAAAAGATTGTAGATAAAGAAACGCTTAGGGTTTTCCCTGAATTAAGGGGAGGTTCCTGCCCATTGACCAAAGCCGACCCAGGCAGAGGAAACTGCACAATCAAAGGCCTGGAGTTGTCATGTTTTGGGATTTTGTATGATGCTGGGTGGGGGGTGGGGCCAGCGAGGAGGGAGGAGAAGGAGACAGGAGTATGGCAGACTGTCCAGCGTACAAGTGTCCTTCTGAAGGGTTGTAACAGAGGCAGACTCCTCGAATTTTAGCACAGCCATTTCAGAATGTGGCCTGATTTGAAAGGCACTGGAGCACAAAGT
>NW_006299715.1:4415754-4421834 GCF_000327345.1 Myotis davidii
AAGAGGGAAGTAAAGGAGCTTGGGCTGGGAGACTGAGGTCAGAGTCAGTGGTATGGAGACCCATCGTCACCCGGCCAGCACTCGTTGGGTAGTCCATACAAGACACCAAGGTGAGAACACTTCAGCAAACCAACAGGGCCTCTGACTACTGATGACTTTCCCATCTGAGCAGCTGATTCTTCTTGGCCCTGCTTTAATCCAGCACCAAGCCTGGTGTTTAATGGTCATTTAGCAACTAAGCTGTGGCAACTACAAATTCTGAACTGGAAGCCAAGGCATGATGGTTAATTTTATGTGTCGATTTGGCTGGGTCATGGTGTCCAGATATTTGGACAAATATTATGCTGGATGTTTCTGTGAGGGTGTTTTTGGATAAGATTAGCATTTAAATCATTTAGTTGGGTAAAGCAGGTTGCCCTCCATAATGCAGGTGGGCCTCATCCAAACAGTTGAAACTTAAACAGAAAATGTGAAGACCAACCTCTTGCAAGCAAGAGGAAATTCCACCAGCAAATGGCCTTTGGACTTGAACTACACCATCAGCTCTCCCCCGGGTCTCCAGCCTGCTGCCCCACCCTACAGATTTTAGGCTTGCTAGCTCCCATAATTGCATCCCTTAAAACAAAATCTCTCTCTCATGCAAGTGCTTTGTGACACATTAGGGCAGTGGTTCTCAACCTTCTGGCCCTTTAAATACAGTTCCTCATGTTGTGGCCCAACCATAAAATTATTTTCGTTGCTACTTCATCACTGTAACGTTGCTACTGTTATGAATCATAATGTAAATATCTGATATGCAGGATGGCGACCCCTGTGAAAGGGTCGTTCGACTGCCAAAGGGGTCGTGACCCACAGGTTGAGAACCGCTGCATTAGGGCATGGTCAAATCTTATATTTGCCACATCATTGGCATTATTTCACTAATTCATTCATTTATTTACTTATTTATCTACTTTTCAGGTAGGTTTATCTACTATGTACCAGGCACTATGTTAGATATATGTACAGATTAATATGATATGATATATTTTCTGCCCTATGGATAAATGTCAAGGAGACAATTGACATGTTTCTTTTCTCCTCGAACATGTGTAGAGATGCAACTTCCCTAACTGCTCCATATAGCCAATCCTTACATTTAATCTCTCTGTGGGTTAAGAAGTTCTTTCGGTTTAGCCACAAACATTCCAGCTTTAAGTTGAGCACCTATCTTCTTACTCAGCTGCCCATGAACCTGGGGAAGAAAGCTCAGTGTCAATCCTCATAAAACCCCTTCATGAACTTAAATTTCATCATTAAGTCAAGGAAAAAGTTAAGCCACTTTATATATGCCAAAGATTTTATTTTGGGATAGCTCTGTGGGAAGGAGTTTGGGATTAATTGAGCTTTCTGGATATCTGCACATGAGCCCTGGAGTTTTATATTTAGAATGAGAATACCTGATCACAGCACCTGCAAAGGAAATGACTCATTTAACCTCCCAAACTCCAATCAGAGAGATGAGGGGGTTCGGGCTCTGAAGGAGGGTCCTGTAGCTGGGGAGCGGGCCCCAGAGACGGGAGGAGGCAACCTTCCCAGGATTCCATCTTGGTTCTCTCCTTTCCTTGCAACCCCCATCCCTTCTTCCCTGGGGTCACTCATGTTCTGCTTAAGACCCACTCCTGGGCCAGCTCTCCCTCACTCACTACTGCATGTGCCTCTGTCCAATGGCTCCAAATGTTATCTTCTATGACATCTTGTTCAAGGAGTTGGTTTTCTGGATTTTTTTTAAATACTAGAAAGAGAAGTCTATTTGTCTTTTCCACTTTTCCTGCCATCATAAAGTTTAGAAAACCATCACTGCTGCAGAGGTTTAATAAATGCAGGCAGACCTCAGAGAGACTGCAGGTTCGGTTCCAGACCACAGCAATAAAGAGAGTTTCACAAAAGAGCGAGTCATCATCTTTTTGCTGGTGGAGGGTCTTGCCTTCAACTTGTAAAAAGCATGTTATGAAGATCAATGAAGTGAAGCACAATAAAATGAGGCAGGCCTACATTCACTTCCCTCTTCCTGCAATTTTTAAAATGCAATTAACTTTAAGTCCCTGTTCTAAACTCACATCCACAGAGAGGTCTTCCCTGACCAGCCTCTATCCACTGAGTACACAGGCCCTCATTCCTGAGTCCCTCTGGCTCCTCGCTCTTCCTCAGTTCTTAACACCAATTGACTTCTATCTAGTTGTGAGTGGGTTTTTTTTAAATTTGTTTCCCCCACGGAACTGGAAATCGGTTTTGTTTTTTGCTGAAATTAAAATTATTTTTCATTAAAGTGTAATTTACATACAATAAAATTTACATGCAATAAAATTCATCTATTTTAGTATAAGTGCTGTAAGTTTTGACAAACACATAGTCCTATGACCACTACCACAATCAAGATCACCCCGTGAAAAACTCCCCATGTCACTTTGTAGCCAGCCCACCCCCAACCTCAGTCACTGGCAACCCCTGTCTGTTGTCTGTATCTCTAGTTTTGCCTTTTGCAGAATATCATAAAAATGAAACCATAAAGGCTTCTTTCACTTAATACATTTGACAGTCATTTGTTGCATACATAATTTGCTCCTTTTTTAATGCTAAGGATGACCTTGTGTTTGATTACACCACAGTTTGTTTATTCATTCATCAGTTTAAAGACATTTGACTTGTTTTCAGTTTTTGGTCATGACAAAAAAAGCTGTTTAAATATTTGCATACATGATGTTTTGTAAACATAAGCTTTCATTTATCTTAGGTAAATACCTAGGAGTGGCATTGCTAAATCATATATTAAGTGTATGTTTAGTTATATAAGAAAGTACAAGCTGTTTTTATGGAATTGCTGTACTATTACTATTTTGAATTCTCAACAACAGTGTATGAGAATTCCAGTTGCTTCACATCTTTGTCAGCACTTGGTGTTATCAGTTGTCAGCACTTCTGTTTGCCATTCCAAGGGGCAACAAGATGATATCTTGCTGTGGGTTTAACTTTTACTTCCTTAATGACAAATTATGCTGAGAATTTTAATGATTATATTTGTCATCCATTTGTGATTTGGGGTGAGATATTTATTTAAGTTATTTGCCAATTTTTATTGGAGTATTTATGTAATTATTATTATGAGTTTTGACAGTTCTTCATATATTTTAGACACAAATATTTTATGAGATATAAGATTTGCAAATATTTTCTATCAATTGTGGTTTGTCTTTTTTTCTCTAAATGGTGTCAGTCAAATAGTAGAAGTTCTTAATTTTGATGAAATCCAATTATTTTTATGGATTGTCTTGGTGTTGTAGCTAATAAATCTTTGGCTAACCTAAGGTTATAAAGATTTTCTATCATATTTTGTTTTAAAAGTTTATACATTTAAGGTTTCATTTTATAAGTATAATTCATTTTGGCTGAATTCTTATATATTTCACAGTATGAATTGGACTCTATTGTTGATATTCAATTATTCTAGCACCTATTGTGACTAAAAATTTGTTTCTATGTATTGCTGTATCCATTGCTTAGAATTGTATCTGGCTAGCAGGCATCAAATAAATACATCTAATTAATTCAATTTTGATGTATATTTATCTCTTTAATTCATCTAGGGTTTGTTTTTGTATACTGTGAGAACTATGAATTTATTTACCTTAAATATTTTTTCATCACCATTAATTTCCCCAGACCCTCCTCCACTTGTCCCTCCTCCCTACTCCCCACAATCATCACACTATTGTCTGTGTAAATGAGAGAACTGTGAATTTAAATGGATTTATGTGCCAGATTATTTTTGGTATGCTAGCATTATGCATTAATTTACACCAAATATTCTTTCTTGAAACAGAAATTATTTAATCTAATTCTTTTATCTACCATGTATTTCATTCATCAAACTTTGAACAAGGTTAACTAAGAAATTAAGACAACAATTCTTTTTTCAGTTTGGTGATGTCTATGGATTCCTTTCTAAGAATAATATATTTAAGTGCATAAAATAAAAACATAGGATGACGAAAGAAACCAATTATATTGAAATACAGTTTTCAAAATACTTTTTAGAAATTATGACAGCAATATATGTGTTTCTTTATTTAAACACTAGTGGCCTGGTGCACGAAATTTGTGCATGGGAGGCAGGGATTCCCTCAGCCTAGCCTGCACCCTCTCCAATCAGGGACCGCTGGCTTCTAACCATTCACCTGCCTGCCTGGCTGATCACCCCTAACTGCCGTCCCCTGCTTGCCTGATCTCCTCTAACTGCCTCTGCCTGCCTCATTGCCCCTAACTGCCCTCCCCTGCCATCCTGATCTCACCCCCAACTGCCCTCCCCTGCCAGCCTGATTGCTCCTAACTGCCTCTGCCTCGGCCCCCGCCCCTGCCACCGTGGCTTTGTCCAGAAGGATGTCCAAGAGATGTCTGGTCTAATTCCTCAGCCCCCACCTTAGGTTCTGCCTTCGCAGATCATCCAGATTAAGTTCTGATTAGTCGGTTTCAATGCCAGTCAGTGTCTAAAGCTCTGCCTCTTAGGCAGCCATTGGCTCCTGGCACTTCACCCAGATTAGGTTCTGATTGGTCAGTTTCTATGCCAGTCAGCGTCAAAAGCTCCACCTCCTAGGCAGCCATTGGCTCCTGGCACTTCACCCAGATTTGGTTCTGACCAAAGGACTTGATTGGTCGGTTTCTATGCCAGTCAGCATCTCCGGGCATATCTCTGGGCCTGATCAAAGAGGCAGAGCTGATCAGTAGCCACTGCAGAGGCCCGAAGAGAAACAGAGGGGAGGCTGCTGGCAAAGCCTAGCGGGAAAGAGAGAGGCAACAGCTGATCAACAGCTGCTACTGAGGCTGCAGATCAGACCCTGCCTCTGTCTTTGGGCCTCTCTCTGGGCCTGATCCGCAGCCCCTTTGGCAGTCAGTGCTGGGTTGCTGCCCCAGCACCAGCTACAGTCAGTGCTGGGTTGCTTCTGGTGTTCAGTGGAGCCTTGGTCATTGTGGATGTTATGGACCCTGGCTCTATATATATATATAACACAACCTAGCAGCAAGTCTAATAGCTACCATAGTTTCAGAGTGGTGATGAGCCTGAGATATTTTGAGATGCCTGCAATAGCCTATAATGTGACATAAAAACATCAGTGGCAAAGTCACAGGTGCTATGATTCTATCGTGGGTGCGCCCGACATTCATGATTAAAGGACATGCTAAATTTCTGTTAGAGTTAGTGAAAATAAAGATTTATTCCATTTCTATTCAAATTCCCAGCCTTATGAATTTCAGCCCTGGTTGAGAACTCCTGAGCTGCAGAAATAAACTGATGAATAAAATGTGGTCCCTGCCCCCAAACAAATTACATTCCAGTGAAAGACAAAAGACACACAAACCAGAGAGATTCTATGAGATGCCAAAATGTGCTGAAGTGGCTGAGAGAGTATGGCCAAAAGTTTACAAAAATGGAAACAATGCAAGTCAGCCCTAGCAGGACACATTGAGTCCTGTTGTCACACAGGAATGAATAACTAAGCCTGAGTAGTAGAGAGTGTGTGTGTGGGGGGGGGGGGGGAGCGAAAAATGAGAACCTCAATGACCAGCATAATCTCTCTCCTACCTCCACCACTGCATAATCAGAAAGAGCTCTGTTTAAAGAGCTCGGCCATTACTAAACATGGAGACATCAGAAAAGAAGGTATTGTTGTCCCGGGTACGTGGTGGACCTGACAAATAAGTTCTTTTCCAAGCCACAGAAGAGTCTTTTTCCCTTAAAGAATGAAATGATACCCTGGAGTTGTCAACTAAAATCTGGTCCCTGGCCCCCACTCAGAGGACTTAGGCTGGTGAGAACGGCCATGTAATGAAATGAGAAAAATAGGACTTTGCATCAGACAGACCTGAACCCAAGCTGGTCACTTACCCATCTGCTTAGGGTAAATGACATATTCTAAGTAAATCTTTGCTAAGGCCAATGATTTTGATGTTCCTGCATTCATTTCTACAGAGGAGATGGGAGTGAAAGTCTGGGGTAAAGACAGTATTGAGGGAAGATTTCAGTTTGACAAAATCCACTTGACCCA
>NW_006299715.1:4422286-4437921 GCF_000327345.1 Myotis davidii
CAGTGGTGTCCAGCAGGAAACTGGGCCTGTGTAGTTTTGTTCCTTTGTGGCTCCCTCTTCCTCTTCAGGCTCAGAGATAAACCTACCCACACACACATTCCCCTCCCCCTGTGGTCAGCTGTCTGGGACAGGCCTTGGCCCTGGAACTGGGGGAATGGAGGGAAGAGGTCTATAGTTGTTTATTTGTTCTGCCTGTTGTGTGTGTGTGTGTGTCAAAGTGCATTCAGGGGACAGAAATGTTCCTTTGTGGCTCCCTCTTCCTCTTCAGGCTCAGAGATAAACCTACCCACACACACATTCCCCTCCCCCTGTGGTCAGCTGTCTGGGACAGGCCTTGGCCCTGGAACTGGGGGAATGGAGGGAAGAGGTCTATAGTTGTTTATTTGTTCTGCCTGTTGTGTGTGTGTGTGTGTCAAAGTGCATTCAGGGGACAGAAATCACACCAGCTATTTGAAAAGAGGAAATTTAATATAAAAAAAATTGTTAACCAGGTATAAAGTTGTTACCTAGGAAACTGAAAAGAAAAGAGAACTCAAGAGTATCACAAGGATAGTAATTGTCAGAAGCAGCTACGCCAGTAGGGCTGGGGGAATGGGAGGAAGAGACTGGAATTACTGAATTTTGGAAGCTTGGAGGAGGGTCATGGAGTTGGGACCCAGACCTCTCAGGAGGGGACAGCTAGGCTAGTGGACCTGAGGATGGGAGTGCGAGGGGTGGGATGTGGGGTTGAGGTTGTGATGAGGCTGGGTCTGCCAGTGCCAGGGACACCTGTAAGCTAGGTTCAGCTGCTGCTGTAGGAAGGCCCTGCCAGTGCCAGGAGGAAGAAGCCAGGCTGGGTGATGTCCACAGGGACAGAGGCAGACAGGAAGCCAAGAGATAGGTGCCTCCTTTTCCTTCTTGACTCTTATTCTCTCTCTCTAGTGCCCCCTATTAGACAGGGAGCAGCTGACAAAGCAGAAATGCAGAGCCCCAGCATCACAGAGTATAAAAGGGTGGATTTGGAGGGAAGAGACAAGGTGTGTGTGACATAGAGCTATGATGTGCCTGAGATTACAGAGCTTGACTTTATAAAAATGCATTATTCTTCGCACATATTGGCCATAGCATGACAGAGGGTGGACTTTTGGTGAACTAATCATTAAGTGATGAGTTGAGCAGATATTATGCAATGGTTCCCATTTCGTCTTGCTTGTGTCCCCCGAAAGAAGCCAGGCCATGAGCAGGTAGAACAATGATTTCAGTCCTAATGTGTGTTAGGATCACCTAGAAAGCTTTTTAAAAACACCCACATCTGAGCTCCAATCTAGATCAAATGAAACTGAATATTTGGGAGATGGGGTTCCAGCATTGCTATTCTTTAAAATTTCCCAGATGTTCCCAATGTGCAGCCAGGACGAGGCCATTGTGGACCAGTGGTTCTCAAAATATGATTTCCTGACAAGCAACAGCAGCATGGCCAGAGAATTATTAGAAATGCTAATTCTTGAGCTCCAGCCCCAACCGCCTGAATCAGAAGCTATGGGGCTGGGGTCCAGCTTAAGTGTTTCAACAAGTCTTCTAGGTGATTCTGAAGCACTTTCAGATTTGAGAACCCTTTGCCGCAGTCATGATATGAAGAGAGAGTTTATTATATGTATCTGTATTTCCAAGGGGGTATCCACAGACACCAACGTGCCACGTCCCCTCAGAACACCACACTGGTTCATCGCTGGGCCTTATGCGCTCCTGTACTTCATTCTTCGCCTAGGAAATGCCATTTGTAGAGACACAGCACCCACTGTCTAGAGAAGGAAGGGCCTCTGTGCCCTGCAGTCCGACCTTAGGCAGAACCCGGCACTGCCCTTGTACAAACCTGGATACAGAATCGATCCTGTTCCATTAAACCGTCTGCTCATGAGTCTTTCTCAGGCCACTGGACCCTGACACTCTCAAGGGCAGAGATAACGTCTTACATATTTTGATGTCCCAGCACCCAGTAAGGGCCTGGCAGTACAACAAAAGTGGGTCAATAAATGAATGAGGAGATAAGTGAATGATGAATAAAGTTCTCTCAATACAAATATTATAGGCATCATAGTTATTTATTGACCACTTATTCAAGGAGGAACACTTGAATTATGATAGCACTACATCGTGACCTATTTAAACTTCCCAATGACACTGAGGCATTATTGTTCCCTTTTTACAAAGGGAAAAGACATAGATAGTTACCAAGGACCACATGACAAGTACTAGTAAATGACAAAGTTGGAGACTTGAAATCAAGTGTCTATATAGTTCATTTTAACCACCGCACTGCACTGCTGTAGGTGTTAAAGAATTAGACAATAGTGTAGTGAAGGCCTGGGGAAGGGGAGGGAGTTAGGGAGGGGGAGAGGGGGGACGGATGGGGAAGGGGATATTTGTAATATTCAACAATAAAAATAAATTTAAAAATAATAAATAAGTAAATAAATAAATACTCAGATTATGTTACAATGGGGGACATAAAAAAGTAAAAAATATAAAAAAAGAATTAAATTCTAATCCTAGCTAATTGATCACTCTCTTGGTGACTATGGACAAGGCATTTCTCTCTGGGTTTCATTTTTGCCATTTGCTAAATGAATTTGTCTGATCATATTAATATGAGTCCTCAATTCCTGAAATCAATAAATCCATCTGGATACCAAGCATTATCTGGGGACCTGTGCCTTTATGCCGTGCTATTTTTAAATGTATGTAGAAAATGGTAATCATGCATTTCTCAACAAATGATTGCTGAGCTCCTACTGAAGCTCAAACCTTCTGCAAGTGCTCAGTGCCTGGAGGACAGCAATCCAGTCATCAGCCCTTCCATTAGGAACTTCCCACGGAGGGCAGGAGACATGAGCACACAGGTAATGGAGAAATAAAATTCTGGAAGTATATGAAGAAAGTCATCCCTCTATGAGTGAGGCTAAAGAGTGGAGGGTCTGTTTCATTAGATTGGTGGTCAGGGAAGGCCTCTCTGAGGCAGCAATGGTTAGATTGAGACCTGAGAGATGAAAAGGAACCAGCCAGCTTGCTCACTGGTTAGAATATCAGCCAGTGGAATGGTCAAGGTCTGTTACCTCAGTTGCAGGTTCGATCCCCAGCTCCAGTGGGGACATGTATGAGAGGCAACTAATTGATGTCTCTCTCTCACATCAATATTTCTCTTTCTCCCTCCCTTCTACTCTCTCTAAAAATCAATGGGGGAAGAATAGAAAAGGAAGCAGCTAGCTGCATGGGAGAAATGTTCTCAGCAGGGAAAGCAGTGAAAATGCCTCAAGTTTATTGAATTTAAGCATGCTTATTCTTAAACACACACACACACACACACACACACAACAACAACAACAACAACAACAACACAAACAAAAAAATTTTGAAGATATTTTTTCTAAGCCTCTATTTTTCTACATATGTGTTTTAAGGTAAGTAATGTTAGTCCCTATAATAAACCACTCATCTCACTGGCTTAACACTGAGTTTGTTTATTCCTCACTCTTATAACCGCCCTCTCTTCCATATAGTCATTCAGGGACCCAGACCCCTTACAACATGTGTTCTAGACACACCCACTCTCACCCTGGGAGTGACACCCATTTTCTCCACTCACATTCAATTGACAAGATACAGTCACTCAGCCACGAGTAAAAGCAAAAGACCTAGAAAATGTTGTCTAGCACATTATTAGAAATGTCTGCCTCAGCCTGTGACCTGACAATTTGCAAGGGAAATACAAATGGTCAATAAGTGTATGAGAAATGCTTACCAAATTTGGAAATCAGGGATGTGTATTAAGATAAAAGTAATGTAAATTTTCTCATTTATCAAGTTGGTCAATTTCAAATGTTAGAAATAGTGAATATATGGAAGCTAAATGTCTATTAGTAAGGAATAGTTTTAAAAGATTGTGGTACATTCATTTTGTGGGATACCATGTAGCTGTTCAAAGCATCACCTGTACATACTATCATGGAAAAATGTTTACAATATATTGTTAGTTTAAAAAAAGGGAAGCAAGCAATAGAGTGTATATGTGTATATATCATCTGATTCCATTTATAATCAAGTACATGCAACATAAATGCACAAGAGCATGTTCTGGAAGCATGCCAACCAAATTTTAACTGAGGTCTCTCTTGGTAGGGAAACTGGATAGGGGAGTCAGGAGAAGCGATGCAGAGGAGGAAGGGACCTTTTTCTCTATAAATCTATGCTATTGCTTTCATGCTTTGTTGGTTTGTTTGTTTTTAATATGAGCATGTATTGCTTTGGGAATTAAAGAGGGGGAAAGGAGAGAACAACCCAGAGTTGGGAACAGTGTAGAGAAATTGCTATTATCATATACCACTGGTGGAAATACAAAAATTGGCACAATATTTTTGGAGAGAAATTTGGGAATATATGTATCAAACGCTTTCAAAACAGTAATACCACCTCTAGAAATTTAATCTGAGTATTACAGATAAGTTTAGCCCCACAGAATAAAAAATCATTTAAAAAGATTATGGCACCTCCACTCTGTAGACTACTATGTAACTGTCCAAAAGAATCATCAATACATGCAGTCATTCCAGGATGCTTGAGATATAGTGTAAAGGGCAAACAGGAAAGTGAGCAATGGAGATAGGGTTTGTAAGAGCAATATCCAACAGTAACCTACCAGTGGACTCAAATACTACTCATGTACTTAATGTAATGTTATAGTAGAATTTCTAGTGACATATAGTTTTCATGAATGGAATAGGTTTTAAAACAAATCTCATTTTTGTTTAAATATAGCTGCATAAAATATGTATATAGGATACATTTAATATATCTAATGTAATTTGTATATGTGTGTGTGTGTATTTGTGTATATATATACTCTACAGTGACATGAGTAAACTCATGTCAAAAAGACTGCACAGCCCTAACCAGTTTGGCTCAGTGGATAGAGTGTCAGCCTGCGAAATGAAGGGTCCCAGGTTCGATTCCAGTCAAGGGCATGTACCTTGGTTGCGGGGTGTGCAGGAGGCAGCTGATCAATGTTTCTCTCTCATCAATGTTTCTAACTCTCTATCCCTCTCTGTAAAAAATCAATAAAATATATTAAAAAAAAAAAAAAAAGACTGCACAGACAGAGACCAAACATAGAGTTTGGTCACTCATAGATAGTGGGCTTTGTAACAACCACTTCAGCTAAAATTAATGTTTCTAAAGACTAGTTCTCTAAATACCTACAAGTAGTTTGATAAAATTACCCCTTATTTAGATACTTCTCATTATTTATAAAACATCATAATTTTGATAAATCCTAATTAAATGTACAAAAATTAGTCAAAATTGCAGTTAGAAATATGTTTTTGTTACTTAAATGCCAAAAAGACAGAATAACAAAGAGTTAGAGCCAAAAAGATGAAAATGATACTGAATTTTGGACATACATGTCAATTGGCAAATGATTGGTGGGCAAACTTGTTTTGGCCAAATGATATTTAGGCAAGTGGACCTATTTTTTTTCTTTTCTACTCTACTTTTCTTCTTTTTTGTGTGTTTCTTTCGTTTCCTTTTTTCTTCTTTCCTTTTTCCTCATCTATACCTCCTAATTTTTCTGCAGAGATATAACTTTAATAATAAAGTGAAAAAAATGAAAGTTATCTTTTAAATAATGAGGTTCTCACAGTCGTTAAAGTTGGGCATATCTGGACTCTAAGATGCATTCCAACTATGACATACTTTTACAAATTCAACAAGCATGCTCCATCCAGTACCTACTGGGTACTAACATTGAGGCCATTGTCATCTGAGTATGCCCTTATTGCCACCAAGCCTGACATGAACACAAGAGTGGTAAATCCCCTGCCCCAATGCCGTGAGCTCCTGGGGAGTGCTAAGTCTGCTCACAGCACCCATTTAGTTGACAGCATGCTGACTTCCACAGCTTCTACTGGGAATCTGGGAGTCATTATACTCCCCTCATTAGTGTTGAAAAAACATCTGGTGGTCATTACAAAGCAAATATTACATATAGTACATTAGGCCCTAGAAACAACTTCATAAACATCAAGGTCTAGTCAACATCCACCAAAAAAGGGGGATTCGCAGAAAACAGGCAACTTTGCTTCTCCCTTCATCCCCTGAACAGACGAGGAATTCTGTTAGACTGCAGTCCTGTGGGCTCCAGGTGGTGCCTCCAGCAAACTCATCAGCTCAATTCAGAGGTCATTGGCCAAATGGCCATTCTTTTCAGATTACATGAAGTCAAATTTTTTAAAATATATATTGTTATTGATTTCAGAGAGGAAGAGAGAGGGAGAAAGAGGTAGAAACATCAATGATGGGAATCGTTGATTGGCTGCCTCCTGCATGCCCCCTACTGGAAATCAAGCCTGCAACATGGGCATGTGCCTTGACCAGAAACAAACCATGACCTCCTGGTTCATAGGTCAACCACTGAGCAACACTGGCTGGGCAAGTCAAATGTTTTAAATTTTTGGTAGTTCTGTTTGTGAGTGAAATATTGCTATTTCCCAGATACCCTGAAAACTTGCAATGAAGACACAACTGCACATTCCCCTGGCTGGCACCCAATGGTTTTTCACTCTGGAATTCGGTGTGTTCCAGTTGAAAAAACTCTAAATTAAGAATCAGTATCGTGTATCCAGTTCAGGGGCAACTTGTTCTCTGTGTGATCTTAGGCAAGTTGCTTACTAGTAACTTCCCAGAGCCTTTCCCCTCCTCTGTTAAATAGGCCACCTCACAAATTGTCATGCTAGTATAGGATTTATTGATGGGCCAGTTTGAAATTATAGAGACAAAATAGCCCAGCTTCCATTTATCTTCCACTGAGCAGCCTCTTGAAGCAGCCTCTCAAAGTGTGAGGTCTTGTCTTGAGAGAACAGTTTGCACCCCAGTGTGTTCAATGATACAATCTAGGGACATTTCTTAGCTTTCTTATTGTGAAATGCTCAAAGAAGTTGACTCATCCTGTGTCCGACTTTCAAGCTCCTCTGTCCTCTAGACTTTGAGCATGCTCTCCAGTGATCTCTTTCAGGGTATAACCCAGTGTGAGGACACAGGACAAACATCCAGACTGGATTCAGGAATCCCATGGCTAGCCGCCATCAGGTTCCTTTGGGGCCCTAAGCAAGGGTCTTTAGTTAACTGGATTCATACTGGTCCTTGCTGGCTCTCAGGCATGAATCCTGAGCCCCTCTTAAAGATTTTTACTCTCTCCTCTATGTCCAAAAGGAATATTTTGAGCACCGACTTTATGTGGGGTACCCTGCTAGAACTGGGAACATGGAGGCTTAGAGCAGAGTCCCTTTCTTTGGATAATTTACAGGTTATGGGGGAAACCAACAAACAGGAAATTTCATCCACTGAAATAATTATTGAGATAGAGAAAGCCAAGTGAATTCCCATCCCTCACCACTCAAAATGTGGTCCTGACACCAGCAGCATCGCCTAGTTTGTTAGACATGCAGAGTCTTGGGCCCCACCAGACCTGATAAATCATGGTTTGCATTTCAACAAGATCCCAGGTGACTCTTATCCAAGTGGAACAAAACTTACATCCCCAAACTCATTTCTGAGGATATTTGTGACAGAAGGCTGAAGTAGGTCACCTTCCCAAAGTATGTGAGACTGAGGGATGGATGTCCTGGGTTAGGAGACTTGCAGGACTGAAAACAAGACAACCTCGGCAAACCAGAAAAGTTAGTCATCCTAAACAGAGGACCAGTGACCTATGACTTGAGGGATAAGGATAAACATTCAGGAACACTTTCATGAAGCCAGAGATGACTATAGTGGAGTTGGAGATAGAGAAGGCTGATGAGGGCCATCAGTCTAAAGGCAGAAAATGTGCCTGGTGAAGGTGTACCGTCTTGTCTAGCTTAGCATGATAGTGCCCCAGTGGCTGCCATGGGGTTGGATGCTTGAAATCAGACAATACACCTCATAACCTTCCACCCACTCTTCAGTGAAGGTACCATATTTTTAGTAATTAATTTGTATATTGAAGGTTCTGTTACATTTTCATGTCTACACATCCCAAAGTATTAAAAAGTGGTGAATTTTTTTAAACCTCTGCAGTAGTAGGAAAAGTAAAGCTTTGTAGCCAGGCAAGTAAGCAACTTGCCTAAGATCACACAGAGGACAAGTTGCCCCTGAACTGAGTTTAAATCTTGGCTCTTTTGTTTCCTGGCCATGTAATCCTGAGCAAGTTACAGAACTCCTCTGAGTTTCAGTTCCTCATCGGTAAAATGGGGTCTTGATGGAGGTCCCCAAGACCACCCTCAGATTTAATGATTCTCTAGAAGGATTCACAGAACTCAGAAAAGCTGTTATACTCATGGTTATGGTTTATTACAGTGAAAAGATACAGATGAAAATCACCAAAGAAAAAGGGTACTTTTTCTGGGAGTCCAGAGGAGACAAATGCCAGGTCCTAGGTGCCTTCTCTCAATAGACTTATATGCAAAGCACTTAGATCTCCCAGCAGTGATGTGTGACAACATGTACAAACTATTGCCAACCAAAGAAGCTCAGCCACATCTTGGTGTCCAGGGTTTTTATTGGGGGTCAGTCACGTAGACTAATGTCCGTCATGGGCTGCCCCTGTGACTGACTGACCTTTCATTAGTCTTCGGGATCCTCAGAGATCAAACAGACACAGAATAGGCCCAGGAAACAAAAACCCGGTTTTACCAAAAATCACATTGTTAGCATAAGGTATCTAAACTATCTGATATGGGTCAAGGGCCAGGTACAATAAAGACACTCTTATTGGGCAGGCTATTCCAAGGATTCAGAGATTATCTCCCAGGAGCTAAGGACTGAGGATCAGTCCTTTCTTGGAATGTGCAGGATTTGAACACCCCAAGTCTGTTGAGCTAACCCTTTCCTACACATGAGGGCAATATTCTCTACCTTGTAAGAAACAGATATTTTTATCCTAACACATAACAGGCAATGAACGTAAGAAAGCTTTTGTTATTCCCTGAATAAAAAATTCCTGTGTCTTTGTTTTTTCTATCTGATTCCACAGCTTCACAAATTTTCCTTTCCTTATGCAAATCCAGCTCTTTCCCATTGGTCAATGCTCTCTTGAAAGCCCCTCCTCCAAGAAACCTTCCCTATCTACCAATTCTACAATAATCTTATTTCTTGCTCATTCTGGCAGTTTCTTGCAAGCAATCGCTCATATTATTTTTTTAAAGAAACACGCTATTACTTTTTGTAAAAATAATATATGCTTGTTGTGAATTCAAACAATGTTGAAAAAATACAAAAAACAAATTAAATTATTGCATCAAATTATCCAACTGAAAATTAACCAGCAATATTTTAGGTGAAAATTGTTCTGTATATTTCTCACTATATAAACATAGATAGATAATAGGTTAATAGATGTTTTTCTAAAAATAAAATCATGCTAAAAGCACTATTTTTCATTAAAAGTGCTCAATTTTATTTGAATTTACCCAAAGAAATTATAATGAAACAGGAGAAATTGCTAATCTTGAAATGAATCATTACAATACTAGATTTTTAAAAGACTGTGATGTTAAGAAATAAAATTATTAGGATCCTAATTAGAGGCATTAGGTGTCTTTAAATGACTAGTTTCAATTTTAGGCGGCATTGATTGACTACCATAAATGATGAAGCATTGGCACTCATACTTCTTCCCACCGTCCCTCCCACCATCTCCTGATTTTTGTTACTTAGAGCATCATTTTTACACTGTCAATATTTGTAGTATTTGCATTCTGCCTTGTAATAATAATCCCCACCATTATTTAGTATCAGATGCTCACTTTTACCACATCCTCCATTCCTGAGTTCTATACTTTGATTCATCTAAGTGTCTTGATTTCATTTTCAAGTAATTTTTTTCCCAGTAAGAGCTCAGGGGTGTAATATTTCCTGAATTATGTGAGTTATTTAAATATCTGCCTGTGCCCTCTTCTTGAACAATATCTTGGTTATATCTGATATTCTTGAATCACACTTTCCTCCAGAAAATGTAGACATTGGTCTATTACTTTCAACTATTGACTAGGACTGTGCTCAGCCTTCTGTCTCTGTCCTCTGTGACTTACTAATTCTTCCTGGATGCCTGAAAAGCTCACTCTTTATCCTTGAACTTCAGCAACTGAACAAGGATATGTCTTTGCATTGCATACTTTCTGCTTTGGTGCTCTGCATCAAATTTTCTTCAAGCAGAGCAAGTTCTCCTAATCTGCAGAGTCATGGATTTTTTTATTTCATTATATCCTTGAACAATTTTTCTGTCCTAGTTGTGTGCTTCATTCACCTCAAGGACTTTGACAGTGAACTGACAACTCACACATTTATATCTTTAAGCCAGACCTCTCCTTGGTATTCCAGAACTATACACCCAACTCTCTCCTTATATCTCCTCCTAAATTAAGAGATACACTTAACACACCCAAAACCAAACTCTGGTTCCCACAGCAAATCTGCTCCTACCACAGTCTTCCAATCTCATAGGAACTGTGTCCTTCCAGATGTTCAGACCACAAACCTTGGAGTTCTCCTTGGCTCTGCTCTTGTTCCCAGTCCCCATAACTGATCCGTCTGCAAATCCTATTATCTCTATCTTTGATATATTCAGAATCTGGCCACTTCTTTCAATTTCCATCTCTACATCATAATTTCTTGCTTCCACCCTGCAGGAGCCTCTGAACTGGTCTCCATGATTCTACCCTCACTTTGCAATAGTCTTTTCTCAACAGATCGGCCAAAATAATTCTGCCTATCCTATGCCCAAAACAATCCACAGAATACGTGCCCAAACCCCTCTAATGGCCTATAAGGAAAGGCAAACCTGACTTCTCTGGCTTCATCACCTAGCATCCTCTCCAGTTATTACTTTATTTCAGTCCCATCAGCCCTTTGCTGCTTCCCAAACATATCAGGCATGTTCTCATCTCACAGGCTTTATAGCATGTTTCCTCTCCCTGGAACTCCCTTCCTCTAAATTTTGTTGGAGCTAGCATCCACCCTTCATTCAGGTCTCACCTCCAGGGTCACCCTATCCCAGAGCCCTTCTCTAACCATCCTTTATAAGATAGCAATACCTCCAGTACCATTCTTAACATCCCTTTGACCTCGCTTTCTATTTCTCCTTAGCACCTGTCAACATCTGACACACTGACTATCTCATTTATTTATCGGCTGTAAAGGCACTGAAGACAGAGACTATCCACATACCATAGAGGTGCTCCACAATATTTGTTAAGCAAATATGAAAAAAAAAGTTAGATCTATCTTATTCTGCCCTTTCTATCTAATAGCATCTATCTGGTTGCTTTCTCTGCCCTTTCTAATCTGCCTTCACTGCATTATTTTGGACTCTTTTCACATTTTTAGTAATTGAATTTTCAGTAATGTCTGTTCCCTTCTTTACTTTTAAAATTTTTACTTTTTGTTCTGTAATGAAAGTATCTTATTCAACCATTTTTCTGACTTAGGGCTGTAATGGCCCTTTTCATCATGTTCTATAGCTTTATCATCTCATCTTTAAGTTCTGGTTTTTATAGAATTCATACTCTTATTAGGTGGCTCAATAACTAGAAATATTTTGGGGGAATTGCCTTCTGTTCCTTGGATTATTTTCTCTTCTAGACTTGGTTCTTTGCCTATATTTTGCATGCATTTTTCTTTCTTTTTATTTTTTCCTGTAGTTTGTGTAGTTGCCATGGTCTTGTATTTATTTGTTTGTTTGCTTATTTGTTTGTTTGTTTAATCTTGCTCTTTTTTAAATATATTTTATTGATCTTTTACAGAGAGGAAGGGAGAGAGATAGAGAGTTAGAAACATCAATGAGAGAGAAACATCGATCAACTGCCTCCTGCACATCTCCCACTGGGATGTGCCCGCAACCCAGGTACATGCCTTTGACCGGAATCGAACCTGGGACCTCTCAGTCTGCAGGCCGACACTCTATCCACTGAGCCAAACCGGTTTTGGCTAATCTTGCTCTTAATAACTAACTCTGGACAGAACTTCTCTTTGCTCTGTTATTTTACTTTTAATTTTTTCTTCAAAAGCATCCTTCAAGAATCACTATGTCTGAGGTCTTGGGTGGTGATGGGCAGTATAAGGGGCAGGATTAGGTAGGAAGGGAGATCAGCTGACCTATATGCAAGCTTCAATTAATCATTTTTAGAATTCCCAGTGGCAGCTCACACTTCTGAGAGTGTGTAAACCCCTCTTCTTATGTTCCCTTACTTGAAGGGTAAGGAAAGTTATGCTGTTCCAGGGAGGCAGCATCTGCCTCTGGTTTCTTTGATCTGATTCCGCACAGAGCCCTGGAGTTTTCTTTCATCAAGCACATTGCTCTCCCTGACTCCTTTATTTCTCATGACTGACCAGTCCCATTCTACAAGATGCTTCTACTAAGTTACAGTTAGAAGGAAAGTACAAAGTTAAGTTTGATTCCACCTAGATTTGGGTGGTCTGTGTAAGAATTCTCATACTAGTTGCTAGAGCTGCCATATTGAATTCCACAGTCCAGGTGGCTTAAACAACAGATGTTTATTTTCTCATAATTCTGGAGACTGGAAGTTCAAGATCAAGGTGCCATCAGGGTTGGTGTCTTGTGAGGACTCTCTCCTTGACTTGCAGAAGGCTGTCTTCTTGCTGTCTTCACTTGGCCTTTTCTCTATGCATCAGCATCCCTGAGGCCTCTTCCTCTTCATCTTTTTTATAAATATTTTTTTATTGATTTCAGAGAGGAAGGGAGAGGAAGAGAGAGAAACATCAATGATGAGAGAGAGTCATTGATTGGCTGCCTCCTGCACACTCCCCACAGGGATCGAGCCCGCAACTTGGGCATGTGCCCTGACCAGGAATCAAACTGTGACTTCCTGGTTCATAGGCCAATGCTCAACTACTGAGCTATACTGGCCAGGGTCCCCTCTTCCTCTTCTTACCAGGACACCAATCAAACTGAATTGGGGCCCCACCCTCATGGCATCATTTTAACATAATCACTTCTTTAAAGACCTTAACTCCACTTAAGGTCACATTCTAAGATACTGGGGGTTAAGGATTCAACATATCACCTAAAGAGTAGAGATTGGGTAGAGTGGGGGGACAAAATTCAGCTTGAATCAATTCTCGAGATTTAATTGACATCAGGCTCACAGCCCTTGGGGTAAAAGCCCGGTTAGGAACCTCACCGTGGTGCTCCCCCAATATGGCTGCCCCACTGAGCTTCTGTTTCTTTCGTGGGATCATGTCATTGGGCTGTGGTTGAAATGTTTTGACAATTTGTTCATTTTGTTAGGAACCCATGATGTGCGCAAAGAAAGTTGGGCACTGTGGGTTCTGATTCAAGATTTATTTTCTGCTCCAAATCTGCACTGAGTACCCGCCAAGAACCTGACCCTGTGCACTTATGTTGGGCACTGGACCACAGCACGAAGCGCAGCACAGCCTGATCCTTATTGCCCACATTTTCTGCCTACCAGCTTCTTTCTCCAATCCGATCATGACCTACTAGAAGGAAATTTTCACATCGCCTCTTATCCACCTCCATGCCTAGCCCAGATCTTTGCTTGAAGTTGTGGGTGTTCAATAAAAATCATTTAGAAAAAGAAATGCATGTGGAAACTTTAAAATGGACTGTCACAATGTTATTTATTCTTAACCTAAAGAACAAAAGGAAAAAACCTTCTCAATTTTTTTTCTGATGTCAGAGGAAGGGTGAAGGAAAGAAAGACTCACATCTGGCCAAGTTTTAGCTCTGAACACTTTGCATAATCAGTTAGAAACCCTTTGTTAGTGGGCCAGATGGCTGCTATACCCCAAAAGAAAATTAAGTATGTAAGCTGTGTCAGATGAAGGGAGGAATTAGAAATTGCTTTCTAAAGAGAAAGAATTTTGTCTGAAGCTGCCCTGTAGGTGTGGTTAATATCAGCCATTGGTTTCCTAGCAACCAAGCCCTTTCCCTTACAGAAGTATTTCCACACTGTTTTCAAATGTTCTCCATAGACATTGGAGGATGCACCCAGCACCCATAATGCTTTTCAGGGGAACGGAAAAAGCCCAAACTAATGAGTATGGGAGAAGATGGCCCTGCCCTCCTAGGCTGGTGTACCTGATGCCATTGATGCTCCCAAATGTGGGACCAGCCCTCACTCATTATGTCATGGAATCCTGCCCTGGAATTCCTCTGGGCACATAAAGAGTTTCTAAGGCAAATCCAGGAGACTTCTGTGCCCATAATCCAGAGTGTGCCCTAATCACAATTGTTCAACTTTCAACATCTCTCCTGCATGACTGCAAGCCACCTCCTCACTGATTTCCTACCCCTAAGCTTGACCTTCCTCCAGTTCATCCTGTTCATTGCAGCCATTCTCTTTGTGAAAGAAAATCCTAGCTGTGTCTGTCCATGTCTATTCATTTCTGTCCAATGGGCCTTTTGTGACCTGGCTCTTGTTTAACTCTCCAGCCCATTCATTCTTCCACATGCACCCTTTGCTTTGGACAGACCATACTATTTTAGTTCCCAGGACACACCAAACTACTTCACACCTTGTCCTGTGCCTTAGGACATGCTTTTTCCTTTACAGACTATATCCTAACCTCACTTAAAATTGAGCAATCTTATAATTCCTCTTTGTCCCTCAAGATTCAGCTCACATGTACAATAAATCCCCACTTAACATTGTTGACAGGTTCTTGGAACTGCAGCAAAATTATATATAACAAAACCAATTTTACCAAAGGCTAATGATATAAACAAGACTGAATTTCCTACAGCATCACATCTATGCTAGAATGACGCAACATTGAATAAAATGGTGTTATTCAAGGACCTGCTATAGACTCTTCTGTGAAATTGCCCATAACTCTCTTTCTGTCCCTAAGTCTGCTTGGTATGCTTCCCCTATAGACTCTGGGTTCACAACTCTTAGTACTATAGTAAATATGCTTTAATTGTTGGTTTACTTATCTATGTCCACAACTAGATGTGAAATCTTCAAGGACAAAGTGCTTTTTTCCATGTTTTCTACACCCACAACAAGGCCTAGAACATAGTAGATGCTAAGTAATTTTTCAGTGAATTAATAGGCAGTGAAGCAGACAGTATCACTTGGAACCTGCCTCAGATTTCCTATGTCTGTTTCCAGTTCCTTTCTAGACTGGCATTCTGTTTTCATGAGATGTCAGCAGAAACGTATGTAAAGAAGTACATATAATGGCTTAAACCTCCAAACATGTCCACACAGAAAACTGTATTCTAACTTCTGGAAGGGATACATCAGCTAAAATATTTTATAGCTAAAATAACTAAAATATTTTATAATCTGAAGATGTGACATTATGTGGCCATTGATTCAAGTACAGAAACTATTGGCATTTAATCATTGCACGCAATAAAAATTTTTTTTAATTAAATCTTTATTGTTCAGATTATTACATTAGTTACTCTTTTTTCCCACCATAACTCCCCTCCACCCAGTTCCCACCACCCCCCTCCGCCCTCACTCCCCACCCACTGTCCTCATCCATAGATGCACGATTTTTGTTCAGTCTCTTCCTGCATCTCCCACACCCCTTTCCCCCCCAAGAATAGTCAGTCCATTCCCTTTCTATGTCCC
>NW_006299715.1:4438939-4442174 GCF_000327345.1 Myotis davidii
GTAATTTTAGATTGCAAAGGGCCATATCATTCATATGCAAAAGCCTCTGCGCACAGCTTGGGTGGGGTGGAGGTCTCAGGGAATCAACAGGGCGGAGCAAACAGCTATGTCTGATCCTCAGTCCTGCCCTAGGAGGTCTCGGGTCTCAGTGTCCCGTGGTAATCACTGCAAGTACCTCTGAGAGAAAGCCTCCCTTGAGTTCTGCCCGATGCCCGTCAATCCAGTTTCTCCCATATGAGTCTGGATCCCCAGAGACTCGCCAGGAACTGGAGTTCAGAGCAGTCGGGAGCCTGAGACTCCCTCCCGATTGAAAACAACAACCGCACCCTCTGCTGCCAGCCCGCTCCGCATGCACTCCGCACCTTAGTATTTTACTTCAGCACTGCGCCTCCTCTGAGTCTCGGTTTGTTTTACTCTTTCCTCCTAGTTGTAGATCTTCCACTCAGCCAGCCTTCCTGTGGTTCTGGATGATGTCCGTTCCATCTTTTAGTTGTATTTTTGAAGTGGTTGTTCGAGGCAGCAAACTCCGGTGTTTACCTATGCTGCCATCTTGGCTTTTCCAAATTTTTTAAAATTAAAAAAATTTCTAGAATCTGAGCTTGTTCAAGAAATCTAAGATAACATCTGACACAATATCTCATATAGAAAGAGAGTGGGTTCTTAATACCCAGTCCCAGAGAAGTGTTTAAATACCTTCCATATCAATAAGCACAGGACCCATTGAGGAAACCCATTTCATTACTGAGCATGCCTAATTCAGGTCTGAGCCAAATAATTTAGGTCTGTATTATAAAATCCAATTCATTCATATGCATTACTTGCAGTTTATTGTGGGTAAGAGCTTCTCCTTATTCTTTGACTAAAATTTGCTTTGTTATAAGACATCTTCCTCATATAGGTTTGAACTGTATGTTTTGTAGCAGCCCAGGAAAAGGGCTTTCTTTCTTATATATTACTTTTCACAGAGTAGAAGATCATTGTCATGCCCTCTTGGCCTTTCGTTGGCCTGAGCTCTTTGGGTCCCTTCAACTACTCTTCATCAGATGTGGTTTTCAGATACTTCATCATCCTGGTCACCATCTTTTATATATATAACCACACAGAGCCTGCCCAATCAACAAGAATATGCCAAAGGCCAACTATCAAGACTGAAAAGGTGAGCAATTTTACAATCTTTGCAAGTAAACAAGTTAACCTGCTACAGTTTCATGGATGCTGGGAAAAGACTTAGGACTTCTGGGTCAGAGATAAGAATAGGAATAGTCATGGCTTCAGGACCAACATTTTGTGTACCAGTTCCCCAGACTTCATTTCCTCCAGAGATATATGAAAGGGGGCTGACCAGATAATACCTGGATTCATGATGGGTTGCATTGTAGAAGAGGAACCACAGATGAGGAAAAAGATGAGATTCCATCTTTTATAATGGAGTGCAAGCAAGCCTGCTTAACTTTGCTTCCAAAGGAGACATTATCTTTATCTTACAAGGCAATTTGATATAAAGATTTGTTTGGAAAGAGTTCAGAAAAAAAGATTGTCAATGCCTTTATTTGCAAGACTAGAGGCCCAGCACACAAAATTTGTGCATGGCTTGGCCTGTGATCAGGGCCATCTTCCCTGGCTGCTGGCAGCTGGCCCCACCCCCCACTGCCACCTAACCCCAGTTCCCTGCTGGCCATCGGGTGATCAGAGCTTGCTGGCCAGGGAAAGGGACCGAAATGTTGGCCGGCAGTCCCCAATCAGGTGATCAGAGCCTGCGGGCTAGGGGCAGCTCCTGTATTTAGCATCTGTCCTCTGGTGGTCAGTGCACATCATAGCAACAAGATGTTCTGCCGTTTGGTCACTTTGCATATTAGCCTTTTATTATATAGGATGTGCAGAAATGTGAGAGTTCTGTGGAAAATTGTCTCCCACTGTAGATATCAACACTCAGGAGATGAACCAGTTCTATAGCTATAAGTGAACCATACAAAAGAGACCAAACAGCTGTGGTCTCTAGAAACTACACTGTGAGCATCACCTTCAGGTACCTGGAGCAGAAGGACTTTTACCTTAGAGAAGCCATGGCCTTGAATTATGGAAGACAGCAGCCAATGACCACAAGTCCACTCATTCATTACTTCTGAGCACTTTCCTTTCCCCATTTAAGTGTGTATTTAGTGAAATAAGGGTCAGAACCCAACCAATCCCCTTAGGAGGGAATTCTGGGTCCTATGTGATTAGTGGCATTTTCATTTATTGCTTTAATTATGCTTATTGTAACCATCCATAATACCAAGCAAAGGGCCCGTGTCTATGAACAAATGGTTTTACTATGGAATTGCTAGAGATTTTTGTGTGTGAATGTAACAGTATCAAGTCATTTTAATCCTAAGAACAGTCATGAAATTATGACAACACATTTTGAAAGAATTTCCAAGCCCATTCAGTCAATTACATGTCTCTGGGCTTGAGAAGAACTTGGGTTTTATTCATTTACTTATGCACCAGATACTAAACTGTGTCAGTCACTGTTAGAAGTGCTGAAGGTAGACCAGTAAAAAATACAAAACTCCTGCCCACCTGCATGGAGCTTACATCCTAATGGGAGAGGCAGAAACCAAACCAGTAAGTATACTGATGTAAAATACCGAGTAGTGGTAAGTGCAATGAAGCAGGACAGCAGGCTACAGAGCTGGAGAGGAGCAAAGGTCTTGATTAAGCAAAGGTCTTGCTGAGACAAGACCTGAATAAATCAGGAATGCTTACCCTGACAAATCTGAGAGAAGAATGTTCTAGCAGGAAGGAATAACTAGTGCAGTGAGGTTGGCTTGCTTGTCACTCCAGTGGAAGGAACAAGATGAAGGATGGGTGGAGATGGACATCTGCCTTTCTTTAGAACGATATGCTTTATATCACATGGGCAATCTGAGTTATTTGGCCAATTCTCCAGCCTTGCCTTTCACATGGCACCACCCTGAATACCACAGGATCCAGCCCTAAAGTAATTCTTGCAGACTTTAAAATGAGCCACCCTCAGATTTTCCTCCTGATGATACCTCTTCCTGAGTGTCTGCCTTCTCTTCCCTCATCATCCCATGTGTCCTTCAAGACTGAGCTTGGGCATCATAGCTCAAGGAAATTACCTAAACACCCAATCTGATTAAGAGATCGCACTTTGGTCTTTGCTTCTCTCTTACATGTTTCTATTCTCAAATGTAATTGTTGATGTATTGTGTATCACATTTGACAGTGA
>NW_006299715.1:4442305-4445793 GCF_000327345.1 Myotis davidii
GAGGGGGCGGATTTCAAATTTCATCTCTATGTTTCCAGTTCTTAACACAATATGTTCCTCATGGTAGGTGCCCAATAATAATTTGGGTAGAATAGATAAATGAATGCTTGCATGAATATATTATATTTAAAGGCTTTCTCTATTAGCAGGAAGCATTTGAATGCATTCCTCTGGACCGCTATGCAGCTGCTCTAATCATACTGAACACATTTACCTTCAGGCTGCTCAGAATATAATTAAATAAATTGTTTTAAATCTATAATGCATTAATCAACCACATTTCAAAAAGTTCACACTGTTACCAGCCTCTAACAATCTCAGTATCACTGGAAATCATCTTCTTGACTCCCTTTTGCTCCTAAGAATTAAACCCACTACTGTTATTCCAGGAATTATTGTGTATTTCGTGGCTTGAGAACCCCACTTAAGAGGGGTAAGCAGACCCTGAAAAGCCAAAGGAAAATAACCATTTCTTGGGTAGAATCATTCTTGGGCTACTTTACAGAGAACTTAGGTCTTTGATGTCTGTGATCTCATTTGTATGTGGAATATATATTTTTATAAAGCTGAAATCAGTAACAGAGAGTAGATGATGGGGCATGAGGGAAAGGATTGATTTTTTTAAAAAAAAAGTAGAATGGTGGTTGGCAGGATTTGGGGAAGAGGATCATGGGGAGTTATTTTTAATCCGTACAGAGTTTAAGTTTTATAAGAGGAAAAGAGTTCTGGAGATGAATGTGGTGATAGTCGCACAACAGTGTGAATGTACTTTATGCCACTGAACTATACACTTAATATGGTTAGAATAGTATATTTTCTATTATATCTATATTATCACAATAGAAAAAAATGAAATTCAAAGTCCTTGGCCAGTATAGCTCACAGTAGAGTGTGTTACATGATTAAATAGAATAGCCCTGAGTTAATGCTGCTCAAACAATGTGTAATGCTTGTTTTAATTTTGGTCAGTTGAGAAGCAGACCCGAGACAAGAATTGGAGTGAGACAGTTTATTTGGGATGTGCTGGGAATCCCAGTAGGGGACTAGGAAAAATAACACAGGGAAGAAGGTAGTCGGCAAAGAGGTGTGCAATTAAGTCAGCTACCCTAGTGGGTGACTGGAGCTTCATCCCAGGGGAGACTCTGGGAAATGACACAGAACACATTTGCTACAAATACCCTGCTTGAGAGGGGAGGAAGCAGGGGTATTTATACAGCCTCTCCTAATATTCATTGATTGAGGGTTGCTTGGGGTTGTTAATTTCTGGACATTTCACCATTGCCTCTCACTTCTGAGAGAAGAAGGGCAAAGGTCCCAGGAACAGAAAGAAATGTAGGTACTGGCAGACAGGTAGATGGAGAAGGAAACAGACAGGGTACTGACAATGTCTACTGTAGTACTGGTGCTCAGTAAATTTCTTCCCTTGTTCTAACCTTCCAGCTCAGAGCTCTTCTACTCAACAAGTGAGAATAAATGCCCACCCACTTCAGCCACGTAAGGCAGTGAGCTCAGGACTCTGCACTCAGGTTATGAGAAGGCTGTGAGCAGCGATTAACCACAGAAGTAATGACTGAGAATAAAATCAATGGGACAAGATGGTATAGAGCACACACCTGGAGCTCAACTGGATGGGAGGAAAAAACAAAAAGGATTGATGCCCGGGTAAGTGATGCTTTCTTGGTCCAACTGGATCAGGGTTACCTGTAGTTCATTACAGAGGATTAGAATTGCTCAACTAATCCTTTTATTATCTTTATAAAGTCCCAGAGTAAAGACCCTATCCAGGTATTGCTCTATTCAGCTATCAGCCTGGGAGGACCCTACATGATTTCTGCTGGGTCAAGAGTCTAGCAGCCAGAAGATGTAACCCATGAAAGCATATCTTTTCCCTTACACACATGTGGATTTTTCTGGTGGGTACCCTGGCTGCACATCACAAAAGGTCTTCTGAACAAGAATGTTAAGTAAATCAGGAAAAAAATCTAAATTGGCTTAAAACAAAAGGTGTTAAGAGGAACAGAAATTGTTCTGCACTATGGATGATTATGGAAGAGACAGGCTCAACCCATTGACCACTGTAATGAAAAATGCTGTTGAAAATATTAAGCCTGCTGAAGAAGGGGGAAAGCCTGAAAATGCTAATCTGTGATATTCTGATTATAGAAAGAAACTTATTATAAACATTCACTCCTGAAACTGATTGCATTGAAAGCATAACAAATACTGGAGGTTAATCTCTGATAATCCTATGAGGAAGAAAGATGAGAGATGAATATAAAGCACTATTACTTGTATAGACTGGAAAAGAAAGTGGAAGAGCAACCCAGCTTAAATAGAGAACATGATCAACATCATCTTCCTTTTAACATCCAAGCAGTAGAATTTACTAGACGAGAAGAGAACCTTTAATAACAGGAATGAAAGGATGTCCAGGCAATTATAAATGTCTAGCAAAAGAATAAGAGGATGAAAAGTTTGAGGATACCAGCAATAGGTTTGTGGTTGTGCACTACAGAGGAATCTAGACTGGACAGGGTAGAAAGGGAAGCATTAGAAAGGGAGGCAATGGCCATGTTGTAAAGGGAAGCTTGGGAGTTTAGTGATCTTGATGTGGCGAAGAATCAGATTTGTAAAGAAGGAAGTTAGCTAGAAGGAGGGAAATTTGGGTCATTGTGGGATACAGAAGTTTACATCTTATTGATGGTAAATTCTTGGCAATAACCATTACCAAGTGATGTAGGTGATTGAGGGGAGTAAGAGTCATGGGTAGTCAGAGAAAAGGAATTTCAAGGTCTGGCTCTTGGGTGGTTCAACTACATAGATGCTGCCCATGACAGTTGGAGGAATTGGGGTGGAGAGGAAAATAGCTCTGCAATTGCTAAAGTCTTCAGTGAAGAAGGGAAGAGGTCAAGAGTTAAGCAAATAAAAGCAATGAGAAGTAGTAACAGTGAGATGGATGAATGTCATTAGCCTCAAAGGAAGAGGGCTTTCATTATCATGCAGATCAAAGAGCAATGGGTTGGAAACAGCTAGGAGAACTTCCCCTAAGCCTGCACCTCCATGAGTTGTGAAGTGTGGGAGAAAACTCAGCCTCCAGCCAAAGAGGAAGTACCGTATTTGCCGGCGTATAAGACGATTTTTTGGCCCTGAAAAATATGCCTCCAAGTGGAGGGTCGTCTTATACGCCAGGTACACTTCAGATAGACTGCCCCGTGCCATAGTGGCCTCCCGATGCCCGCCCACTTCATTCCACATACCGTTCAGGCATTAGCAGCGCTGCTGGGTGTATGCTCAGCTGTTATGCGATTTTGCTGTTATGCGATTTTACCACACTCGCAAAATCGCACACAGTCGACCATACACCCAGTATGATAGCGCAAAATCGCGAATCGCGATACCATACTGGGTGTATGGTTGGCTGTGTGCGATTTTGCGAGTGTGGTAAATTCGGGTTAACGTATATTTCTTTCCATATGACTTGAAGATCA
>NW_006299715.1:4446043-4447249 GCF_000327345.1 Myotis davidii
AAAAGATTTAGTGAATTACCGGTATGTTTACCGGTAATAAACTTGCACTGTCTTATGTATATGTTTGATTACATACAGCCTTGTGACAGTTTTCCTGCATGTCATAAGCATTTGAATATAAATTAAAATGTTAAAATAAAATCTGATATTGTTTTACCTTTTATTTGGTGTGTGGAAGGTGTGCAGAAGAGGGGGTAGTCTTATACAGCGAGTATATAACAAACTCTGTATTTTGAGTGGAAATGTTAGGGGGTCGTCTTATACGCCCAGTCGTCTTATACGCCGGCAAATACGGTAAGTATCTGTGCAGGTCCAGCTGCTATTTAGGTAAAACAGTGTCCCTAGTTGTGTCCTGCACAACAGTACCTCCCCCAGATGTTAAAGAAGCTCAGCCAAATAATGTCAAATAAAAGGTTCCCTGATCAGATAAGTTTGAAATATACTGCATGATATACCCTCTTCCAAAAGAATCATGTTACTAGCTAAAAAATTTCAGGAAATCCTGTGGAGTAGAAAAGTGTTTTATCCAAATGTTTTCATTTGTACTAATATTTGACCACTGAATCATTCCCTGGGGGCATTCCTAGATAGGTGTTTTATGCCATGGGGGAAGTTGAGTTAAGAAGGAAAAAAGAGGCTTCAGTGAAAAGGTAAAGAGATAAATATGTAAAGATAGAATATGGGATACAAAGTCAGCCTGCCTTGTTTTGAATTCCAGCTCAGGCATTTCCCAGCTCTGTTACTTGGGCAAACTACTTGCTCTGTATGCTCCAGTTTCCTTACCTATAGGAGAAGAAGATGGAGAAGGAGAAGACCTATATGGTAGGGTGATAGTAATGATCAAATTAACACAGGAATGCTTAGAGAAATGCCTGGTGACTGATGTGTACCCTTCTACCCCAAATGAGAACTGTTATCACTGCAGAGTTTATTTGCAAAGAAAGGAGAGTTCCAAGTGACAAACCAGTTCCAAACAGTGGGAGATTCCAGAGGAGAGTAATTCCAAAAGAAGGTAGGAAGGGTAACTCTCACATGAACCTGAATTGGGTAGAAATGTGGATCCCAAGAGTACTTCCCCAGGAACATTACTGAAAATCCTACCCACCTGCACAGTTTAAGAGTTTATAGTTTCACTATTTCATGCCCACAGCTGTGTGAACTACATAAGACAAGATGAATGTAATGGGTTCACTCAGCGAGATAGAC
>NW_006299715.1:4447430-4450932 GCF_000327345.1 Myotis davidii
GATATCTCAAGGCCTGACCTGATGTCAGTACCTTCCTATCTATGTGTTTTAGGAACAGACAGCACAGCATGACCCGTCTGGCCAAAGTGCCAGATATACAGCCCAGCACAATGAACACTTGTTAGTGTGTTTGCTATTTAAATTTTCTCTGGTGTGACTTTTTCATTTATTTCTTTTGCCCATTTATATGGTATATCAAGGTATTAAATTATTTGTCTCCAAATGTAAACAGTAGTCCTCCCCCACCTCCCTCTATGCCTTTCTCTCTTTGCCTGTCTCAGAAAAACCCTGAGCTGGCTCCATTCATACCAGGCATGTCAATGACCCTCTCATTGGGAATATAAAGAGGTGTAATCAATTCGTTTTTAATAAGAATAATGGGTAAGAAATACAGCGGCCTTCCTGATCAAAGCCCTTGCAACTATTTTATTCCCTTTTCACTCAGTATCTTTTCAAAATTACTTACCCAATACTTTAGTCCTCTCTTTTTACTGACAATTTTGAATCAGGAATATTGTACCATGTCCACATCTCTGAAATCTAATAAGATAGAACATGCGTTTCCTGCTCTGTGAGCGTTCAGGAAAATGGGTGGAGGAGAATGCTCTGGGCCACCATCGGGGAGCCCTGCCTCTATCAAACATTGTCCCTGAAGGAGATGACAAGGACATTAGTTTACTATTCAGCATCCAGCCTAAGAAAGCATGGTGAGCCAGATAGGAAGAAAAAAGCAAATTCAAACTTTCACAAGATTCTTTGCTGGCAACTTACACCCATGCAGGGCCATGCTATTTAAAAAACCCAGTCATCTTCCCATTGTTTTTTTCACAACAATTCTGTCCCTATGAGCAGCTCTATGTTGATGAGGCAACACCTGGTTTTGGTATTTCTAAATATATGAAAATACCTGAAATTGAGTCATTTATACTTGAGAAATATTCCAGGAATGTTATCCTGTGTTAGTCATCTGCCCTTCCCTAAGGTCAGTATAGGAGCCCTTTTAAAAATGGGAATGGGGAAAATTAGAAGAAAAGGAGAATGTGGGAGAGGACTAGGGGGTAGAGGAAAAGAGAAGGAAGGTCTGTAGGCCAATTCCTAGACTTGTAGAAATGATGTCCCCAATCCACTCCTCTCCTTTCTACTACACATGAAGCTAGACTAGCTCTTCCAAGCCTATGCCTTCTGCCCAACGAAATTTTTTTTTAAAATCAGGACACTGTCAATTTTTCTTTCTCAGAGTTACCTTGGTTTTAGACCCTGGACCTTTCTCGTGTCACACCACATTTGAGCACAAAGGATATAGGACCGCAGAGAGCTCCGCTCACTCTAAAATGTAAAGTAACAGCATTAATGCCAATATGTTTGTATTACCTTCTTACTTCCATTTTTCAAACAATTCTCTGTTTTGGAGATGAGGTAGCTGAAGGTCACCGTGGTTAAAGTGACATGACCAAGATCTTCACCTGCCTTGTCTTTGAGGAAGACTCCATGCCAGCTCCTCTGACTCCTAGAGTCCTGTCACTCTGTGAATAGGGGATGGAGAGATGGAAAGTGAACCACTCTGAGCCCCTCCCCTATTTCATGGAGAGTAGCTCAGCTATGAACTGTAATATCTACTGCAGTTCTGTAATATTGTATTGCCAATAGGGTTTCATGGCTGAAATAAAAGTTTGAAAATCAGGGCATTACCTTGGGAAATTTAAAGTCATGGTCAAGGGAAAGCAATTGTCATCACCATCAGAATCAGATTTATCTGAGCTCTTGTTCTTTCTTTTCAATTTTTTAAAAATATATTTTTATTAATTTCAGAAAAGAAAGGAGCAAGAGGTAGAAAGATCAATGGTGAGCGATAATCATTGATTGGCTGTCTCCTGCACACCCCCCATTAGGAATTGAACCCCACAACTCAGGCATGTACTCTGACTGGCAATCAAACCATGACCTTCTGGTTCATAAGTTGACACTCAACCACTGAGCCACACCAGCTAGACTGAGCTCTTGTTCTTTTAAGAAACTGTAGAGATAAAAAGGCTTTAAGACATGGCCCTATAATTAAGGACCTGATAACTTAGTTCATAATAAGGAAGTTTAAAAATATCAATATGTGCACTAAAAATTGGTATATTCCATAAGTGTGATGGCTACTCAAATAGTTTATTGGAAGAAAAGGTCCTTCTATAAGGGACAGGAAATATAGAAATTACAATTCAAAGATGGGTTCTCCAGGATTTCAAAACTGAAAATGGAGTATGATACAGAGCTAAATGAAGACAATTGTTCACATGCAGAAACTACAGTGTGGATCCCTGACTAATGATCCTGCAATAGGAAAGTATTTTATTAATAGCCACCTTTATTGTGCTAAGTGTTGTATATGAATTGTCTTATTTGATTCTCACTTTAACTCAGTGATGTGGGTATTATTATTCTCATTTTGAAGAAAACTGATGTTTAGAGAGTAAAGTGACAACTCCAGCACCAGAGATTATCAAATCTAAATAAATCTAAGGAATATGTGTGAATGCTGGTTGGTAAGCAAAGCATGGCTCTGGAGGAAATGATAAATGTTCAGAATGGCTGGGACACAGGATGGGTGAACTAAAGAAAAATAAGTGACTGGCTTCTTTCACTTAGCATAACATTTTAAAGTTTTATGTATGCTATATTCTAGTGTATGGGCATACCACATTTTGTTTACCCATTCATCAGTTGATGAATATTTGGGTTGTTTCGGTTTGAGGCTCTTCTAAATAACGCTGCTATGAATATTGTGTACAAGTTTTGTGTGAACATGTTTCCATTTCTTTTGGGTATGTACCTAGAAGTGGAACTTCTGGGCCATCTGGTGACTCTCGTTTTCCAACATGGCCCCACTATTTTACATTTCCACCAGCAATGTATGAGGGGTCCAACTTTTAAACATTCTCATGAATTTTTTTTATTTTATCTTTATACAATTGATTTTTTAAAAATATATTTTATTAATTTTTTACAGGGAGGAAGGGAGTTAGAAACATCAATTAGAGAGAAACATCGATCAGCTGCCTCCTGCACACCTCCTACTAGGGATGTGCCCGCAATCAAGATACATGCCCTTGACCGGAATCGAACCTGGGACCTTTCAGTCCGCAGGCCGACGCTCTATCCACTGAGCCAAACCGGTTAGGGCATGGACTGAATGTTCTTGAGCATCTCCAGGAAGGCCTGCGGGGATGGTGCCTCCACATTTTGGAAGCTGTACTGTACTCTGCTGCACAGGAAGAAGTATTTCGCCCCCAGCCAGATGAACCCGAAGTGGTTCTCATCGAACAGGATGAAGACTCCAGGGCAGCAGTGCCTGGGGTCGGAGAAGTGATCAATGTCCACGCCATAGAAACACATCCTGCAGGTTCGGGGGTAGTTCTGGTCACTTGTGCGCACGTCTGCAGGCAGAACAAACGGGACAGGCTGCTCCTCCGAAGCTGCAGCCCCGGACTCCCCGACGCTGGGCTGGGCAGGGCGT
>NW_006299715.1:4451181-4460762 GCF_000327345.1 Myotis davidii
TGTATAATCTTACCATTGAAGAAATATGACTACATTAGGAGGATAGTCTTTAAAACATTTTGTTACTGATATGTGCCTGGAGAAACATGGAGATAATTCCTTAACTTAAACAAGACTGAACTGAACGCTCCTTCCCCAGTCCTGGCCTTGGGAGAGTGTGTGGCAGACCAGATGCTGAAGGAAAGGAATGCAGAGGATCTTCATCATTTATTAGAAGTAAGTAGAGGGGAGGCTTCTTCCAATGGGGAGAGGAAATTCTGAGCTAACTCAAACCCAGAAACACCTTTACCACCCCTGACCACTCCAACCTCAAAGAAGATACCTTCAAATGCCCAGGGCAGAATGAGGATGTGTATGCAGCTGGCTCCAATCCAGCCAAAACCAACCTTTACCCAGCTGGCCTTCCATTTCCAAGACAGAAGTTACCTCACGCATACTGGGAAATCCACCACGACATTCACTAGTGTTCTATAGTACTCATTATCTAGCTGCCACAATCCCAAAATGTTTCTGTAGGGGAACAGCTTCGCATAGACTTCTCGGTAAGACATACCGATCATCTCCAGGTTCTGCAAGTTACCACGAACGCCAAACTCCTCCTGGCAGCGCCGTCTCCAGATGCTGTCGATGTGCACGATGTGGTGGAATTTGGTGCAAGCCTGGGCCAGTCTGGGCAGGTGGGTGCCGGGAACCCAGGTGAAGATCTCCACCAGCATCTCCACCGGCAGATCCTGCAGCGAGCAGTGCGGGGCCGGCCTGGGTCTCACAATTCCTCCACTCCCCGCACAGCACCGCGCGGCCGCGTCCCCCTCGATGTGCTTTTTTGCTGCGGCCGGCTTGCCTTCAGCCGCTGCCATCTCAGCTGGGCGCTGGCGCTTCTGACGATACCGACATCCCCGTGAAGAGCCCACGCTGCAGAGGCAAACGCACTCCTCCATGCCTCCACAGGTAACAGCCACCACAGTGTGGGCCGCTGTGCCTCAGCCAGGCTTTAAGCTGGCTCCTCCCGCCCAAGAGTCCAGCCACGCCCCCAGGGCCTAGCCACGCCCCCTCAGAGAGGAGCCAATTGTAGGACTTTAAACTTTTGTTTACCCATTCATCAGTATGAATATTTGGGTTGTTTCCAATTTAAGGCTCTTATGAATAATGCTGCTATGAACATTGTGTACAAGTTTTTTGTGTGAACATGTTTCCATTTCTTTTGGGTATGAACCTAGAAGTGGAACTTCTAGGTTATGTGAACTTGAAAAACATTGGGTTAGTTTCTATAATTCTGAGAACATACTTGATTTATATAAATATTTCATTTTACATATACATATATGTTAATAAAGTTTGTTTTGATTGGGGAAAAAAAGAAAAGAAGAAAAATAAGAGGCAGGTCTTAGCTGGTTTGGCTCACTGCATAGAGCATCGGCCTGCGAACTGAAAGGTCCCAGGTTCAATTCCGGTCAAGGGCACATGCCTGGGTTGTGGATCCCCAGTGGGGGACTTGTAGGAGGCAGCCAATCCATGATTCTCTCTCATCATGGATGTTTCTCTCTCTCTCTCTCTCTCTCTCTCTCTCTCTCTCTCTCTCCCTCCCGCCCTCTTCCTTCCTCTCTGAAATCAATAAAAATATATTTTTAAAAAAATATGAGGCAGAAAACAAAGAGGATTCATTCTTCAAAGCATAGCCCACCAGTATCAGCTGAACCAATAACCAAAGGGGTGTAGGCACATTGCTTATTCTTTCCTACTTCCTGTTTAGACAACAGATTGCTTGGGAACACACTGAGATAGGAAACGAAGTCACTGGCACCTGTTTCTTTAATGAGCCTCTATTTAAGAAGGTAAAATCCCAAGCTTTAAACTCCAAGGAAAAGGCCAGTAGATGAAGATTTTGGAATATGATGTCAGGTCATCCCATGTCTTCCAGAATTAGGTGATCATAGCTATAAGGTGACTCATAAGGAAAGTACTTAAGGATTTGGAAACTGACCCTGAACTGGGGAAGAGCTGATAAGACCAACAATAAACAGATTTAAGGAGCTTGAGCTTTGTGACAGCACTTCCTGCCAGGTACTTTAATCACATCATCTCATTTTACCTTTTCAACAAGTCTATGAGTAAATGCTAATGCCATCTCTTTAAGGAAACAAAACTTTTAGAGAGATGAAGCAACATTCTTATTTCTTCCATTTTCTTGGCTAGAAATAGTTGAGGTTGGATTTGTACCCAAGCTCATCTGAAGCCAAAACCCATTCTCATAAACACTTTACAGAATAAAGATTGAAGGACAAAAGAACACATCTGAAGAGTGGTGCAGCAGCTGACTTCATCAGATCAGCTCTTTGGTTTAAGGGTCTTAGAGATGGGATATAGTCCTTTGGTGGCTGAGTGATTTGGAAGACCTAGTGTCGAATGGACTAGAGCAGTGATCAGCACTCATCAATGGCCTGAACTAGGAGCCAGATCAAAGAATCTGCAAAGCTAGACTTCAATGCAGCCTGGAGATGACTTACAGAGTAAGTTAGTCAAGATAGACTGGTTTTGCTATAGTAACAACCCCCAAATCTGAGTGTTTAATACCACAAAGCTGTATGTCTCACTGAAGCAAATTTAGCTACTGAGCCAGGTATCTATCCAAGGGCAACCGTTCTCCATGGGGTGACCTCAAACTCCAGGCTGCTAGAGATGCCACCATGCTGTGCAGCCTTCTTGGTTGATTCATCAGGGAAGAGCACAACTAGATAATTATATAATTTTATTTTTCCACCCAGACGTGACATCTTTCACTTGACCCACTCTTCATTTGGCCAGAACTAATTACATGGCCTCACTTACCTGCATGGTTGCTGATGGATGCAATACTCCATGCACCATAGGAAGGGAATTGAGAAGCGATGGAGACTGGTATGCCTACCATGGGAGCCTCTAAAGAGTTCTCAATAGCATGCCCTCTCTATGTAGTGATTTACTAGATAATTTACAATCACCCTTCCCTGAAAACTGCCTCACACCATCCATGAGTGGTATCAGCTGATACAATTGAATTTGTTACACTGAACCAAGGTCTCTATTTATTGGACATGGAGTCCTAAGTTCCCTGACCTAAGAAACACCATTCTGATTCTCTCTCTCTCTCTCAGAGTTAGAACACATATTTTGGGTATCTCTGTGTGTATTCTTAAAGTAAATCCAATTTTTATGTTTAAGTGAGCTCAAGTTCTTTTCCATTCTTTCATGACCTCCATATTGATAAATGGAAATAATTGGCTCAGATTGATGAACTGACAGGCACAGATATTGTTTGGTAAATTAAATAGGGTCTGTTTATTGTAGAGATTCAGAACAAAAGCTAATAAAATCAAGATTCACAGTAGACAGATAAGCAACATTCTCCAGGAGTGAAAGAGATGCAAGCTTCTAGACCAGTGATGGCAAACCTTTTGAGCTCGGCATGTCAGCATTTTGAAAAGCCCTAACTTAACTCTGGTGCCGTGTCACATATAGAAATTTTTTGATATTTGCAACCATAGTAAAACAAATATTTATAGTTTTGATATTTATTTTATATGTTTAAATGCCATTTAACAAAGAAAAATCAGCCCAAAAAATGAGTTCGTGTGTCACCTCTGACACGCGTTTCATAGATTCACCATCACTGAATCTAGACCACACAGTCCTCCTGCTGGGTCCCCAAATCTGAAAGAGAGTAAGCTTCTCATCAGAACCTGTGAATATCCAAATATATCTCTCTAAAGAGGCAGCTTTATACACATGAGAAGTTCTGTGTGTAGACCCTGTCATCTAGAGCAGATTGAACTCATTAATCTCAATGTTATACCACAGGCACCATGCTTACAGGGTGCAGATCGGCTGTGTAAGCTCAGGGAAATAGCCAACAGCCTCTGAAAGGGCCCTGTTCAGCTGGACTTACAGGACACCTAAGTCAAGCAGGGCTTTCACCTCTACCAACACAGTCACTTGAATTCTAAGGGACAAGAATGAAGTGGAATCCAGGGTTATATTTCAAACTTTAAATTTCTTTGCTAAGCAAAATGGGGTCAGGTCCTATGGTAATCAAAATGCATGAAGCTCTTTTCCTTCTTTCTTTTTTTCTCCCCTTTAAGAACACTTGTGGTTGAGAATACAAGAGAAAAGGTCATATCTTAAATCACTTCAGTGGCAATTGCTCACATGCCTTCAGAGCACACTTAACTCCATGTGTCCTTTCCTATGTCTTCTTAAGAGGAGTAATGCTACTATAATCATGGTTCAATCACACACATTGAGCACCATCTTACTGGAATGGAAATTAAAGACTACCACTCAAACAAAAGTTTAATGATTTATTCGGCTTAAGGACCTGAACAAAGCAGTGCAGAAAGAAATAGAAATCATCAAAAATGGCAAAGGGTAAAATTTAAAGAACATCGCGCTTACTTAAAAGATCCAAAACTCTGGGCTTCAAACAGTTGTAGACATATAATATACATTTACCAAGGAAAAGAAAATATTTCCAACATGTTTCTTTGTTACTGTTTATTTAAATGTTATAACTTGATCTTTTTATTATAACACTTGCTCATTGTGGAAAATGTTAAAAATGCAGGAAAAGAGAAAATGAAAATTAATTCTCAGTATTGCAAGCCTGAGAGATTCTCTGTTGACTCTATATATGCATATGTACATCTGTCTATATTTATGTGTACACACACACACACACATACACACACAATTTTTACAAATGATTTTATCATTTTAAACTCTTAACAATACCACTGCATGGTAAGCAATACTATTACTCACCAATATCCAATTCCCCTCTGCTTCCAGGCCCACTACATGACTTACTTTATGGTCCTTTGAGATTGGATGTGACCACTGACTTTGGCAAATAAAATGTGAGTTGAAGTGGCGTATGTCATTTTGGAGTAGAAGCATTGAATCTTCTCTCTCCCTGTTGTTACATGGAGGTGTCATAAGATGGACATATGCGAAATGCTAAGCCAACACATAGAGAAGAAAGGCCCTTGAAAGTCACCATCTCTCTATAGGTCTTTATGTAATATGCTGAAAGAATATATTTTTAGTGAAATTTTTGCTCATATTTATGATTATTTTCTTAAGGTGCAATCATCGAAGGAAAAACCATAGCTCAAAAGATATATAACTACATATAAAATCTTAAGTTTTAAAAAATACAGTGCCCAATAATCCTACAAAAATATTGTTGACAGAATCATCAATGGCATAAAAAATAATTTCTCTATTTGATGTAAACATTCTATTTCTCTTGTAATGGTGAAAATGGTGCCTTACGGTTTTTAATTGCAATTCTATGAGTTAAATATTTTTTCATAATTATATAGGTTATTTGCATTTCTTCTTTTTTAAAATTGATTTGAGAGACAGAGGAAGGGATAGAGAGAAAGAGAAACATTGATTTCTTCTTCCACTTATTTATGCAATCATTGGTTGATCTTGTGTATGCCTTAATGGGGATGGAATCCACAACCTTGGAATATCAGGATGATGCTTCAACCAACTGAGCCACCACACCAGGGCACATTTCTCCTTATATGAATAATCTTTTTATCATTTTCTTATTGATTTCTTAAGATCTGTCTATTTGTTAAGTATGCAATTACTGATACTGGTGAAACAATGATACAGTCATTAAAAATTAACCTTTGTCATATGTATAGCATGTATTTTTTCCCAACCATTAATTTGGTTGGAAACAATCCAGTATTATTTATATCTTTTAATGTACAGATGTGTTGATTATTGTTTTGTTTTTCAGATTATCTAATCTATTAATATTTTATTTATGTTTTGCCCTAGTAGCATGCTATAATTATCTTCTTCAACCCCCAAATATAGATATATATTTCTTCTAGTACTTTATAATTTTGTTTTTGTATTTAAATCTTTGCTCCATATGGCATATAAGTTGTATATGACATAAAGTGCAGATCTATTTTTTCCCCAGATGGCTGGATTTCCTAACATTGCTTGTTGAATAATCCTTTTTATACAAATTTTAAATGCCATGTTTTTCCATATACCAAGTTCTTAAAAATACTTGAGACTGGACTTCATTTTGTTCTACTGACCAATCTGTCAATGTCAAAATTGGTGTCAGGTTGGTTTAATTATTGTATCTTTATACTCTTCAATATCTCATATCATATATTGCTATTCCTTTTTGGCATTTTTCTTGTCTATTTTTAAGTATTTATTTTTCAAGTTGAACTTTAAAAAATTCCACTGGGATATTTCTCTTTTTCAGGAACATTATTCAAGTCTTATTTAATGTCCTTTCATTAATTTAATTATCAAATGTTTATTGAACACTTATTGTGAGCCAGAAAGCATTCTAGGTATTGGGGATACAACAGAGAACAAACAGAATTCCTTGCCTTCATGGAGCTTAGATTCATTCTAATGAGAGAAGAGAAATACAATCAACAAGATAAATAAGTAGTAAGGGCCAAAGGATATTAAGGGCCGAACAGACAAAATAAGGCTAGGAAGGGAGATATGAACTAGCCTATCTAAAAAAAAGTAATATGCAAATTAACCGTCACTCTGCAGCAAAGATGGAGGTGCCCATAGAGGCTGGGGTGGGACACTGTTGGCATCGCCCCAGCAACGCAAGCCCAGCATCTGCACCCTGGCTGCATGGAGGGTGGGGAGAGGCTTCTGGCCAGAGGCCTGGGTGTGGGACGCTGGGCTTGCATTGTCCCCGGCAACACAAGCCCAGTGTCCATGCCCTGGCTGTGCAGAGGGAAAGGAGGGGCCTCTGGCCAGAGGCTGGGATGAGGGACATTGGCATTGTTACAGGCTGGGCTGAGGGACAAATTTCATGCACCGGGCCTCTAGTTGTTCATGGTGATTTTCAATCAGGTTCTTGAAGCAGATGCTAAAAGAATCAGATGTGAAAAAGGTTTATTGGAAAGGAAACCTGATGAAGGGTAAGGGAGCAAGAAAAGGCAGAAAGAAGCACCTTCAGACACCAGTAGATAACTGACACCCATAAAAAGGGAGAAAAAGAAGGAGAGATGAATGAGGGAGAGAGAAAAGGTCAAAAGAGTCTCTGACTGTGTTGCTCTGAGAACGTGGCTGTGGGTGGTATAAGGATTGTACTTTATTAATTTAATTTAATTTTTTTTTAGGATTGTCCTTTAGATAGCCTTGGGCTTTATTTAGTATCCCACAAAGCTCATTCATTGGCTGGGAGCAGCCTTGGGGGGTGTGGACGTGGTGGCTTGTATTGGAGCCAGAGGTGCAGCCATTGTAGGCATTGGGTCCTAAGGTGCTGAGGAAAAGGTGAGTTGTGACTCTCCATAGCCACCACAATAGGGGAAAGTGCTAACATATCTAATAGGTTGGCTTTGAAGTTTAGTACATTTACCTTGTACATTTATATATATACTAGAGGCCTGGTCCATGGAATTCGTGTACTTGGGGGGTTCCTCAGCCTGGCCTGACCCTTCTCGCAGTCCAGGAACCCTCAGGGGATGTCTGACTGATGGCTTAGGCCCACTCCCCACTTCTGGTTGAGCAGCGCTCCCCCTGTGGGAGCACACTGATCACCATGGGGCAGCTCTTGTGTTGAGCATCTGCCCCCTGGTGGTCAGTGCACATCATAGCGACCAGTTGTTCTGCAGTTTGGCCGATTCGCATATTAGCCTTTTATCTTATAGGACTAGAGGTCCAGTGCATGAAATTTGTTCACGAGTAGGGTCCCTAGGACTGGCCAGCAATCAAGGCTGATCGGGGCCTCCCAGCTGCCAGCTGGGGCCTTCCTTCCAGCTGCCAGTCAAACTCCTGAGGAGACACTTTGCATATTAGCCTTTTAATAAGGGTAAACACCCCCCACCCCCACCCTCCCCCGTCTTCCCTCTGAGATTCTGCACTCTGTTCCATGCTTCCCTGTCTCTAGATCCACTCCGTTTATCAGTTTATTTTGTTACTTATAGTTCACATATGAGTATGATCATTTGACTTTGTACATTTCTTATTTATCTATATGCTATGATTCTGGTTGATATGAATTAGGGTTTTTTTCATGTCATTTGAAAATTAAATATTGCTTATATGCAAGAAAACTAAATTTTGGATACATATAACCTACCACCTTGCTCAATGCCTATTGATTTGATTCTTATGTTGAGATACTTATATTGTTAAGAACATTACCACAAATAGTTTTGTCTCCTCTGAAAATTGTTTCATTTCTTATTGCCAAATCAAGGCTGAAATATAGTGATAACAATGGACATATCCATGTTCTTGGGACAGTTTTTAAGTTTTATCCTTAGGTTTATGTTAGGATCATGTTATGTTTTCCACTATGCCAAGACATGTGAAAAAAAAATTTCTGGATCAATTTCCTAAGAAAACCTAAATTACCAAAATTAACTTAGGAAGTTGATCTAGAAACACTACTATCACAGTCTTACGATAGAATTGCAAAGCGTGTGCTCTTATACATTTTCTGACTCCTCCCTACTGTGATCATATCTTTGATCATTCTTCGGGTTTGTAGTTATGCTTTTACTTATTATTTTTCTTCATTAAGCTTCAAGAAGTTTTCTTCTTTTATGAGTCTTTTCAAATAACCAGCTCTTGAAGTACCTATCATGTCTGCATCTTTTTCTTTTCTAATTTATTAATTTCTGCTTTTATCATCAGGATTCTTTGACTCATTCCTCACTTAATTTTGTTTAACTTTCATGGGCTTTTAAAAGAGGAAAAAAGTGATATCTGTTTATACCTTTAGCATTAATGCCAATCTGGCCACATTTTTTTTTTTTTATCATAATATGAACCATTACTGGCAGCATGGGATAATGACCAAAGATATAGACTATAGTCTGGTGCCAATTGCCTGGGTTCATATCCTGGCTGTGCCTTTGCCAGCTGTGTGACACAGACAAACAGTCCCACATCTGCAAAATGAGGTTTACTATTATAATAAAGCTTACCTGTAAAATCTTTACTGTAAAGATTACTTGAGCTAATATTTGTAAAGTTGTTGAAACAGGGCTTGGCTCATAGTAACTGCTATGTAATACATGAATAAATTATGTTTACTTAACACTTTATCCTTCACAAAGCTTTTCACATGAATTTCTCCCTTAGTTAGCATGACAACCCTATGAGACAAACAGTTGCTATCTCTACATTATATATGATAAAATTGTAACTCCTACAAGTTGGCTTGCAGGAGACCAACCACAGGTTAGAGAATGAAAGAGCCAGGTCTTAGGATTCTGTGATCAGTGTGTGGATGAAAGCTCAAATGACCTCTTTCATTTGGGGAGCTTGGGTGGACATAGACAGAGAAGTCCAAGTTTGGTCCCACTTTAGGCCATTGGCATCAGTTGTAGATATTGAGCTGCTGGGGTCCAGCCCCAGCAGGTCCAGGGGTCCCCAAAGGTGTGGACGGAGTCGGCGAAGAAGGAATGACACGGAGACAGCATTCAGTTGATCAGCAGCCTTGCCAGGATCTCCAGCCAAGTTCTGGTCTGGATCTCCAGAGAAGTTCTGCCGTTTATTGTCTTGTTACATCCATATTTATAACA
>NW_006299715.1:4460999-4462893 GCF_000327345.1 Myotis davidii
TTACCCACCTGGCACTTAGTGAAGGGGTTTTATTCCCTCCCTAACTTCAGGGGAAAATCTCTACCTGGGGAAACAACCTTTCTCGGAGAGGTGACCTTGGTTAAAACACATAGTGCCAAGAAGGTGAGCAAATATATTAAGAACAGTATGCCATATATGCCAGGTCCCTTGAAACAGCAAGGATGGACCGGCTCCCGGCATTGAGCCCCTTCGACTAGATGGCAAACTTTCCAACACTGGGACGGCAATTTGGTCAACTGTCAAGAAGAGTTTTGGGACTCAAAACTTCCAGCGTTGGGACTTCCAAATGCAGTCCCCAGCAGCAGATGAAAGCCAAACAAGACCTCATCTAGGTGTGGGAGATGTAGGTTCTAGTCCTGGTACTGCCCTGTCTTACTCGTGAGCATGAGCAAGGTACTTTGCTCTGTTGTGCCTCTATTTTCTCAAATACTAAGTAGGGAAAATAAATCTGCCCAGCTTGCTTCACATGGTCACTTTTGGGTTCAAAATATGTGAATGGCAGTGAAACATTTTGAAAGCTTATAAAGTTTTCCACATACGCAGGACATTGTGCATGTTAAAGGCATCGACCACACTGCTTCCTTTGCTTACACAACTGAGAAGTGAGAAACAGATGTGAAAGCAGCTCCCAGACATTGAGCTTGCCCCAATTTCTTACATCCTCCAGCTCTTACTCCACCAAAAGCGTCATTGTTTTTTCACAGGAGAGGAAAAAAATCTATACATATCTGAACATAAATCTAATTTCCAATTGGCTCCTTTCAGAGTGAACCTTGGGTAACAGAACACAACAGAATTTTCCACAGGCACTGTTTTCCATGGCACACCCAAAACCAAGCAGGAAAGAGAAGGAACCAAAAACTTCCTTTGGCATTTAGCTCTTCCTTATGTTGCAAGAGCATGGGCCACCTGGGGAAAATAATCATATTAGGAGGGAAGGAAACAAATCCAATTTGGGGTCGTATTCCCAGAATTGTTTCTATAAATATGTATTTCTCCAGGATCTAGGAACTGTCCACTGAAATCTTTAGACATTTTAATTTATTGTATTTAGGTTTCATATTCTCCAACAAGAACCATTTTTAACTTTTCTAAAGTTTACAGCATTTGCCGAATCCGGTTTGGCTCAGTGGATAGAGCATCAGCTTGCGGACTGAAGGGTCCCAGGTTCGATTCCGGTCAGGGGCATGTGCCTGGGTTGCGGGCACATCCCCAGTGGGAGATGTGCAGGGGGCGGCTGATCGATGTTTCTCTCTCATCGATGTTTCTAGCTCTCACTCTCTCTCTCCCTTCCTTTCCTCTCTGAAATCAATAAAATATATTTTAAAAAAATTAAGTTTATAGCATAGAAATTGGAAGGAGATGTGTAAATCGCAACTACAAGATGCACAGGTGAGTATGGAAGATTGAAACTTTCACATTCCAAATAGAATCCCCTTTAAGCTCAACAAGGAGATGTGAGCAGATAGATTTCAGAATCCTTCCTCCATCTGCAAATGAGAGAGAGAGGCGTTGTTTTCTCAGGGCTGACAAGCTTTATCTTTCCTGAGTTTCATTCCTCCCTTGCTGTATGTGCGGAGGAAGGGGATGAGGAGGGAGGGAGTAGGAGAGGTAGAGACAAAGGAATCAGTATCCAATGCATGTGCAGGAGAGGACCCTACTGAATTCACAGCTTGAGTGCAGGGCAGCAATTGTCTGTGGCCACACCGGAATGTCAGTGAGGCTCCACTCAAATCAAGAAGGACCTCCAGACTGGAAGGGATCTGATAATTATTGGGTATTTCTATGTATCAGCCACTTGTCCAGAGATACACACACACACACACACACACACACACACACACACACACACAAAAAAATCTCATTTAAAGGC
>NW_006299715.1:4462905-4483754 GCF_000327345.1 Myotis davidii
TATCACACACATGTGCAGAGATACACACACACACACACACACACACACACACACACACACACACAAATAAATCTCATTTAAAGTGACGAGAGTGTTCCATGAGAGCAAAGATTTTTGCCTGATTTGTTCACTATTGTATCCCCAATGTCTTGCACATGGCAAGTGCACAAGAAATATTTGTGAAAGGAATGAATGAATTACCACAACTCAGTATGAGTGGGAATAACTGTGAATTTTGTTCTAAGATGAAAAAGCTAAGTTTGGGGGACATTGAAGAATATGTGAGGTTGGGATTCAAGCCCAGGTGTGTTTTGACTCCACAACTGATGTCTTTCAGGATTCCGTGTTGTCCTCGAATAACAAACTGGAATGTATAGAGCAAACTAGAAATCACATTCTACACAGAACCATGGAGGAACTGAAGCACTTAACTGATAAAAGGAACACTTCCAGCTAACAAGCTATGGAGGGCCCCTCCCCTTTCTGGGCTTCTGTTCTTCACCAGTGAGATGAAGGGATTAAATTAGATCAGAGTGCAAATAACTGGTACATGTGCCACTACTGCCCAGTTCATCTCCTATGACAGACAGTACTCATTGATCATAGCATTCTTTCCCACTGACCCTGGACACAACTTCATAAATATTCCCGACATGCTACCCCACCCATTGATTAAAGTTGGCATGCATGAAAGAGGCTCTTTGGCTTCTCTAGTCTAGATAATCTCTAAGGTCCCTCAAATTTATTTCTGTCCATAAATTCATCACTGTTTCTATCTAGCTGTGTATGTTTTTAGCACACCAAGACACCAGGAGCGACCAAAGCCTCTAATGTGTTCTGAAAGCATATCGTATCAGTAAAACACCCCAGTGAAAAACCAGGTCGCCTTGCAACTCTGGATTTATCCTTATGGAGTCCTCTACTGACACTACCTTCCTGATGGAAAAAGAAAATTTTTAACTACAAATCATCTAAATATTGTTGATAAAAATATTCCCTTTTCTAAGACTAAAACAATACTTTTTACAAGACTATATTCCACAAGCGAGCTAAGGTGAAAAGTTGGGACAGATCCTAGATTTAAAGCATTGGCCTCATGGATTAGCTTATAGTCAAAATTTTCTTGAGTTACACATACAGTGAAGATTTCCATGAAATAAGATAACATTATCAGATAAGTATCAAGTCTGGATTAAGCAACTTTAAAATTATTTTATATGTCAGCCTCATAGATTGGTATCTGTCTTTCAATGGTTTAGGAAGAGAGAATTTCATAATGATTATTTTTTCAAATTTACTTTTTTTAATAACACAACTAACCCTTAATAGCTGATGAGGTAGTCCACCCATGCTATAAAAGTATAAAAGTTAAATTTATTGTTTAGAAATTATAGCATTGGTTGTTCTATCAGGATCATTATTTTCAAACAACAAAAGTCAATGCTGGTTGGTGTACATAGGAAGGGAACTCATTGAAAGGTATTGGGATATTCAAGGAATGCATCTGAAGGCTAGAGAAGTAGGCTCAGAAAGTACTAAAGGAGACTGAGTACAGCCAATATCCTGCCCCATCACTACAAGCCACATGCCTCCAACCTTTTGCCACAATGCTGGACTCAGCTGCCCTGGACACACTCCTGCACCAATAAAGTCTAGAGTCCAGCATAGGTGCCACGAATAATGCCTAACTGTTCCTTTCTCTTTTATCATGTTCTCATGAATAAAAGTCCTGGGCAGAAGCTTCTGATAAGTCACACTCACATTTTAGTCCAGGATCTAGCGATTAGTGGATAGAGACAGAAAATACCTGCACCCTCCTTGGACTTCTTCTCATATAGAAAAGTTTTCAGGAGCTAGGCAACCACCATGATTAAAGCCCAGGACACCTGTTACAATGAAATGCCCTCATGAATACAAAGTGATTTTCATATCAGTGAAACACCCCAATAACAAATATCTATAATTTATTGACAACTACTTTCTTCCAGGCAATGTACTATATATAGTCTCCTTCATCTCATTTAATTCCTCATAATATCCCTAATAAGACAGGCACTATTATCCACATGTCAGGGGCAAGGAAAGAATAATTTGTCCAGGATCACACAGCTAGTAAACACCAGAGCCAGAATTCAAAGGAAGGCCTTACTGAAGCCAACACTAGTGTGTGCCCCTAATCATTAAACTGCACTGTCTCTCCCTGAACATTGCCACGGTGGCCTGGATCTTACCAGGTATACAGTACATGCTTGTTTGGCACTTCCTTTCACCAGGCAGTCATTCAATGAGTATTTGCTACAGATAAGCCAACCTCATAGACATCATGGGGCAAATTTAACATGAGCATAGCACATGTCAGTCTCTACATTATGGAGGATAATGAAATATTTGCAAGAGATATGCGTGGTAAGTCACACCCTGCAAATCCGTTGAGGGAGCAGACTGTGACTTTCTTACTCACCCTATATCCTCAATGCTTCACAGTGCACTCTCAGTAAACATTTAATGAATGGATAAAAATAACTAATATTTAAAAAGCACTAACCATGAGCCAAGTACTATGCCAGGCTCTCAAGAGATGAGTATTATTATCTCCACTGTGAACACTGTGGCTCAGAGAGGTGCATTTGCCTCAGATAACAGGTGAGTAGGGGGCATAGTTAGGATACAAACCTGTGAAGCCAGCACCTCGCTCGGGCTGAGTGTTTCATCTTCAGGTTGACTTTGCTGCAGGGAGCATGCCAGCTAGAGCAGTCAGGACCTCACTTTTGCACCCCACAACTACCATAGAAAAAGAGGACATTGAATCCTTTTCAATGGCTGTCTTAGGAGACAAGAAATGTCTTTTTCACAATTCCTGAACAGACCTCCCTACCTCTTTGCATCTAATTGGAGGGAATTGGTCATATGCCATTTCAAAATTGATCCCTTCAGCCAAAGTGAAGATGTGAGTTATTAGTTTTGATCTTGACCAAAGTGGCCAGATCAGAATCATGGACATAGCAGGGGGTATGGAGGATCCCCTTCCTAGGTCCAAGCCCTGCATCTGGAGGTAGTTCAACTTCCCCTGGAGCATGTGGGCTATTGGCTGGTGGATGAATTCCTGAAGGTCAATTGAAGTATTCTCAGGAGGGGTAATGGGCAGGATGGGTGCTCCTTAGGCAATTGACAATGTCCACTATAACCCTCCCTTTTAAAGTCCCACACGGCTCCCCACAAGTCTCAAAGTCCAAGTGGTTTGCAAGGCACCCAACTGCCTTCACCATTCCCTTTCAACCCGCCTTTCCAGGCTCACCTCCAGCCACTGCATGTCCCATGTGTTTTCTTCCTAGAACTCTTCACTCGCCTCTGCAAGCATGACTCCCATCCCTTGCTTTGGCCCATGCCATCCTGCACTGGAAAGCTTTTCAACACACAGTAAGAATGGAGGCTCTGGTAGGCAGCCTTTTTTTTGTTTTGTTTTTAATAGACTTTTTTATTGCTTTCAGAGAGGAAGGGAGAGGGAGAGAGATAGAAACAATAATGATGAGTGGGAATCATTGATTGGCTGCCTCCTGCAGGCCCCACACCAGGGATTGAGCCACAACCCTGGGCATGTGCCTTGACCAGGAATTGAACTATGACCTCCTGGTTCATAGGTCAATGCTCAACCACTGAGCCATGCCCACTGGGCATAGTAGACAGCCTTTTCTGAACACTACTATAACCCTCCACCACTGTGCTCCATCAGAGAGGGGCTGCTGAAGCTGCAGCTCCCCAGTATCTCCATCGTGGGGCGCTGTGGGACTGTCTGCACAGGTTGCCCTTTATCCAGTCCTTCACTCCCGGGGTCAGCCCAGTACCTCAAAAGCAGGTGGCTCCAGTCTAAATAAGGAGTGAATGAATCCTAACGTGATATACTCTCTCAACTTCCAAGCTTTCTAACCCTTATCACAAATTACATATTCATTGACATAAACATTTGCTTGGTGTCTATTTCCCCATTCTATATAATGAAGAGCTAATATGCAAATGGCCATCACGCCCTCACACCGTCACGCTGTAACAGCTCACACCCTCAACACCCGGGAGAGAGGAATGGGGACCAGCCAGGCTGCGGCCCAAGAGAGGGACAAGCTGCACACCCCACAGTTTCTGGGACCAGCACATGTGCCTGCAGCCTGAGAGAAGGACAAGCCACCCGCCTCGTGGTCCCAGGTGCCAGGACCTGCGGCCCAGGTGAAGCCGCCCGCCCACAGTCCCCTGTGGCTATGGCCAGCCTGGGTGAAACCAGCCCAGGTCCTGGGTGCCTGCAGCCAGTCAGAGGGAGGAAACTTGGGCCCCAGGTGCCTGTGACTGGCCGGGGGAGGGAATCCTGGGTCCCAGGTGCGGGGCGAGGCAAAGGCGGTTGGGGCAATCAGGCAGGCAGAGGGGTTGGGGGCTGGGGGGGAGGGGGCATGCAGGGGGCGGGGATCGTGTCTCTTGTTCACCTTGGCAAGACTATCACAGTATCTGAAACATTCCAAGGGTGTAATAAATATCTGTTGAATGCATATAGCATCCAGGCTTTAAAGATGCCTAAAAACTGCACACCCTATTTTTCCCCCATCATATGTATTTCCATGTTTGAGGACATAATATTTCTCATAGGAACAGAGAAGAAATCTCGGCTTTAGTCCAGACATCTTTTCCCAGCTTCGGTTCCTGGAAAGAGGCAAAACCCCAAGTCACATGGTTTTGTATTTAGAATATTAATTTTCCCTAGGTCAAGCAGAAAAGGTGATGCTTTCCTTAATGAGATGCTCTTAATTTCTATTTGTATGCAAAAGATGTGGTGGGTTTAGCACCTGGAGATCCCCACCCCGCCTCCTGCACACCCCTGCACACCCATATCTGCAGAGCAGGAGAAGGGGAAAGGTTTCTGATTTATTACACATAAACAAAATGAATAAGATAACATTTTATTAGTTAGAAACCATTGTAAAAACAGCAATAAAATGAGGCAGTACCAGTGGAAGACGCCCTTATCAATAAATCCTCCGGCGTTTAGAACCCTGGTGCATGTTGTAATGATAAAAAACATAATTAAAAGGATTGAATTGCAGAACTGTATCATTTAATCAAGAGGCAGCCTGATAACAATAGGAAACATCGGGACAGTGATGGTCTGTGAATCTCTAACCTTCGGGGGGGAAAGAAAGGTGTCTGAGATTCAAGTTGTATTAGCTAATGTGAGGAGAATCCATTTTGTAGGTGGTGTCTTATTGAAACATGCCAATCCAGGCAAGAAGTGTCTCGCCTTTAAAACCTGTATCTTTTAAAGTCCTGTTTCTGGTGGTGAGCAGTAAATGGCTTTATTAAATTAGCCAGGTCCAGCCTGTCAATTGTAGTTGATATTATAACTAATTGCTATAAGTGACAAAAACGGTTTTGTTATTTTTTTTTTTCTTCCAGAGCCTCCTGGTATTTCTTCCCTTGACTGAAAATCTTCATTTCATCCTAGAAAATCCTTATGACACATGGCAAATACTTTTTATATAAAAGCAGCACCGGGAAACGCGGAGACTTCGGAGGTTTTTCATTTCCCAGAAAGCCGGAGTCAGTTTTTAGAAAGTAAATTGTGTCCCTACCTTTTCCCTCCCCCCAGGTCAACGCTCCCCTCCCCCACCTTGGTCAGTTTAATATGAGTCACTGCCTGGGCTTTGTTCTATGCAATAACATTTTCTCCCCGGAGTCTGATCATGCAAAACACTCCCCGCTGAGGGAGTGGAAATTTACCCTGGAAGAAACCTGATCAGAATGTCTAAAGACTTCACTGGCTGTTCTCCTTAACTCCTCTCAAATTTCCCTGAGAATAATAAGTAAACCACATATTTAAGGTTGATAACACCCAGTGACAATAGACACAATGAGACATGGTCCAGTTCAGAAAGAAAACTAAAGCTGAGTGGATTATTTCTGATGTGTCTCCTGCTGCTCCATCTTCCACCAAGAATTCTTTGCTCCTTTCCTCCTTTCTATTTTGGGTTATTGTCATTCTGCAGTCATTGGGCTGATCTGATCGATGCATCAATGTTTTTTAAAAAAACAACTGCCAGATACCCAATAACTTACCTTAAGCCAAGTAGCTATTATTTTGCAACATTTTAACAAACTCAGGCGTATTTTCTGTCCTACAAGTGACATCGATTTACCACTAAAATAATGCACACGTTCATAAATAAAATCAGGAGAAAGCTTGGTCGTGATTTCTTTATAAAAAGTCTTAAAGCAAGCCCAACTCTGTAACATGTACACACATACACATAATATAAAGTAATTAATAATGAATAGAATGTACTAGTAGTATTCATACACATATATGGATGCATATAAGTGAGTATACTTAAGCATTTATACATTTTTTATCCTCACCTGAGCGTATGTTTTATTGATTTTTTATATACTTATGTATATATTCATTTTTTATCCTCACCCAAGGATATGTTTTTATTGATTTTAGGAAGGGAGAGAGAGAGAGAGAGAGAGAGAGAGAGAGAGAGAGAGAGAGAAACATCAATGTGAGAGAGAAGCAATGATCTCCACTGGGGATCAAACCTGAAATCTGGGTATGTGCCCTGACGGGGAATCAAACCTCAGACCCTTCAGTGCATGAGACCAGGCTCCAACCAACTGAGCCACACTGGCCAGGGCAACCTCTTTTTCTTTTTCTTTTCTTTTTTTTTTTTTTTTGAAAGAGTAAAGCTAATGATTATGGAAGACATGGAAGCTAGCCCAGCCCAAGAAGTTTGCTTCTCCTCATGAACATTTACCAAGCGATGATGCAGAAAGAATATCACATTTCACCCAAGGCAGCTCCCATCTAAGAGAGGGCCCCGGCTGGGCTGACAAGAACTGGCTGACTTGAAACACCATCTGCTTGATGGCCAAGGAGCAGAGGCCTGATGGTGCCCTGGGCTCGATGTTTTGCCATCTTTTCGTATTACTGGGGACATTGTTATCTAGGTTTTCAAAAGTGCACTTATAATACATTTTCCTAAATACTGTGTAGAGTTGCACAGTGTATGCCTACATAAAAACCCTGTTAAAAATTTCAAAGTTTGCAAACTGGGAGAAGAAGTGAGTGGCTCGTTTAATTTATTCTAATCAGTTCTATCAGGAAAATGCAATTCTATTGAAGGGAACCCTTTGCAGAAGCAGAGAGCAATTATGTTTTGCGCACAGAGTACTCTTTTTAAAAAAGACCATGTGTGCAGCATGAAGAAAGCTCAGTGATGTCAATCATCTTGATTTCAAATTCCTTCAGCACGGTGTTTAAACAGTGCAGAAATTACAGGCAGCAAAAGCGATTTCTCTGAAGACTCTATGCAGCTGTTTTCTGCAATTCTTGAACATTCTTGATATAAACGTGCTTACCTGATGGTAAAAGTAAAAATTAAGGCAGTAGTGCTCTTAAGTAGATATTGTCACATCATATCTTAGAGGGAATAACTCACCAGAAACCCCTTGAGTGAGTTAAACTTACACTAAATTTAAGTCAGGGGGTCCTCCCCCCGTAATTAACATCACATTATGCAGAAGAGTGGCTGCGAGGTGGAGAAGTCCATGGCAACGGTGCCAAATGGCAGCCTGTTTAAGGGGAATGTATTCAGTTGTTAAAAATTTTGGGGAGAGGCAAGTAAGAAAATTTTGCAACAAGTACCACACTTCCAAACACACACCTACGTGCTTTTTGTCTATAAGGAGAGCAGAGATCTCTGCTTCCCCGGAACTGGGCCGCTTTGAAACGAAGCAAATGCATTTCCTACGTAAAAAAAATCATGTTTCCTTCCCACCTCATGTAAGTAAATCAACTTTGAGCTCAATACAGAGTTGAAGTCTCTTAAGATACAGTGACTTACAACCTGTCCCGATCTGATTAACAAAGGCCTTTGATTAAAGATGGGACTGGAGATGGCTTGTGACAGGTAAACTCCCAGAGTTCGGTGTACATGTTTCCATTGTTTCATAGACTCTTAGATTCGGGTCACTTTCTGGTCGGTAACAGGGGAAGTTGTGTAGATTTCATTATTGTTAGAAATTCAACCAGCAGGTTGAAACTTTGAACAAATACTTCAAGTCCCCTGGAAGAAATGAATAACCTGAAAATACAGTGCCAGTTTCGTAACAATGGCAGTCCCTAGCTCAGCCATGGACTGCACTCCAAAAGTTCATTGGTAAGCAGGTGCTTTAGCATTCAGAATGCATTTTCTGTTAGAAACAGTTTCATTCATCGTGGCTGGTTTCTTAAGTTAGCAAAAAAAAATGGAAGAAAATCCTATTTAACTCATCATGAACCAGAGGTAGGTGTTAATGCTAAAGTAGCATTAGCATTGGCTTAACTATATCATTTGACCACTTATGATACTGTAATTGAAAAATTACTGAGCATCAGGAAAGTACAGTAATCTACCTGGATAATAAGAATATGTTAACTCTTGACAATTCTACCATTGCCAAAGGACAGGCATTTTTTAATGTTGTTCATTCCCCATTTGTTTTATATCAGATAATAAATGATAAATGATTATCTATCTCACCACTCATTAGCTGTGTGACCTTGGACAACTTACTTATTCTCTCTCTGCCTCAGATGGTTGTTGTGAAAATAAATGAAATCTCTTTGCCTTATTAGTTTCCACTCTTCTTCAAGCTATATCTCTGATTTTTACCGGAGGATTCTCTCTGCACCCAACACCCATCCAGATGGTGTGAGAGGGGCTTTATCCCCAACCCTGGGACAGGCCTATGACCTGGGCCTGCCAATCAGAGCTGGCTTTAGATTTGACTTCCAGGCGACTGCTTCAAGGGTGAGCCACCTACTGAGCAGCTCCACCAAGACCTCACATGGCTTTCCCTGGGAATATTGAGATACTTACTTACTTTTCTCTGATGGGTTCCAATCAGGAGCACCTGGCAACCATCTTTGTTTATCCCAGTGGTTCCCCTTGGAGGGCAGGAAGGGAGAGCTGTCCTCCACCCACCGCCCGCCAACCCGACCCACATCCCACAGGGGATATTTGATAATATCTGGAAACACTTTTGGTTGTCACAACTCTGAGAATGGGGGGGGGGGGCGCGGGGGGGGAGAGCTGCTATTCTCAGCTAGAGGGTAGAGGTCAGGATGCTGCTTCACATTCTACAATGCACAGGAAAGCCCCCACAACAAAGGATTTTCTGTCCCCAAATCTCAGTAGTGCTGTGGCTGAAAACCCTGCTCTAACTACACAGTTACACTAAACAACATCCAAGAAGGGGAGCTGAGAAATGGAGAAAAACAGCTTCCTGGTGACACTGCTTGAACCTTGGATTGATTCACAGCTCACTTGATTTTCTGTCACTTACACCCAAAAGAACCTTAATTGACAAAATTAGTCAGTGTGGAACATGATGCATGGTATACAGCAGGCACCCAATAAGCGGTGGGTATTCTCATTCAAGGTTATCACTCACATGTTCCCGGGTGGGGAACTCCAGAACACCAACTTGTTTATGATCAGGTGCTCCTGGAGCAGATGCTATCGACAGGAGAATCATGATTCAGCTCCTCACACTCCTAGGACCTCTCCTGAGTTCTCAATGCCTTCCACATTTCTGATTCTGCTCAGAAAAAAAACAAATGTCGATCCAACAGATAATACCATCTTTGTCCCGAATGTGCAGTTTTCTCTGGTTTTAGATCTCACATTTTCAAGAAGCTCATACATCTGATAGGAGACTGAAAATTAAAAGAAAAGAGTGAAAGGTTTCTACAAAATCACTGTTTTCCTTTTAAAAGTGACTACAGGCTGTCCATGTAAACCAGATGGCAGTTTAAAATCTGCTTCATAAAATAACATTCAGGAACAAAAGAGTTATTCATAGTTTTCTTCTCAGGCTTGTGCTTTTAGAATATGTTGGGGAAGTGGACTTGGTGGTATTGTATCCTAAACTTCTTGACAAGAGACGTTGAAGACATTTTTTTTAAAATTTTGATGTTGCCCCTTTCTCCAAAGGTGGTTGAAATATATATAGGAATGGAAATTATATATTTACACCATTTCAGGAACTAAAAATAATTACCGTATTTCTTGATTCACAATGCTATAGCTTTAAGAGTATATGTTACATAGTATTTTCACTCTATTAACAGTTGTGTGTATTTTCATCCCTCTGTAAGAAATGAATATATTATACAAGAGATATTATATAGATGAGACCATTATTCAAAATAAGGATCTTCTCTACTAACAGCATCACTATTTGTAGCATATAAGACTAAATAAATGTCTCCCGTGAGTGACTAAACGCAAAATAAAAAGTAACCACTCAACTTTAATAGTTTTAAAAATGCTATTAAACATAATGGCTTCTTGACATTCAAGTAGCACTATGTTTTAAGTGATCTTCATTCTTTAAGAACTGCTTTATTTTCATTTTAAATATTGATGGCAAATCAAGCTCTCCAGCGTTCGGAACCAGAGGAGAAAGCTTCCCTAAGAAAATAAATTCCCATGGACTCTGGAGTTCTGAGGTGCAATTTTTTTATTTTGTTTTTGTTTGGGTTTGTTTCTGTGTTCTCCTGAGGCTATGTAATAACATCACATAAATGAAGAACCTGAAAAACTGACGGAGCAATCTTATTTCTCAAGATTTTCCTCAATCCCTGCTGGTAGATACTTCTGACCACATCCCCACCTTCCTCACTTGAACCTTTAGGGGGAGCTCTAATCTCCCTCTATCAAGGACACATGAAGAGCAAAATGGCCCAGTGGAACCACCCTAGAATGACATCCACATGAAAGAGAGGAGACAGGCAGAGAATGGAGAAGGGGGAAGTGGGGCCTTCAAAGGAAGTAGTGACCCCTTTCTCTTCTTATTCCTCAAGCTCTAAGGGAAAAGAGAGCAACTACAAGTGGTGAGCATTCTCAAACCTGAAGTATGTAAAGGCCACTTTCAAGGTCCGGCTCTTATCCATTTCTTCAAGTTAAAAGAAAAAACCCTGGCTAGGAATTGCCGGGTGGGTTGTAGAAGGATGGGAAGGGGCAAAGCTGGCATTCCTTGTGCTATATTACAAGAACTAGGTGGTATCTGACCAGGTAAGGATATGAGGTGCGGGAACACAGGAGCATACTCCAAAATGAGTAACATGTTCAGTTGATTATAAGATGCCGCCTGCTAGACCCTAAACTCTCTGAGCAGGGCCCGGACCTGTCTTATTCCTCATAGTGTTACTTGTTTCTGGGATAGTGCTTGGCACACAGCAGATATACAACCCATCAACCACTGACAACAGGAAACCAAAATAAAAATCAATGCTTGCTTACAGACGTTAAGCAACTCATTTAGCCTTCCTGGATTTTAGTTTCTTTACTATGAAAAATGTAAGGATGAAATAAATGATTTATTTGGTCCCTTAGAGCCCTATGAAGCTATAAAATAATGTTCCTAAGATTTAACCATAAGAATCACAAAATTTACAGATGTCTGTCCAGAGCTATGACAGCCAGCTGTTCTACAATGTACATCACTTGAAGTCACAGTTGAGGGAAAAAAAACCCATGAATTTATTTATCAAATGAAGCATTTCTGTCATAGTCAAGGCAAACCAAAGGTCCACCCATACCATCTCTAAACAGATTTCCATTCTGGCTACCATCCGCCTGGGGATATTAGCATTATTTGTCCAGAATTCTCAAATATTTAATTCTTAGATCACCGAAAAGCAATATTTGATATTGCACAGCAGGGAAAAAATGTCAAACCATCAAAGTCCCACAGAGAACAAGTCCCTTTTGATGGCATGACAGCCAGATATACACATGGTCAGATCTATGAGACCATGATCTCTAATAGGATACATGACTTCTCTGAACCACATTATCCTCCTCTGTGATATGGTAACAGTTTCTGCATCATTGAATGGGGAAGATGAAATGAAATGATGTATGTGAAATGTATGTCCATAGTTAACACTCAGTGAATAATAGCCATTGTAATTGTTTAAGGTCCCTTCACTTTTCTTGATACATCAAGAAAGAAATGATTTAAGGAATAAAAAAGTGGATGAGGAGCTCTCTTTGGATGATGGGAAACTGAAAAAAAACTGAGAAAGAGACTAGTTTAGAATCAGAAAATCTGAACACCTCTCCTACTTCAGGATGTATGATCTTGGACAAGTCGCTCTCTCAAAACCAGCTTCCTCTTCTGTAAAACAAGATGGATTTGTGCCCCTCGAAAGCACTCTGTACATTCTAAAGTGCTATTTACATGCCCAGTGCTAATATCATTTTTCCAGTAGGCGGAGTGGTTTAAGGGCACACTAATGGTACAGGCTCACCAAGCTGTGACATGTCTGCAGATAGACGGGAAGCAGGAGCTAGGAATTTGCCACATTGACATTCTGGAACTGGAGAGAGACTGGTCTTTTTTAAGCCTTTTCAGTGGGGTGGAGGTGGACGATCAGGAAGCAAATGCAGTCAAATTAGATTGCAACCAGTGGTAGGTTCTTCCAGGGTAGTGGCAGCCTCACTAAGATGGGGTAGAGGAAATTAAACATGCTTGTATTGTTAAATAATAATCGGAATTATTTCTTAAGATGTAGCCATACCATAATCTTTGTTTTCAAAAGAAGCTCTTTTTTGTATTCCAAAGCATGTCGTGTCCATACACATGTTTAAGAAAGTCACAGAGCAGAACACAAGAGAACAAAATTCAACAGTAGAGGAATGCCTGCAGGCCCCTTTACACCATCACACGGGAACGTGAAGTGGAGGAAATCAAGCTCCTTTGTATACATTCGGTGTATACATTCAGAGCAATGTTTACCTCTGAGGTTAGTTAGGAACCTGTCCTCATCAGTGATGTCAATATTGTCACAAAGTTTTCAAGAATCCACAAATCACTATTCACAAACCAATCCTCACTCTCACAAATACTGGCAGTGCTTAGCAAACCAGAGTGAGATGAGGGCTACTTTTCGGGGGTGAATGACAAGTTGGGAGGAGTTGATAGTCCACTGGAGGGGCAGTCAAGGGCCATTAAGCCTCGTCAGTCATTAATCTCCAGGAAATGCTCAGAGCCAAGGTCGTTATTGCTATTATAAACTAAAAATGAAAAGAAAAAAAAAGAAGGCACGTACTCTTTCTTTTATGGGTGATACAGTTTCAATTGGCACTATTGAGCATTTCTAGAGATTTAATTAAGCAATCAGATTGCTTGAGTGGTCTCAATATTCAGTGCCTTTTATAGAGTTCTTTAATGACTATGCATAGAATTATTCTGGATACTTTATGGACCATAGCAAGTGAAGTTTTATGTCTTGCCAGGAATACAGTGAGTCTTTCCACTATTTCTCTAGCTTACACAAAGGTTTTTGTTGCCATTGTTGTTGTTGTTTTGGGGTGGGGGATCTTAGGCTTGTGTCTAGAAAAGTATAACCAAAAGAATTAGAGTGAAGATAATTTATTTAAATCAAAAATCACGACTTTTCTTCTTCGTAAGTCATTCCAGTGAATGAAATGCCAGTGAAATGTAGTGCCAGTGTCTTGTAAAACAAGGAGCAGCAGCCCACTTAATACTGTATTTATTCATTCTCTAGGGCATAGGGATTTAAACAGTATTTGGGTATGGAAGATATAACAATGAACAGAATTTGTAAGATTCACATCTACACAAAGAGAAGCATAGCATAATGATTAAGAGGACTGACTTTGGCACTGACTACTGAACCTTCACATATTCACTTACCAGCTCTGAGACCTTGGGCAAGTTCTTACCCTCTCTGTGTTCAATCTTTTCATCTTTAAAAAGTAGTTAAAATGGGGTTTTTTTCCTCTTTGGCTTTTGTAATGACTACGTGGGTAAACACCCCTGAAAGCACTTAGAATAATACACAGAGTGTAATAAGAAGTTTGTAGGCGTTAACTATCGTTATTACATTCTTGTGCACAGACACAAGTCAATATGCAATGGAACACATCAATCAATAAGGTGTTTATCGTGTCTAAAAATAAAACAGTGCAATGTGGTTGGAGTTGGGGTGAATTTATTGGGAAATTTTTCTCCTGAATTTCTTTTGCCAGATCAAAGGCAGCCTTTGCTTTAATGAGAGGGTTTCAAGTTTCTGCTTTATTAGAAGGAAACAGTGGAGACCAGAGACAACATGACACAGCGCTAGGAATCAAAAGAGTCTCTTTTACTGGAAGTCTCAGTCATTAAGTGACCTTAGGAAAGTCACTTCCCCTCCCAGGGCCTTGCTTTGTACTTCTCTAAAATGAGGAAAGTGAACCAATAAGAGGTTTTTCATTTTTCCTGGAGCCACAGAAGTCTCAATATATACCATTGACACAACTGGGGGCTCTCAGGTTGAATTGGTGGGCCCCCAATCCTCCCCTCCTGAGGCCACCTCCTCATTCCCAAAACAATCAAGGCTCCACGGGAGGAGTTGGAGTCCCCAGACTCACAGCATTTCCAAGTACCTTCAGGCACATTGATGACAATGAGCCCCTTGTTTGAGTAACTGCATACAACTTGCAAAGTGCTTTCACAAACCCCTTTCATTTAATCTAGCATTCAGTCATTTTAAGTAAGAAATCCAAAGTGAGGAGCAACTATATTTCCAGCTTTTTATGCCTTAGAGTGTAGACAGTCCAGAAGGTTAGGCAGCCAAGACGTTCTGAAAAAGTGAGATGAGTTTATTAGAATCCTCAAGCCAGCCTGGGTGCCAGCACTTTATAAATGTTTAAACAAACCCACTGGCCTGCTCTTGTTTCTTACTAATGTAAGAATAAATGCTATTTTTAACATGACCATGCAAATTGGATCAGAGATCAACATGCTAGATAAATATGGTAGCAGCAGCTAATACACATTGTCTAGAGAAAGTTAACTCTAGGAAACCACATTTTTCTATTTTAAGATAACTTTCTTTTATCATATAAGAAATACATGCTCAGAATAGAGAGACCAAAGATAAAAATTAGCAAAAAAGAATTGCTAATAATTGTCCCAAATGGAGGTAATGACTGTTTGTATGTAAGTACATATTTTTCTGTCTTTTTGCTAAATATAAGTGCTTTAATCAAAATTGAATAATACTGTACACACACTTTTTAATCTTTTCTTATCCAATAATATATGATTGTCACTGCAGGTCAAGGAGTACATTTCAACAATACCACTGTTTTTTAATAGGAATATGCTTTTATACCAAAAAGATAGCCACCATGTATATAAATATTCACCTATTGTTGGAAATAGCAGTTATTTCCAATTTTTTCCAATTGCAATGCTTGTGGCTAAATCTTTGCCTTACTTGAGGAATTTCTGGATCAAAGGATATGCAAATTTCATTAAAACATTAATACAAAGAGCCCAAATCATTGCAATGAATTCATCCTCACCACCTGTGATATGTCAGCTTGACTGACCAAGGGATACCCAGATTAAACATTGTTTCTGAGTATGTCTGTGAGAGTGTCTCTGGATGAGACATTTGGTTCAGTGACTTAGTGAAGTAGATGGCCCTACCTAACATGGGTGGGCATTGGCCACTCCACTGAGGGCCTGAATAGACCAAAAGGCAGAAAAGGAGGAATTCACTTTTCTTTTCCTGTCTCTCTGCTTGAACTGGGACATCTCATCTCATCATATGTGGCAATTTGCACCATCAGTTCCCTTATTTTTTATATACATGAGTGTGTGTATATATCCTACTGAGTCTGTTTCTCTGTAGAACCCTGACCAATAATCCCTTAGTATATGATGGTATATTTTTCTCTACCCCTTAAAAACTGAATTATCTCACTCACTGTCTTTTTTAAACTAGAGTTTAATGTGATGGGAAGGAAAATTTTCTCCTGTTTTGCAGTCTTCCACAGTCCATGGTGGGGTTACTTAGTCCTCATATCTTTCCTCTGGGTTCTATCTTCCTGTCCTAGTCAGAAGAAGTTTAAGGAAGCTTAGGTCAGTGGCTCAATGAGTTAGCACCAAATTGAGCTGAGCTGATGACCTTATTTTGTTTCCTTCCTTGAAGCAAAAATAAGCTTCATGAAGTTATTGAGCCATGAGACTAAGCTTTCCTGTAGACCCAACTTTTACTCATGTCTCCTCTGTTTGTTCCCTGGTGAGATAGTCTCTGTTTTCAGAGACTGGGGGAGCTGAATAGTGGTCCCCCCAAAGATTGTTTACAATGACGCTGTGAATGTGAACTTATTTGAAAAGGGGTCTTTCCAGAGGTAATTAAAAATTTTGACCTGAGGCCCTCCTGGATTAGCACAGGCCCTAAATCCCATGACAAATGTTCCTGAAAGAGAAAAGAAGGGAAGAAGACACAGACAGGAGAGAACACACAGAGCCAGTGGCCATGTAAAGACAGAGGCAGAGACTGGAACTGCACGACTACAAGCCAAGGAACACCTGGCACTGCCAGAAGCTGGAAGAGGAAAGGAAGGATTAATTTCAGACAATAAATTTCTGTTGCTTTAAGCCTGTAAGATTCTGGTAATTTGTTGAACCAGCAATATGAAACTAATTTAGGACCTTACAGAGGACTCCTAGTCAGAGCTGCTCTCTCAGTCACTGGGAAACATTCTTTATAGGCAAGTGTCATAGGAGCTGTCGGGCCGACTGCTTAATATTCTGTCCCATTCATTAAATATTTAATGGCACCTGCAATATAGCAGGCCTTTTTCTAGGTGCTAGGTGAAAACAAAGGTGAAGAAGACACACCCTAGCCTTCAAGAGGCAAACATTAAGGGAGTACCTACTGTGCTGTCCAGAGAGTTGCTGTGGGCAAAGCTAGTAGGTGATAGCCGTATTATAAAGTGCCTCATTGATTAAGTTAGAAGTTTAGACTTTATACAATAGATGGTGGAACTCTTAGAGCAGCAGTTCTCAACCTGTGGGTCAAGACCCCTTTGGCGGTCGAACGACCCTTTCACAGGGGTCGCCTAAGACCATCCTGCCTATCAGATATTTACATTATGATTCATAACAGTAGCAACATTACAGTTATGAAGTAGAACAAAAATAATTTTATGGTTGGGTCACAACATGAGGAACTGTATTTAAAGGGCCAGAAGGTTGAGAACCACTGTCTTAGAGAGTCTAAGGTAACTATTACCCATATCCCAAGGCTCCTCTAATACTGGACTTCCCTGATATCTATTCTAGGACCAATTTGGACATCTGCCTTTGTCCTGCTATGTGTCAGCCTGGTCCTATATCTCCTTGCCCTGGCTTTCCCTATGACCCACACGTAAGATCTTTTTATTGTCCATTCTCTAGGTCTTCAGATTCATGGCCACTGCCCAAGAGTAAGCAAGTTGTCTTAGCTCCTGGACTCATCTGATCTTTCAACTGGACCCAGATGTGCTACATTAATTGATGTATTCATTCATTCAAGAATTATTTATTCAGCATCTACTATGTTCCAGTTCCTGGTTGTACAAAAATGAGTAAAATACAGTCTTTGTCCTTAAGATGCTTAACATCCATATTAGTCTACTTGGGCTACCATAACAAAATACCACAGACTGGGCAGCTAAATAACAGAAATTTATTTTCTCTCAGTTGGAGGCTTAGAATCCAAGACCAAGGTGCCAGCATGATTGGTAGCTGGCAAGGCTTCTCTCCTTAAGTTGTCGATGGCCACCTCCTTGCTATGTCCTCACATGGCCTTTTCTGAGCACACCAATTCTCTTGGTGTCTCTTTTTCTTCTTATAAGGACACCAATCCCATTGGATTAGGGTCCCAACCTCATGACTTCATTTACCATTAATTACCACTTTAAAGGTAATTAAAGTCACACTGGAGATTAGGGCTTCAACATATGAATTTTGGGAGAACACAGTTCTGTCCACAACACCATCTAAATGGAAAAGGCAATATGCCCCATGGTGGAATAAATACCATCAGGTTTTTTGTATTTCCAGAGATGGATTTTCTAACCTGTCCAGATGAGTATTAAAAGAAAAGAGAAGTTATTCGGGTGAACTAGCTGGAGCAGGGAAGTCCAGGCAGTGAGAAGAGTTTTTGTAAAATATGAAACAGCATGGCCTGGTGAGTTGATGGCACGTCATTTAGGATGATTGAGATATAGAGAGGTGGGTTGGGGTATCATGGATGTAGGAATTGAGAGTCATGCTATAACCTCATGGGATCCTTCCTCTCTCCTCTCACCTTCTGTCACAGTCCTGTTTCCATGCTATAGTCATTAGACCTCCCTCTTCATTCCAAGCAAAATATTATTGTCCTAGATATCAGTCTGAGAAACATTTAAAATAATTGCCCCCTGATCTTTTGTATAGCACTTTACAGTTTACAAAACACATTTACCACATCATTTGACCCTTAAAACTTCCCAATGGAGAACAAATATTATTCTATCTATGCATATGGTGAAACCAAGATTCAAATAATAATAGTAATAGTAATACAAAAAAAATAGTAATACTAACCGACCTGCCCAAGGTCAGAGGCTGTGTCAGAATTAGTTCAGAATCCAGACCATGTGCATCTGATCTAGTCTCTAGTCTCCTTCTTACACTACCCGCACTTTTCTCTGCTATTTGCCTCGTGTGTCATATTCCTCCAGCAATGTACCTACATTTTGACAGAGCTTTCTGGAAATAATGTGTTAACCAATAGTAAAAACTCTCAGAGTGGGAATTTCGGGCTTGCCAAGATGTTTTTTTGGGGGCAGGCAGGCCTGTCAAAGCTCATCGAATCACACATCTGCCTCATGAAGGGCCAACTCAGAGCAAAGCCCATGGGGATACTTTGCCGAAAGGAGCGAATTAAAGCACTTCCAAGTCAGGAAATGCCAAGATCGGATTTTTGTGTGTGTGTGGTGTTAACTTACTGGTCCAAAGTAGACCAAATAGCAATTTACCTACAGCCTAGCCTGTTACCCAGAATCCTTCACTGGACCTTTGTCAGTGTTGCCAAGGGAACAGCAACTCTCACCACTTTGGTAATTTTTAGTTTCAATCACAAACTTCACATTGATTTGGCTGAAAGTCTGATGCAGCAAAACTTTGACTCACAGGAATGCACAAGGAATAAATAGTTCTCTAAGTTTTCCACTTTAAGCTTTTAAAAATGTCCATCATTTTGGATGAAAATATCTCTTAAAACTTTTTCTTGGCCTATGGCTTTTTCTCATAATCAATGGATCATAATTCAATTAAAGCACTTCTGGGTGACTCATGTGTGAGAGTGGCCTTTCCAAAACACAAATCTGACTCCCAGATCAAGTCTAAACTCTTTAAGTTTAGGAAAGTGCCTTCACATTTCCGACCTCGCATGTTCTCCGTCTCCCCACATCCTTTATACTAAGGAACATGGAAATAGTCATTATTTGTTGAGCTTTCATAAAACACACCATGTTTTTTTATTTTTATCATTGAGAATTTATACATAGGGGGTGGCCCTTCTGATCCCCTCATTCAGTTCCCTGCTTAGAAAATTCTTACTCCGCCTTGACTATTGATCTAGTCTAGACAACCACCTCCTCCATGAAACCTACCCCCCAATTTTTCAAAATCTCCTCCCCATCACAATCCCAGAGCACTTTGTACAGACCCCTTTATCATAAGTATTTAGATACCTGAGTCCCTCACCATCTTTGTACTCAAATGTCTAGTTAGCACAGCCTTAGCTCATGGAGGTGCTAAATACCTAATTATCATTATTACCAAATAAACAACTCCTAAACTCTTAATCATACATACCATTTACTTGGTGTTTACTATGTGCCAGACACTGTAATAGGGACTTTCCAGGTATTTCTCACTTAATTCTAATAACAACCTAATAAGCCCAGAGCTCTCCTGTCTCCAGAACCCAGGCTTTCCCTCTTTACTATATGAAGCAAAATATTCTGAACAAATCGACACAGTAGACCCGTGATGGCGAACCTATGACACGCGTGTCAGAGGTGACACGCAATCTCATTTTTTTGGTTGATTTTTCTTTGTTAAATTGCATTTAAATACATAAAATAAATACCAAAAATATAAATCTTTTTTTTACGATGGTTGCAAATATCAAAAAATTTCTATATGTGACACGGCACCAGAGTTAAGTTAGGGTTTTTCAAAATGCTGAGGAGGAGGGTTTGAGCAGGAATCGGAGGTTAGAAAAGCAATGCATAGAGTAAAAAGGAGGAGCTATAAGCTGGACAAGGCAAACAAATCTAAAAAATCTAATCTCTACAGAGAGAACAGTCTTGGCTGCCAGAGGCAAGGGGTTTAGGAGGCTGGGTGAAAAGGTAAAGGGATTAAGAAGTGCAGATTGATAGCTACAGGATAGTCATGGGGATGTAAAGTACAGCATAGGGAATAGGGTTAATAATATTATCATAACTATGTACGGTGCCAGGTGAGTACTGGAAATACCAGGAACACTTTGAAGAGTATGATTATCTAACCACCAGGCTAAATACCTTAAACTAATCCAAAATAACATTGAATGTAAACTGTAATTGAAAAAAATATATTTATCAAAAAAAAAACTTAAGCCCTTCAGAAATAATTATAGTTGCTATACTTCGGCACACTTTACCTGATAGTTATTGTCTAAACTCTTCTGCCAAATTGAAGAAAACCAAATAATAATATGAGCTACAATCTGTTAAGATTGTACTTTGTGCCAAGGCCTATACATACATTATCTTATTCCCAAAACAACCCAAAGAGGTAGATTGACTAATTGATAGCAATATACTGACATACGTCATTTTTTTGTGCTTCACTTTATTGCACTTCCCAGACATTGCATACTCATCAACATCAAGGTAAGATTTCCATCCTCCCTCTGCCCCCAGCAAAAAGATTACAACTTTTAC